>NW_017805122.1:1470555-1516611 GCF_001891065.2 Hippocampus comes | reverse complement strand
GGGGGAGGCTAGTGTCAGACTGTGTGGCAAGTTAATTGAATCCAGACATGTGACCTTTCAGCGGTTATCCATCCGAGGACACCAAACAACTGTCAAGGGAGCGCACCGCCACTTTCTTGTTTTTGCTGAAGCGACAGCGAAGAGGAGCGCTGGTTTCAAGCGTGTGATGCCACATTTGGAACGCCTGAAAGTACACAAAAACAGCAACAAGATCAAATTTGTCTTCCGACCTCACTTTGGTAGGCGCAATTATGTCGCATAAATATTTGGGAGATTTTTCAATCAAGGGGCTTCATATCCATCACTTTTTTTTGGATTGATTAAGGATTGATTGTTTTGCTCATGACACACAAAAGCAAAAATGAGGTCACCAGAAACAACGTCCACACATTCTGGCGCACGCAACGGAATAACAACTAAATAAAACTGGCCAAAGTACAGCAAGCAAGACTAAAAATGAAGACACACACAGACACACACACACACACACCCGCACAGGTACGTGTGAATTGCGGCGTTCAGACTGTAGCGAAAAAAAAAAAAAAAAGGTAGCGTCACGAGTGAGCCCGGATGGGAGCAATTAACTTCAGCTGTTCACCAGACCGAGAGGGCAGCCATTCATTTACATCCATGGTTGCTCAGTGCATATTTGGATGTTTGTGATGAAGGGGGGCCCCAGTGTTCCCCTTTCATCCCGGCCGCTGGCGTCTCCGTTCGAAAACGCCGCCTCCCTTTTGGGCTTGTAGGTGGGTAAAAAAAAATCAAATAAAATAAAATTGTTGTTCTCATCCTTCTACCAAGGGAGTTGTGCAAAAAGATGGACAACAACAATAAAACAACGCCACGTGAGTTTTAGACAACGAGCAAGAACACGTGAAAAAAAATGTTAGTCATGCGTCGGGACCAGTGTCCCCAAATCTGGTTTCTTTCCTTTTATTTTCTATTTCGTTTACTGTTCAGGCCGCAGAGAGACAGCCGTGTAATTTTCCGAGATGGCGGAGGCTTCTTGAAGAACACACTTTTCCATTCCCTTGCATGATATTCGCATTTTTCATATTTTTTTTTCAACTCGTCTGTGGTGAAGAAGAAGAAAAAAAAAACGCTGGAAATCTTTCTGAAGAGTACATGGAAGATTTTCGGTCGGGTACTTGGAGAGGCCTTCGTATCCACAGCATAATAACAGAGCGCACGGAACGAGAGGAACCATAATTGGCATGAAAAATATCGAGTCATCACTCTCAAACGTTGCGAGCGGTGCCGAAATAACCGGGTTGGTATCGAATGGTCCCAAATGGGCGGAGATTGAGATGATGGTCTCCTCCTGCGCAGCCTGTAGAAGTAACCGTACTGTACAACGCGGGCACGACCACAACTTGGCCACACCGCTAGAAGCGGCAGGAGCTTGGCAACTCAAGAAAAAACAACCCCCCTAAAAAACCAGACACCTAATGAGTACGCCGACAAGGCCAGACATGTGTTTTTAATTACAAAGGAGCAAGGAGGGGGGGGTGGTTGGCGGGGGGACGGGGCCGCGCTGGGGGGGGGGGGGTCCTATCTCAGATGACCTATGAACCCGCCCGAAGTCAGCCGTGTTAGGTAATGATGTGTCTTTAAATCACACCGAGAACAGAAAAAAAAGCATAACGTGAGATGTGGTTATCGAACATGCCGGGGGGGGGCTTCACACAGAGATAAATGGCTGGGTGATGACTTAGTGGAGTGGAAAGACTCGAGACGACAGCATCCCTGCGCGAGGCAATCAATCCACATGTCGAGCTCGCCCAACTTTTGGCCCCGCGAAGTAAACGAAAACGGCACTTAAGGCTTTGACAAGAGCAAATCTTCGGAGACCGCAGGTCCCCCCCCCCCCAAACAATCTTGATCCGGGCACACTGTAGCACGGCGGCAGATAAACACAGCGCCGTCGTGTTTTGAAAGCGCACCTACTGGGGAAATGTTTTGAGGAGTGACGCAAGTCGCTTGTTCTTGCCGTTTGCATGCTGCTAGCACTGCCGCGCTCGAGAGTTAATGGACTCCAATAACTATTTGGCTCGTCAGACCACAAAAACCTGACGCAGCCCAAGACGTTCTTGAACATCCCCATTTCGCCTCCGTTGCTTTCAGACGTCATTAATCACCAATCAGTTGTCAACAACTCATACCCGTAGATCAAAAGTGATCCAATAAACAGTTTTGATCCCAGTGGACCAGAATGTTTTTTTGGTTCCCCACAATGCCTTTTATCAATCCTGCAAAAAAAAAAAAAAAAACTGTCTGGAGAAACCACAGAAATGCGAGATGCTTTTATAACTTTGATAAAAGGCAGATACATATGTAAATCATTACCGCGTGCGGCTGGGAGTATTTTCGTGTACGTTCAGTCTATACGCCGCTACCCGACAACATAGGCTGAAAATTCTGGTTCAACGTGTCTCTCCCCCCCCCCTCTGCAGCCACAGGATTCCGAGAACTAGTTAGCACCAGGAAAGAATGTCAACATCACGCTGGGGCATGCGGGAATAGGATCCCGGTATTATGTTGACCCCCCCCCCCGCGCTTGGTGTCGCTAAATTGATCGCTAAGGTCCGTCACATTACGACAGAAGACCCCAAAGGGCCGCAACGCGTTTTGAAAGACTGAATCCTGTCAGCGGTTTCACAATGAAACCATTCAAAGGGTATTCTTTTGTCTCTCCGTTGTCTGTCCGCAGACGCATTCCAATGCAGCTGCAAGAGGACTTTTAATCATCGACAACATGACATACATCCTGACCCGCCGTGATAAGCTGTCATTTGGCTATGGGGGAGGATTTGAAAGGCTGGGAAAACACCGCATCCCCTGATCGCCACGGTGATTCATGCTGACTGCCTTTTTTTTTTTTTTATGAGGGAAGAATGACTTTCTCTGCACCTCAGTTGGGGGCTGGGGGGGGAGGGGACTGCAGCGTGTGGTCATAAAAAAAAAAGGGGAAGTCGTACAATACGCGTTGCAGATGGTGCGATGGGATCATTTGTGTTGGCTTAAATAGTTGCATCTGCGCCGCCGTGCGCGTCCGTGCGCGTTTCCATTCCGCGATGGGACGGCGGCCAGGTACAGTAGAGAAACAAAAGGGCCGAGAGACAACAAAAGACAGTCACCCCGGGAAAGAAAAATCGAGCGGATAAACGGAAAAGGGGACCTTCTGACTTCTTGGGAAAATGATAAAACAGCTGCGTCAGTTTAATTAGGACTTTTTTTTTTTTGTTCCGATACAAGAGAAAGGAAAATATTGCGAACAGAAATGACAACATGCAGAGGGGGGGTAAAGAAGGAAAGGAAGCGCACGACTAATTAGAGGCCTGCTGTGTTTACATGGCTGCCAAACTTGCTACAAATAGCACAATTGCAATAAATCATCGTGACATGTTGTTGGATTTATTCACTCCCTCCCCCTTTGCCCGAGTTCCTTTTGCAGCGCTCTGTAGTATTTGAATAAATGCAAATTTGCAATCTGCATTGATTATTATTCTGACGACGCCTTGTTTCTGATTGGCTGTTCTTCTTGGGGCGCGGTGGTGTGTTAAAAATCCAATTAGAGCCACAAGATGACACCAGAGAAGGATGATTTTTTTTTTCCTACACATCACCGTAATCGCAAAGACCCTCTTTAAAGCCCCCCCCCCCAACTAAGTACAATTTACCTGTGTCGCCATTCAACAATAAAACGCTGCGAGTTCAACTAAGCAGGCCCAGATTTCAGATTTGCGCGGAAACTGAGATGACATCACCGTCGTTATTTCCGTATACCGCATTGACTTTGTGTGACATTTTTATTTGGTGGTTGAGCCGGGATGTCTTTCGACTGTAAAACATGCCTCGGGTCAACCAAAGTCGGGGAAAGGTGGCCTCAAAGTCTTGTTGTGCGGAATGTGACGCAAGCGCGCGGGAAGAAACAAGCTCCCGTTTGCCCCGAAAAAAATAAATAAATACGCGCATCGTTTTATGGTTCATGGTCTCTCGGTCCTCCCCCCCCTCTGCTCGTCCTATTTACTTCAACCTGAGCTGCTCTAAGTGCCCTCGATGGAAGAGTTGGGCAGTAAACAATCCATTTCAGAGGGAGCACAACGGTGGTCCTAATATGGTGCTGTTTCATTCGCTGGAGAGAGGAAGTGGAACAAGGGCCCATTATGAACGAATAGCCGGCGGGGTTCAACCACGTGGGGGCCGCTTTGGATCCACTGCGGGGCCCCCCGACATGGAAGCAAAAGAGACTGGAAGCCATGTTTTTTTTTTTTCCTCGGGTACCTGATGGGGGGCAGGGGAGCAAACAGCGAGAAAAAAAAAAAAAAAAAAACGGAACGAAAATACATTGTTATCATCCGAGGCTATTTTTGGAGCCGACCTATATTGACATCTCCCGAGGTTGGACGTCCCCCATAAAAGATGTTCACCCTCTCGCCATGCATCAGAGTAGTTGGAGCGACGTCCTGCAGGAGGTGGGTCGGATGTTTTGCAAAGTGGGGTGGCGGGTTGGGGCGTTACAGAGTGACGGGAAACATTAAACCACACACACACACACACACACACACACACACACACATTGTCCCCCCCAATTAGCTTGCATCTTCCCTCCCGAGAGAGAGAGAGAGAGAGAGCGAGAGAGAGCGAGAGAGAGCGAGAGCAAGTGAGAGAAAGCAAGAGAGAGAGAGAGAGAGAGAGAGAGAGAGAGAGAGAGAGAGAGAGAGAGAGAGTGTGAGTGCAGGAGCAGCCAGTTGTTCTTCACTCCCCTGCTCGAAGTTTCGAGGCAGACGTTCTCGGCTGGGACGCCGCGCTCATGTCAGGATTAGGAGCCGGGGACGCGGGACACACCGGCGATCTGCAGGTCCTAATTGACCGACCCGAGCCCGACTCGCTCCCTGGTCAGGTAGGACTGACATGACACCGTTTGCATTCCGGGGGCTTGTCTGATCGATGTCCGGCCACATGGTTGTGATTACAATCCCGCAAGGACTGAAAGGGGAGGGGGGGACTACAACACTCATTCATGCTTTTCTGGAATTGTAACATAAAATACCACCCCCCCTTTTTTTTTTTGCTCCTTTGGGTGTGTTTTAAACCACATTGTATACTTTAAAGTCTAGAAACTAATGCGCTCTCACTGTGCTTAAACGGTTGGATCCAATTGAGACAAAAAAAAACAAAAAACAGCGCAGCAATTTTGCCAAGGTAGCGTTCTGCTGATGTAAGCGCGTCTTGCAGACATCCCGTTGCCGCTCCGACCAAGGCCAAGATCTCTTCGGTCGGTGGGGGAAGAAATGATTTCATGGTGGCCCCGTGGAGCTTCTATAATTTACTAGTCTGTCCCTTGTGACGAGGGGGGCCGATCCAGATAAGAGGGGGGGTGTGGTGGGGGCACGGTTAGTGTAGCCCATTTTAAAATCGTCTGAGTTAATTATGCCCCCGTAATGACCGACCGCAGATTTATCTCGTCTATACGTCACATAAGGGAATTTGGGCTCAGCTGTGCAACATCCTTTTTGGACTTTTTGACATGCAGCTTAATGTAAATCGAGGGGAGGGTGTGCGTAGGGGTGGGGGGGGGGTGGGCATGCCCCCCCCGCGTGAGTAAAATTCCAGCCACATGTGGTTTCGCCCTGGAATTCTGCCCCAGCCAAGGGAAGGGAAAGGGAGGAAAAAGGCTTAACTTGCAAGTGTGTGCTGATTCGTTAGGCTGCGAATACTTTTCAAGTCTCGCTGGTTCGGCTACTCGGCGCTAAGCGGACCCCCGGGGGAAACACAGGTTTTTCGTTGTTATCCCGTCCGACTGAACAGTCGTCCCCGGCGTTCACTTGTGACATCCGTTCAACGATTCCGTCCGTGAAAACAAAGATCGAAGGAGTTCATCGGGGCGAGGGCTGGCCGGGTGTCCTCGTTTCATCACCCTTCGAAGTGCCAAATGGTGACACCCCCGCCCCCCGGCTGAGTCGTCGCCGGATGATTTGAATGAATGCCCGACTGTACCGATTTTCCCGCCGAAGACGAAATCCAGATGGTCGAGGGGTTTTTAGTGGATCGGCTCAAGAGCCAAGACAAGGGGGGGGGGGGTGTCGCTGAAAGCAGCATATCTCGAGCACGATACATTGGCGGTCCCGACACAAAGGAAAAAAAAAACACGGAATCGGATTCGCTTGGAGGGAAAGCAGCCCCGCGGAAGTCGAATCAAAGCAATTTCACATTGCGCTCCATCATATTGGCCCTCGGGTGAAAAAAGCTTTTCTGCCCCCCCCCCCCTTTTTTTTTCAGAACCAAACAAATCTGTCGTCAATTAAGCGCTCGGGGAACCTCTCTGGTTTCCATATGCGACGGTATGCCCGTATCAACGCGATCTAAGCTTCCTGGTTTGACATTCCAAAATGCGTCTCTATTTCCTGAAGTCGCCCCCCCCCCCTCGCATTCGCCGGTACTGGATTGTCAGCGTTTGGGGTTCTTTTCCGTAATTGTATCCAAAGCATCCCGTTGCTTGCAATTTCCAAGCACTCTCCTCCTGGCTCAACTTTTGCCTTTCTTTGTGCAACAAAGTGGCCCTTGTGTCAGAAAGGTTTCCCCCTTGCGGTGTTGTGTTTGGAGTTCCTGGAGCAGGAAGAGACATTTTTTGAGCTCAACTCGAAATCCCCGAGCCCCTTCGTCAATGTTCTATCCTGAGTCATGTTTCTGTCCGAAAACTTAAAAATGATTTCCCATTCCCCTCCACGCGGTTTTCCTCCCGTAGGTGGTACGCGATGATGTCTGTTCTTCGGTCTGCCGACGTCCAATGACCCATCCGAAATCCGTAGACTTTTCATAAGGTGGAATTTTTGTCTCGCCTCTTCCCGCCAAAGGACCGGATTGTATACGAATTCAAGTGAGGGGCAAACGGTGCAAAGCAAGCGAACGCACGTCTATAAATGGCCACACATCTGCTCTGGGAACTTTGTTTTGAAGCCGCAGTTGTAAATTGTATCGGTTTCCGAAATCCGCGAGGACGATTTATGAGCAATTGAACTCGCCTTGTTTTCAGAAACAATGGTTTCATCACATTCAACACGTTACATAAGTGACGAGCGCAGCCCGTCGAGCCTGTTCTCAAGGATGAAGTCAATTTTTGCATCAAAACGTCAACTTAAGTGAAAATGTCATTTTGAGGGCACCAAAGTATTTTTTCCAGCAGCAGACGATACGCCCGCGGAGATATTTTGGGCCACGTCCCTGGAGACGGAAGGGACCGCAGCCCTGTGCAAAATATTGACGCGCAGAAGTTTTATAAGAGAGGCCCGGTTGGGACGATAATGCTAGCCTGCGATGGCTAATTCCGGCTGCTTGCGGGCACGGCGGGAAACCGCATCGGCTTGAGCCCTGGGGGAATGCATCGTATTGCGGATGAGTTGCTGCTTAACAGCTGGGATGGCAAAAATGACCCACGCCCGCTTCCGACGGCTTGGACGAGCTTGACGTGTCTCAAACGGAGTGAGAGTTTTAGAGCGATAAGGTTTCCGTTGCCGAGGAAAGACGATACGCCGAGGGACAAATGGAGCCGGTGATGAATAAACAGCATTGGACTGAGATTTGTGGGACTGGAATTTAGGGCAGTGCGGATAAAATGGAATAAGAGGGGCTCATCGGGTGTAAATTTACACTCCGTAACAATACCACAAAATGTTAATAGCGCTTCGGTCTAAGGGTGGGAGGAACCCTCGTCGGAAAGCATTACAAGTGACAAAGTCGGGTCGCTGGTTGTTTCGTCTTTTGAAAAGAAACATTTAAAATGCATCCGCATATACATTCGCAGCTGTTTCTGTCGGTTATTCACACAAAAGGATCATCTGCGCTGACGGGCTTGTTCCAGTCTGCAGGACAGTCAAGGGGAGGCGGGGGTGGGGGGTTTGCGGTTGGTACAGTTTGGAACTGACTCATCGTGGAGTCTTTCTATGCGCGATGCTTGGAAAGGGTTTCGGCTTCTGAGTGACTTATTTTCGCGTCAACTGCAAATCCTTGAACCCAAAGCTTAGCAACTCATCCGTCCGGTGGTGCTTGGGGCTCTTAGAGCTCTTAATTTGACATTTTTTGACAGTTCCATGCTTCTTTTTGCAGAAGCGATGGCCTATTCTGGTCACGGTGCATAGACTAAGGTCCATAAAGGAGGTTGATGAGTACAGAGTAGAACTTCTGACCCCTGGACATAGCCCTTTGGAGTGCATCCATGACTTTTCCAAAAAAGAAACTGCAGTGTATTTACAGACAAAACAAGACCTAAATCCACTTCCTGTCCTCTTTTTTGTTTGTTTTTCTAGCTGTGACAAACTCATCGCGTCGTCTCCCGAGATTGACCTGACTCCCAACATGCGTCTCCTCGCCGCCCTGTGCCTCTTGCTGCTCCTGCGGTTCGCCGAGCCCCGCCGAGGCCGGCGGTCCGACGCCGCGGAGCGAGGGAGCGCCGAGTGGGCCCATACGCGGGGTAGGGGTAGGGCCGGCGTCGTGAGGCGCCAAACTCAGGAATGCAAGGAGTATTTTGACGCGGGGGAGAAGTACCTGGACTGTCAGGACAGGCAGTTGACCACCGTAATGGAAGGCTGGCCCAAAGATATCCACCACCTGCTGCTGGCCAGGAATAAAATCCAGGCAAGTACGGGCCGGTCTCAGGATATTAGACACGTCGCATCTGCCGCGGTTCTGACGTGAGCCGCAGCTAGTCCAGTCATCTTTTATGTCTCCAATTAAAATCCCGGGATTCATTTCCATCCAGTCGGTGGAATCTGACCTCTCACCGTGACCCAAATTAGAGCCGGTTTGTTGACGGCACGAACATCTGTGCGCCATCACAGTAGGGGGGAGATCAAACGGAAATCTGACTGTTTGCGCACGTGTGCTTCACAGAAAGGCATTCATTCAATGAGCAACATTGCTTTTCTGCGGATACACAGAATGGCTCCGGGTTTACCGGGGACGCTGAAACAATGAAACTTTGGGATCGCGGTACTGGGTTGTTTGAATTCCCGGGACCTTACAAATGACAAATCCCATATCTCCCCCGTTTAGGTTCTGAGGGACAACATGTTCTCCCAGTTCAGCCAACTAAAGAGCCTGGACCTCCAACAGAATGCCATTTCCATGGTGGAAGACCGAGCGTTTAACGGCCTTTCCAAGCTCAGGACGCTGCTGCTGCAACACAACAGCCTGAAAACGGCCTCCGATGAGGTCCTGCTCCCCATGCCCCGCCTTACCTACCTCCGTCTCTACGACAACCCCTGGAGCTGTCACTGCCCGTTGGACAGCCTGCTTAGGACGCTGCAGGTGCCTAGTAACCGCAACCTGGGCAATTACGCCAAGTGCGCTGAGCCCCTTTCGCTGAGGGGCCAGAAGCTGAAGAAGCTGAACGTGGACTCGTTGTGTGCAGGTGACAACCAGGTGGATGAGACTCAACCTAAGCCACCCACCAAAAAGATAGTGGCCACATCCATGTGCCACACCTACATGTTCCCCAAACCTGTGCTGGACTGCAGCTACAAAGGTGAGCGTGTCGATTGTCAACGAGACAATCCCTCCCTCTCGCCCCCGCCACTGTCAGGGTGACATCATCGAGACTATGACTCGACTCGTATCGACATGGGGAGCTAACATGCATAAAAGCTACACAGGCGCTTTGTTTGAGCGGACCACTCTTAAGTATTTATGGGGTGATTGAGCAATTAGACCGTCAGGCAAGAGAGCCCAGCCGGGAAGTGTTTCAACGCTTTTCACGCCGTCCTAGCGACAAACAAAAGGGAGTTTGCAAAGCTGGATCCCCGACCTGACGGACAAACTAGCTACGCACTAGTTAGGATGGGGTTAGTACAACACAACAGGGATGGGTTTAAAATGGGATCAAAGAGAAAAAAAAACATGCCAAGTTCTGAACTTCTGGAGATGAAAGTAAGTTATTTTAAACTAAAAAGGAAAGCTTTGCTTAGTCAGCGTGCTGGTGTTGGCTACATCCATTTTCTAAACCGCTGATCCTCACAACGGTCGCAAGGGGTGCTGGAGCCTATCCCAGCTGTCTTCGGGCAGTAGGCGAGGGACACCCTGAACCGCTTGCCAGCCAATCGCAGGGCACACAGAGTTGAAAAAAAACATCCACGCTCACGCTCGCACCTAGGGACAATTTTTCGAGTGTTCAATCAGCCTGCCGTGCATGTTTTTGGAATGTGGGAGGAAACCAGAGTACCCGGAGAAAACCCACGCAGGCATGGGAAGAACATGCAAACTCCACACAGGAAGGCCGGAGCACTGTGAGGTCGACACGCTAACCACTGGACAACCAGGCCGCCGGTCTCGGCTACCCTCCGATATATTTGAATGAGACGATATTTAACGTGAAACATAAACATGAATCCTTCCGAGAGGAAGTCGTCAAGAGCATCGAAAAACTGTCTGTTTTTATACCTCGCTTGGTTAGAAGCAAAGCAGTCAAGATGCAGGCTGGAAGTAGCGAGGAAACTTTGGGAGCCAAACAAAGACAAAGAGTAAGAAGGGAGTCCAGTTCTCTATCTCATCTCGCTTTCATGTCGGCCCAACCGTGTCCTCTTGAAAACGACGCACGGGCTTTTTGGAAAGAACTCACATCAGACTCCTTCTTGTCTTTGAGGATGACGGCGGATCAAATAGAAACCATCTTGCGAATCATTTTTCACCGAGTCAGAAGCCCACAAAGTGCCAATTGTGTCGGGCAAACGGTGGAGGAAGGAGGTTTTGCATATTTTCCGAGCATTTCAACACTCGGACTCTTGAATGGGCTCTCTATCCGACTCCCTGACATTGATTCCAAACAGTTCTGCCTCGTCACCCGGTTTACGATGCAACCCGAGTTTTGCCCCTTCAAATGGTACGCAAACGCCGCGGTCGGGTCGAATAAACACGCGTATTGGTTTCAAACGTTAAGATCTTTGGAAATCGGATGACGTTAATAAGGTGGCGTTGTTTTTTCTTACGTCCTGGCGCGATGATTGTATCACGAAAGGGCGACCACTTTTGAGGTCTAAACGCTGCAGCAACGATGAAATGGAAAAGACCGTCTGGCGTTTGCACGGAGTTCGATTTCTACCCGGTCCTCAGTTCTGTCTTTCGTGTCAAAATGGCGCCGGCCCTGTGGTTTAAGGCCTGAGGTGAACCACAGCAAATTTCAGGCTCCACGTCATTCTCAGCATCAAGACTCAGTCAAGGCAGCTACAGATGTGCACAGGGACACTTTTTTTTGTTTTTGTTTTTACGCAAGAGCACACTGAATAGTACTTTTTAATTAATGCCATTATTCAAAACAAGAGCGGATTAAGAAGACCAAAAAAAATTCATAAAAAAATGCTTCCCAAGTGTCTCGGAGGGAAAAAGGAAATCAAATCCAACACGATTCTGCCAGGTAATGAGACATATCCTGCAGGAGGTCCGTTCGGAACTGGACTGTGTGCAAGAGTTATGAAACTTTAGCGCCTGCGCGCTTCAAACGAATGCTGCGCGCAGCTACTTGTGGCGACCATAAAGCAAAATGCCTCGGCTGGAAAAGCTGTAATTAGCCAAAACGGGGGGGCCTGAATCAAAACAGAAAAAAGATTGCAGTGTTTAAAGAATATAAACCATGTGCAATAACAACTTACAGACTCACAAGTCACGCTTCTTTCACCCTCTGTAGTCGACTATGTGGATTAATGTCCAACAGTCCAAATAAATCAGATATATTTCGGCTTCCTCACATGCTTGCGCTGCACATTTGGCCATTCAGTCTGTCTGTGAAACACCCCCCCCCCACCGTCCGCCCGTCCTGAACTGAACTGTAATTCACAAATTGTGAAAAGTCAACATCTTCTCTCCCTTTCGAAACCCCGTGGGCGTTGAATGAGCTGAAACCACGCCCCGCTAATTAACTGTCGATCAAATACGACTGCTGCAACCCAGAAAAAAAAAATGGATGCTACTCTTAACATCTACAGTGTACGTAGGAGCCGCGAAAATGTATCCGCTTAAAGCCCACAATAGCTGGCATATATTCCATTTTCCGTGTCATGACAACGAGGCGCTCTAAAGGAGCTATGACAGCTCAAAGCTTGTCGGGTCCTAACGCTGGTTATCGTGGCTGGGAGTTTTTTTTTTCTTTTCTCCTCACTTCTTGCTTTTTCGCCTTTCTCAACGTCGCATGCGTGCACTCACGGCAGACAACGAGGCGCTCTAAAAAGTTTGTTGAATTCAAATTTTGAGTTCGGTCACCTTTTTTTTTTTTTTCCCAGCGTACATATTGTACTTTTCAGCCTCCGTATGTTTTCAAATATCAAACGCGTGCCTTATATATTTAGAACCCAACCTCATGGGCTGCATTTTTTTTTAATCTATTTTCATCAGTATCCTGTGGAGCAAAGTATAGCTTGCTTGAACCACAGCTTCTCTCTGAGACAGAATTTGCGTTTGGTCCGAATGACACCGAGCCAATCCCAGAGTCGTTTTTACATCGAGATGTGCCAAACGCTTTCCAGCTGTCATCTGCAAACAGGCTCCGAAAAGGCTGCAGACGCACACTAGGGGGAAAGAAGTGAAGAAAAAAAACTAAACCCTGGGAATCCCTTTCGATTGCAAGTCTGCGGAGGAGCATGAAACGTTACCTTAAAAGTCTGCTCCTGCAATAACAACAAACCTTGGAGGTGCATTTCTGTATTCCAGACTTAGCTTTACGGCGTCGCGCCGCCATGATAACAGCTTACAACATCTGCGCCGGTTAAGTGCGCCTATAAAGCCTTGCAACATCTGCACTGTAAAAAAAAAATAAAGAAATAAAACGTCCACCAGGCTTCACGGCCTTAAACAGCGTCCACGCGGGGTGCTGCAGACAAAGACGAAAACTGCACAATGCACACGAGGATGATTGCATCCGCTCACCTGCGACTCATTTACTACAAAGACAATCGGCCATCGTTTCATTTGACACTTGAGGGGGCCACACAAATTCAAACCGGCTTTTGAAATTATGATTTTTTTTCCACTTCATTCAAAAAGCCTGACAGCTAAATGGGAGCCACACTTCTGGTTCTGTTTATCAAGCGTAAAGATGCCGCAGAGTGATTTTTGAGTCTTGACGAGTGGGAGAATGTTCGCGCAATTACTGAACGGCCGGCGTCGCGGAAATTACTGGTTCTTGCATTAAAGGCCAATCAGAGGGGAAATGTGTAAGCGTGGACCTTGGAAACGCATTGAGAGTCTTGTGTTTGTTGTTGGGGGCGGGGGAGGGGTGGGGACGTTGCACACAACCCACGCAACATCTTGAAAATAGTTAAGACTCTGACAAATCGGATCTTCGGGGGCTCCCGTTGACTCTGAGGTGACCTGTGGGAACTCGCGCTTTTATAAGGGGCGGACGAGATGGACAAAGCAGATGCAAAAGAAGCCGGGACGGTGCGAAACATGCTCAAGTTGTTCATCACAACAAACTTGCATCGATTTTCCGATAATAATACTCAACGGGTATTTTGAGCAAAATGGGTGCGGCGACACACGTAGACAGACAAAAACAAAACCCAACCTTGGCGAAGAATGACTCATGTTTGCTCGCAGCTTCATGAGGAGCTCTGACGGTTTTCATTTATATGCCCATGTCTATTATAATACCCCCTGGTGGTCAAGGCGTGCACAGCATTGAATTGAAGCAGCAAATCATGATGAGAAAGATTTTACATGCCATTTAATTTGGTTACATAATTGTATATAGAACAATATTGTTGAGTGCTATCTGATATGGGGGAAAAACATGTTATCCGATTTTTGTTGGTGTTTTTGGTGGGCAGCTGGAACGGATTAATGGCATTTCCGTTCATTTAAATGGGAAGGAATTGACGTGTTTTGAGTTCCAAGTGTGTTCAAGGAATAATTTAAACTCTGACGTCAAGGCGCCACTGTATGCTGAAAGAATGCGTCTTAACTGAAAGACTCCCATCTAGGGAGGAGCTAAGTTTAGCCTGGGTTGGTAGTGGAGAGTTACAGAGGGTTTTTTTTTTCCCAAATCATACCACCATTTACTTTTAAGAGTAACGTAAGAAGTTTAAAATGAAGTATAATTGTGGTTGAACCCTTTCATGCACTGATAACGATAACCTGTAACCTGGACAACATGATCAGCTGTCCACTGTAGTAACCGCTGTCCCCGAAAGGGTTCACCGAATAATACAGGCAACTATAAACTTCCTGACTTACCGCGACAGGTGAAGTGATGAATCCCTCCTTTTTCCTGGCAGGTTTGAGCAACGTCCCGTCCGACCTGCCCTCCGACATCGTGAAGATGGATCTGTCCGGCAACAACATCAAACATCTCAGGCCTAAGCAGTTCCTGCATTCCAAAGACCTCAAGATGCTCAACCTCAGCAGCACCAGCCTGAACCAAATAGACGCAGGTGCCAGTTAAAAAAATATATATATATATATTTTTTTTTTGCATGCAGAATCTATTAATGCGTTTAAAAGGATCAAGCACGCCCAAGCGTGACAAATGATGTTGATCCTGCAGCATGTGTCTCCCATTCCGCTAATGGACCGCCGAGAGGCTCGACGCTAACAAACGTCGGCGGCGCGGAAATGAAACCCCTTAACAAATCCTGGTCGTTGTATTCGTTAGCGCCTCCGTGTAAATAATCTCCCCGCTGGCTTTCTCTCTGGAGTATTTGGTCGTTATCTCCTGCTTAGTGTCAAATTCCCGTCACGTATCCGTTTTGCAGGGTCGCCGACATAAAAGAACGGCAACGATGTTCAACGTAGGAGGTTAGGTATGTCGGTGAAACGAGATATTTCCTTTAAATAATCCAATGACAACTTGACATGTCTATTTTAATAGGTTTTTTTGAGGGGGGGGGGGTTCAGACGGTCGCAGTCAAGCAAGCCAGAGATTAAAAAAACAAGCACGTTTCCCTCATCCTTTTTCATTATTTCTTTAAACGTTCAATTATTTTGAAACATATGGTGACCCCTTCCTCCCCCCCGTCTTCCTGTTTCTCTCCCCGTCGTCGTCGAGATCAAAGCTAAGCTCGAGGCCAGCGGAGCACAGCAGGAAACGCTCGGAAATGTCTTCTTCCACTCGCTCGCTGGCCTTCCTTCCCGTCATTGCACGAGACACTCGATTGAGTCGCGTTCATTTCCGGCGGCGGACGAACAAGGGGAGACGTCGCGCCGCATGCAGGCAAACGGATCGTACCGATGACGCGCGGGGGACACGCAATTTCAAACTTTTGAACACTGCAAGACGGCGCCAAAACTCTATTTGATAGGAAAGGACCAAAGCTCTGCCTCGAATCGCAAAAACTCGCAATTGACACCTTACCTCAAAGATGACTATAAAGCATCAACACCCTGACTCTAGCATGTACACAAACATGAACCGATGTTACATAAACAAAATGTTTTCACAGAACTTCCACAATTCATTCTGCTGCTACCATCATGAGTTACCTCATCAATAAAGACTAGTGAGTCAGTTCTAGGAGCAGCCATGTGAGCCCAAACTGCTTGGGGGAGGAGCTAATTTTTTTAGCCAGGGTTGTTTAGCGGACCAAGTGAAGCGAGTCTGAATGGGCCAAACCATTTTCCCAAGTCATTTGTTCTCCTCTCAGGTGCATTTGCGGGGCTCCTGTACCTCCGCGAGTTGGATCTGTCCAACAACAGCCTCCACTACTTCCAGTACGCCGTCTTGGAGGACCTCTACTTCCTGCGCAAGCTGTCTCTGAGCAACAACCCGTGGATCTGCGACTACAACATCCACTACTTGATCTACTGGCTCAAGCTGCACCCTGGCGTTGCCCACACGGGCCTCATCTGCGCCGAGCCGCGCGAGTTCCGGGGTTGGCGTGTGGTCGACTACGTGAAGACCTACAATGGGGAGTGTCCCAAGGATATACAGACAGGGGGGGCCAACAACGGGGCACAAGGGGGGACGGAGAACGAGGCGCAAGAGCTGGTGGGGGAGACGGAGGAAGGGGTCCAGCTGAGGCCCCTGAAAAACCGGAAGATGAAAAAGTTTGAGATCATCAGGTTGAGTTAATCTCGAGGTGGATTAATAGTTTATTGTTGGTGTGCACGGGGATTTAGTTTGGGATCAGCCTGAAGAATTATCACAGGTTGACACAGTGATTTTATGCGTTGAAAGGAAACAACGGTGTTTTTTTTGTTCAGTTTTTTTATTTTGCAATTTATGAAAATAAAAAGCAGAAGTCTTTTAAGGGCATCTTAATTCTTAGAAGGGATCCTTAGTTGTCACATTGCTGTGCTTAGTCAACTTTAGTTAATGCAAAGGTTTTCCCCTCAACCGGATTTTCTTCCCAAATCAAACACCGCCCCCAGCTGCTCAAAACTATGAACTACAGGTGCTTTCTCTCTCAATTACTTTTCTTTTTGTACTGGCGAATGAATGAATGGCACTTTGGATAAGATCTTTGCAAATAAAAATGTGTCTATTTTTTCTGAGAGTTTTTTTTCAACAGTCAAGTAGATATATTTCAGATTCAAGAATAGAATAGCAAAAATACATTTCAACATAATTAGAATGAAAGATAAATTAGTTTAGAACGGGTAGGTAAACAATGGCCCAGGCACCACATTGGGCTCTTTCATCCAGCCTATTACATCTAAATCATTTGTGAAATTAAATTTTTTTTTGACAAATTAAACCGTTTTGTTCTTTTTTTTTCACTAAAAACATTAAATGTAACCAAAACATATTTTTGCCTGAAACATCTGAGGATGCTGAGCCACCTCTGCGAAAACACCATTAGTGAACAGAACATTCAGTTCGACAATGAATCTATTAATACGTAAAATATTATCAGCAATGATGTTAAAAACGTAAAATGAATCTACTAATTGGCACAATTAAATAACAAAAACAATTGAGGAAGCAGCATGTTATTATTAAACTACGTAGAAAGCATTTTAGATCACACAAATAGATACTGTTACCTGAAAGAAATTGTTTGGAAAGAAACTTCCTTGTTGAAGAATACTGGAAGGTGATTGGCTAAGCAATTTGTAAGTCACATCTATCAACGTAATGTCAGTGGATGGGCGTGGCTTAACTCACCGCTAGCTTGTCACGCAGGTAGCGTCTCACGTGCGAGTCAGGAAAGAGAAGCGTTTCAAAACATCCTTTGTTTTCACACAGATAAAGTCTCTTTACTTGATGGAAAAATGTTGTCGACCGCTAACATAACTGTCAGTGAGTCAACATCCCTGTAAGAGAAACAGAAATCAACGGCGAACCCTCCTTACGTGACAGCGAAGTCACGCTGGTCTTGTTTGAAGCTTTTTTTTTTCCCCCCTTCAAACTTGGCTGAAATGATCATCGAGCGCCACCTTGTGGAATGGCGGCGAGACAATTTACAGCCTTCAATAAGGTTGTGGTTTTCATTTGGTTTTCAAATGTGGCCCTTCAGCTTTATATATATATATAAATTGAGCTTCATTAGCCTATCGCAGCTGACTTTTGAGTCCGACCAATCACGGGGCACATTTTTACCACTGCCACAAAAACTAATCACATAACACCACACAGTATAATGATTACTAAGTAATGAAGCCTTTAAAAATGTGACATTTTAACATTGTAAACATGGAGGGGGTGGGGCTAAAATTAATCCCACTGTGTTTTGATGTGGATAATTCTTTCAAATAATCTCAAATACCCAGAATGCAGACCCGCTAAGCTGCTTTCACTGAATTGCATAACATTTACCAGCTTTTGAGGCCGAACGCTGATCGTGCTCAGAATCTCCGCTATTAACTTCATCACAATGAGTTTCACAGTGTAGATTTTGTTCCACATTTAATAAAATCCGAAGCATCATTACGATCACAACAGAAAAAAAAATCAACAATCATTTATGGAACATTTATGTCCACTATCATCTGTTCTCCAGTTTCCTCCAGACAGGGAAACGGGTCAAACACTGGGTACGACATCATTCGTTGCATCATGAAAACTTCTGATCTTAAAAGAAGGAAGAACTATGTAGGTCTCTGAATTGATTCTTCAAAGCTTCAACAATCACCTCCTGAGTCACGCTCATTCATTCCTATTGTCCTGATTGGCATCCATTTGTCATCGTGTGTTCCCTCCAGAACATCCTCAACAACACGACTTCTTGTCCGCCGATGTTAAGGCGCCTACGGTGCCGTTCACCGGACGGGAATTAGTCCTGAGGAGTAGTCGGGGCCTGCCGAAGCTTTCCAGCTCATCTTGCTGGACCTGAAGGCCGTTACGAGACAGGAGCTCTCTCGCCATCAACATGAAGCTCTCCTCTACATTCTGACCCTCCTGGACAGACACATATGGAACGCCAACCATGTACTAAAACACTTTTTCCACACTAGTAGACTGACTGTGTTTTTTTCCCCATAATGACATAACATTTCTACAAGTGAGTTTTTTTTTTTGCGATGTATTTTTCACCTTGGCAGATGTTTCCAGCGCAGCGAGTGCGCCTCTTTCTTTTGCCATAATGCAGGCCTCCTCAAACAGAACCTCACGCTCCTCCTCCAAGTCGCATTTGTTACCTGGGTGGACGGAGACAGAAATTCATACAACATATAAATACACATCAACTCACAATTTTCAAAATTGCATGGTTTGTTATTAAATGTCATTAATTTTTTTTTTTTTTTTTTTTTACCGACGACTGTTCACTGAAATCCCTTTGTGCCAAGAACTATGTTAAAGTAAGAGGCGGAGCTTCATTTAGTCATGCCCTGTCTAATAAAAAAGTAACGCTTTGCCGCCATCTTGCAGCATCTACAGGCAATACTAAACCTTTTGGATGGGCAATTACTGCTCGCAGATACCCAACCAGACATTTCCAAACATTCAAACATGTCATGGCGAAGCGTGCACTCACCAATGAGTACCAGCACCACGTTGGCCGCCCCATAGAGCTCCACCTCGTGTATCCAGTCGCTCACTGACTCAAAAGTGGTGCGTCGCGTGATGTCATAGGTGATCATGGCGCCGTGAGCGCTGCGGTAGTAGCTCTGAGTGATGGTTCGGAAGCGTTCCTGTCCCGCCGTGTCCCACACTTGCATCTGTTCAACACAGTATTAATCACACTCGGTGCCTGAGCAGAAGATTCAACTCCTGCACTGCAGTCAAAACGAGGAAGTACTTTGTTTCACACTAAAACATGTTAAATCAAGACAGCTAGCATGAATGTTAGCATGAATGTTTATCATCCACATACACAGTGTGTGGCAAACTACATTAGTGTGGCAACAGGTGCCGGACCCTCAGCCGCGGCAAGTGTTTACTGTCGAATCTGCGGCAGGGAAAGGGGAACGAGTTTTTGTTAAGTCCCCTGAGGGCCACATGACATACGAAGAGATAGCTAGCTAGATAGTTGGATCGCTAGCTAGATAAGAAGCGTGGGGTGTTTGGTGAAGTCCCCTGAGGGCCATATGACAGACACAGAAATAGCTAGCTACATAGTTAGATCGCTAGCTGGATAAAGAGTAATGCTATTTGTTAGCTTGTCGATGTTTGCCATTTTGAGCTGGGGTTAAGCTAGCGGATTTCGAGGCAACATTATGTAGCATCTTGGTTGTATATAGCATCACAGCTGCTTGTTGTAAAATATGTGAAATTCAATGCCACCCTCCAGTGCTAGCATCTCTGCTTTAAACTAGCAAGTCAAAGCAAGCAAAAATGTCCCAACGACAGCGCGTATCTTCGAAAAACTCTGACCTGGGGTCACTTGTTTTTCAAGATACCGCCATGGTATAACTGCCTGAGTCATTTTTAACTGTGTCATAATTAGCTGGTTAACGAATATATTTTTAACACCGTGTTAACTTTTTGCGGAACCAATCATGATGCAGCTCATCTACTTCTCAGCGGTTCTTTCGTCGAGGCGCCACGCAGAGGAACCTGAAGAACCGGTTCTCGGTTCCAGTTGCCAGTCGGGCTTGTTTTGGACACTTAGCCCAAAAGCTCCCTTGTAAATAACGCTCAACAAAGTTGCATTTGATTGGGTTTGAAGCCTTTTTCAAGACCTGTTTGAGTTCAGTCGTGTTTGTGCGGCAAACAGCTGACACCGCCAAAAACCATAACAAAGGCAAAAAAACCCCCAAAAAAAACAGGGTCTAATTTGAGTGCTTCCTCATGCTTAATCTTTGCTATTAGCAGTCACATGTTGGGACTTTTTGCCAGACTTTGTCTTGAATTAATTAAATATCAACCCTCCCTTAAGGCTTCTTCAACGGAAATCAATATGCTACTGACCTTGACTTTCTTGCCTTCAATATCCAAAGTGCGCACAGTGAAATCCACCCCAATGGTGTTCTGCTGCTTCTCTGAAAAAACTCCCGACTTGAAGTTCTGGACCACGCAGGTTTTCCCCACATTGGAGTCTCCGATCAGGACAATCTTGAACAGGTAGTCGAAGGAGTCGTCATGTTCCGTTCCTGGGTTCTGCATCCTGGAGGAACTTGGTATTGGGGGTTAGGGGAGCGGACGGCAGGGGTTGGTGGGCCCAATTCTTGGGCTGCGGGGATGCCGAGTGATGTTTGGGGAAAGTCAATTTGCAGAATCAAATATGTCTCACCGCAGGGTAAATTGGAGGAAACGTTTTCACATTGATCCCGTCCGACCGGTTCCTGACGACTGTTTGTCAAGGTGTCAAATGATTCCGCTCAAAGGTCAACAATTTCTTCACATTTTCTTTGTGGTTTCCAAAGTTTCGATCCTTTTTGCCTTTGCTTGCCGTATTGTGTTGTCAGGTGGTGACCCTCTTCAAGGGCAACCGCAGCAAAAAGCACATCTTTGAATTCCCGGGCCTCCGGAGACAATCCACTTGACAGAATGTTCTTTTGCATTCAGAGAACCAACACAAAAAAAAAATTTTTTTTCCTCCGCAATGCAGTTTGCCGTCTTATCCACCTGTTATTCCTTTACTTTCCTTCCCGCAACAGTACTATCAGCCCGCTTATAACGACTTCAGTTCCTCCCTCCCCTCTGTCACGCTCTCTTCATAGCACCTGTGGAAACAATAGAATCCCGCCCTACCTGTTTGAGAGACAACAATGTCACCGTTCCTTTAAGACTGCTGGATTGTGGGAAGTGAAGTTCACCTGTCCCAAACCTCATGTGAATAGCAAGTGTCATATTTGACAGTTGATCGTAAGATGTGCAACATTTGGAATATCTCTGAATTCTGCTCAAGTCATATGTTGATAGGTTATTTTGACACCAACATAGGGGATAATGTCACCATTATGCATGTGGCATGCAACTACTAAATTGTCAAAATTATTTTTGCAAAATGGCCAAATACAAACAAACAACAACACGCTGCAATTATTTTTTTTAATGCTACCTACTTTTTTTTGGGTTTGTGTTTGTGTCACTGGGGTTTGTACCTCATGGAGTCGCCTTCTAGAGAATAGCGCCTGAGCGCGATGAATATAATATCTCAATACCGATTTTTGACAAAAAAAGAAAAAAACGACAACAAATTAATCAGACGGTTAATTTAAAAACTATATAATGCATCTACCAAAAATATTAGAGTGCATGAATAAAGGTACAAACAATCGTCAAATTTGGCCATTGAAGGCACTCGTTTTCAAAACTGAGGTTTAAAAAAAAAAAAACACTAGAGGTTCGCCATGCCCAAGATTATCCATAAAAGAAGGCCACAACTTATGAAACAATTTAACAGTCTAATGCTTACATAAAAGAGAAAAGACACCGGACCCCCTCTCGGTTACGTCACACGGAACGTTATCCCGTCGATAGCAAGAATTCCGAGTGTCCGCGAATGCGGCAACATCCAGCGCATCACTGTGACGTCCCCGCACGCGTTCGAATGCCGTTCCGTCCGAAACATCACCAGCACGCATCTTTGCCCGTTCTCCTTCTCCCGTGTGCTTTCGGGGCGTTGTCAAAACTGGGGGTCTGCGGCGGTGGCGACATGCAGCGGAACGCGGTGGTCGTGGTGGCGGATAAAACCAGCCTGAAGAGGCCGTTCATTTTCGCCTGCGCCGTCAACATGGTAGGCGCAACCGAAGGATGAATTGATGCAACTTGGGCGAAAAGAGCCCCCGGAGATGACCGCCTCGTGCACTGCTGCTTTCATTATTTGGGATTGCGGTGGGGGGGGGGCAACATTTGCCGGCTCGACTCGAATAGAAATGACGGGTGACGTCACGTGGAGGCCATCCATCAGAATGCACATTTTTGAATGTGGAGGCCAAAACGACATTGAAGCGATTCTTCGGCTTATTTGGTTGTTTCAAAATGAGAAAACATTTGTACAGTACGTATAACTTAATTCAGGAAGGAAGGAATTTGAAACCCTGACACTGGCCTTGAAACCGTAATCCTAGTTTAAAACCCTGTAGCCCTTGCTTGAAACCATCATTTAAACCCAAATATGACATATTTACAGTACAAACGATTCAGTTAATATGTATTGTGCATAAGCTAATAAAAACCCAACCCGAATGTGCTGAAAAGTTAACTACAACTCGACTCCTCCGAGGCAGTAATTATTTTATGCACCGCTAGAGGGAGCCCACACCTGGAGAATCACTGATTTATTTATTTTTTTGCAAAATGACGTCAATTATTGTGATGTCATAAAAACAGGCATGTTAGGTTGCGCTCTTTAAAAATAAGCACAGAGAAACCCATGAGATTTTGGCCAGTAATTCTGTGTTACCTCCCCCAAGGCTCTGTGCTTCTTCATGCTGACCATGACGGCGGTGGGCCACCGGGACCTCCTGCAAGCGGGCCAGGTGGGACTCCTTATGTGTTTATTGTGGGGGGGCGGAGCTTTTCTCGTCCACTGGCGTGTCCTTGAGCGGGGCAGGGAATTATCATCACATCACGTACGCGTGACCCTGAACTTTCACCCCACCCCTCGCCATTTCACGGCCTCGCTGCCCTCGTCACAACCCTCTGAGGCACATTTATTACAACTATATAATCCGGTTCGGGCCAAATGATGCTTATTATGTTCAACTTGAACCGACAACTAATGTTTTGATGTGACGTAATTATAAAGTGTCATTTTTGATTTGTCGGGGACGCTCGTGTTCGGGGTGTGCGAGTGCTTCTATAAATCTTCTTATTATTATTATTTAACTGCTCAGCTGGTGTCCAACGCGTCCGTGGTGATTTTGTACATCCTGGAGATCGCCTGCCTGCTGCTGTCGGTGCTCGGTGTGTTCGGAGCCTGCACGGGAAGGAGGTGGTGTTTGATTCTGGTAATTGGAATATTCACTCCCCGTGTTACAAATGTCGGCTGTCAACGGGGATGGATCGGATTTTTTTTTTCCTCCAACTCTGTGACCTTCCCTGTGCAGTTTGCAGCCGGGATGGCAGCAGCCAGTCAAACAATCATCGTGAAAACGGCGCTAAGCTACCAGGACATTTACGAGGTAGACGACACACTCGATCGCGTATTCATTTTACAATCCAATTGAAGAGGCTCTCTTTAGACGGGCGTAGCAAGAGAAGAGTCCAAGTTGCTCTCCATGATGCCTCTGAGTGCCACCGGCAAAGTCAACAGGACTTTGCTTCATAGTATTCAAGCACATGTAAGCGCACGCCATTCATCATCGACGCAGTGTCGTCCCATTTCGACAACTCAACGGAGTGTATTGTGTGTGTGTGTGTGTGTGCTCACCAGTTTAAATGCTGTGGGCTCATCGAAGGCTACAAAGACTGGGGCACAGCCATCCCTGCTTCTTGTCATTGTCAGTCGCCGGGGAAATGCGTGAGTATCCCTTTAAGATACATGCAGTACAATATCGTATGTACTGTACAACATGCAGGCCTGCAAAATAAAATAAATTTGGAATTGAGGTGCATTTACTCAGTTGAATGCTCAGCTGGAAGATAAACTGTTTGATTAAAATAAAGGAATGAAATGAATATATTTTTTAAAAACATTTCTGAATATTTAATGTATTTCAAAATGTAAATTATTTCTGTCTATTGAAAAGCAGAAAAGGGAGTTGAAATCGTTTTAAGAGGCAAAATATCATTGATTGTTTGAAAGCATCTTCAAATGTAAACATTCATCCGAAAGTTGTACATTTTCAATATATTTTAGAATTAAGATAAAATGTGAAGCATGCCACTCAGTGATAGACAACTAAAGGAAAGAAATGGAACATTAAAAAAGTGAATAAGCCATTCAGCTCAGATTTGAAACTAGATTCACCAACATAAACCGCATCCTAAAAGGTACAAAAGTCACAAATAACACATATTCACCTGTACGTGGACCCACTCAATTCATGGTGAAAATTAAACATTTTAAAGAAAACTTTTCGAAGCTCAAAAGTCATCCAAAAGCAACAAACATTTTCATTTCCTGTTTAACTTCTTCTTTGGTGACTGTGGAAGTTAATTACTCGTTTGGGCTTGATTTAACAGCGCCCTCTGTTGCTTTCTCGAAGCACTGCCATTAATTTACGTGTTTTTTTTTTTTTCATGACATTTTTTTTCCCCTGATCAGATACGACTGAGAGGCAGCGCTACTCTGGGGGCTCCAAAGAACCAATACGTCTATCAGGAGGTAAATAATAATAATAATAATGATGTTTTTCAAAATTATGTATTGATTTAGATTTTGTCATTATTGCTGTGTTGAATTCACAGGCTTGCCTACCAATCTATGTCTCGGCATTGAAGCGAGCATTCTCATTGGCCATGGGAATTAAATTTGGAAGTGGAGTGTTCTGGGTAGGTCCCGCCCCCACTCCCCCATTACATTGCATCACCATCCAAGCATTAGTGTACAACTTTTTTTTTTTTTTTTCAGGCGGTTCTGCTGGTGATGAGCTTAAAGCTGATGGTGCAGATGAAGCGCAAACAGGAATTCATGGCCCTGCTGCAGTCCAACCGTTACGTCCCCGGTGCCTTCTAGTCATCACGGAGTGAACCTTCTTTGAATTTGCACATGTAAAACACAATATGCTGTATACCATTAATAACCAGGCCATCACTTAAAATGCACGTAGACCTGACACGTAACCCACATGCATTTTGCCTATAAACGATGGTCCCGTTTTAACATTTATCAAGTACAATTATGATCCGTATGATTATCTTAGCAGGTGTTAACCAGCATACTATCCCAGCATGCACTGGGGGAAATGACATTTCCACACACCCAGACAGGCAGGTATGAATATGTTTTAGAAATGTATGTAACCGACACCTTACGTATGTAGCACAGTGTTTGCAACGTTATATAACCGGACCGCTTCAGGTTTGAATGGCGAAATAGCTGTACACAGAAATGACTGAGAATGTTAACCGCACGTTGTGTGCACACCGGAAACCTCAGTTTGTCTAAAAGCACATGTACGGAGTCGTAAAGTTTGATTTTGCAAACGCTTCTTATTTATTTCATCCATTTCATTTTATTTGAAGGGCAAAATGTGTGCACTTAGAAGCCAACAATGTGTATGCTTGGTGCATTTGTGTTTTTGAGAGTTGGGTGCCCCCGCCCCAAGTGTGTCAAATGAACATATAAGGTAATCGGTTATGTAATCTACTTGATTGTAAATAGTGGAAATAAAATGTAATAATTGTTCCCTTTGGTTGTTGTTGGTTTTTTTTTACCAATACACACATGCGTGGTTATAAAAAGGTAAAATCCCCATCAATTCATGGTTAAACATTTTCTTAAAGTCGTCCAAAAACAACGTTCTCGTTTCCTGTTGAACTTCGTCTTTGGTGACTGTGGAGGCACATTACTCGCTGGGCCTGGTTTAATAGCGCCCTCTGCTGCTTCCTGGAAGCACTGCCACTCATTGCCGTTTTTTTTTTTCCATTCAGTTATTTTCCCACCAGACAAGATTGGTTGTAAATGGTGGAATATGTAATAATTATTCCCTTTGTTTTTTTGTAATACACAGGTTTGTAGTTATAACATGGTAAAATCTCCATCTTTAAAAATGCTCACATAAAGACGTACGTTTTTTCCCAATTTTAATCACAATGTAAAAATATATTAAATGATGAAAAAAGTTACAATATCTCGATAAAGCAAAATTCCCCATGTGAATTAAAATTAAAAAACAAAAAAAAACATCTTGCAATCGTTGACATGTAAATTATAATCATAAGAGTGGAGTTTGAATGCACCTTACAAAGTCCAAATCAAATTTCAATCATTTTATTGCACAACTCAATTTTAAAAACAAAACGATAGGAAACGACCTACACATCACAGTGAAAACATGACGGAATTCCTTACATGCAAAAGACAGTCGAGAAATCCCACACTTGCACCCGATTGCACAAAACACATTCACGAATCAGAGGATGCGTATTTTGGTTAAGTTAAGCTCTGATTCCACACGACGAGAACACACAATGGACGTTAATCATTTCTGGCGCGCCGATACGATCAGGTGAGCTCGGCCGGTTCGGCGAGGACGGCGTAGTTGCCCGTTTTGGCTTCTCGACTGTACGCCACCACCAGCGTGTCCTTTTTCTCTCTCAGCTGACACAAGATGGCGATGCTCAGCATGCAGGACAACACCTGGGGGAGAAACGAGACGACGTCGTTTCAAAGTTCATGGCTGATAAAATTGATGACAATCCGGCGCGTCCATACCCAAAGTGAAGTCAGGCCCATTGAGACGCCCACCGTCGTGTTGATGGCCACGTTTAAATGTGAGATCAGTTTCGGAAGACATGGCTGCAAAAGAGACGCACGTTACGATATGATGCATACGCCGTATGTATATATATATATATATATATATATATATATATGACGTCATGTTCAATAAAATTATACTTCTTTATAAATCATGACTGGCGTGCCCTCTGCAGGCTGAAACAGGCTGCTGTTCCTGGGGGCGGCCACCTGTGACGTAAATGACAACAACGGGGTTGGTAAACAACTTCTATTTGCGTCATCAAAAAAAAAAAAAAACGATGGATAAGGAAACAGTTTGAACACGGGTGGCTCAGCGTAATACGTCAATACACAAGAAAGACGCTCAGTGAGCTCAAGAAAGATCCGCCGTTCTTCGCAGAGGATAAAGAATATATGCCAGTTAGTATTGCTGTATTGTCCATCTGCGCGTTGCTACGGTTTGTATTCAAATATCAGTTTGCTCAAAGCATTACAACGACCGCAGCGTGGGCGCGAGTTTTCCCAACGAGGGTGTTTTGTAACGCACGCTAGCATAAAGCTCGCGGGTTTTTTTGCTCATGGATTTGGCGATGTACGGACGCACAAAGTGTCACTGTGTTTGTTTTCGGTTGAGTTGAACAGTTAACCTCAACTGGGAACGGCGATAAATATCTCAAAGCCTATTTTGGGAAGAATTGTTTACTATCTGCTGCTTTTTTGGTTTGTAAACAGAAGTTGCAGATGAGTTAACTGAAGATACGGATGAGTGAAATTAGATGGGTTTCATAGCACACGGCATTATTTTTCCGACTTACGCAGTCCTCCACGGCGCCCTTGCACAGGCACGACTCGGAGATGTTGTAGCCCCACTCCACATAGCCGTGTTGCACTCCGCAGCACTCCAACTAGGAAGCAAACATGACAACAGGGAAGTCCCTCCATTTTGTATTTGCGCCAACCGATGCCACACCCACTTCGATCTGGGTCTCCGTCAGGATTTTCATGTCCACCTCGCTGGTGCTGTTAATTGGCTGCATGCTCAGGTAGAATTTGGACATGAGCTTAATGATCTGCGAAAGAGAGAAGGCGGA
Source organism: Hippocampus comes (assembly GCF_001891065.2). Taxonomy (NCBI): domain Eukaryota; kingdom Metazoa; phylum Chordata; class Actinopteri; order Syngnathiformes; family Syngnathidae; genus Hippocampus; species Hippocampus comes. The sequence continues at coordinate 1,488,863 of NW_017805122.1, read as the reverse complement.
CGGGTCGGCTTGCGGCGTCGTTCGTCAGACCGGGTGAGAAAATCTTTGCAGACGCCATACAAGCCGATGATGGGCAGGACCAAAATGGTGATGGACATAGCATACATGGCGTTGATGCCCACAATCATTTCCTCGATCTATGGATTTTGTCAATGTCAGTCTCATGAGGATTTAACAGGAAATGAGAAAAAAAGTCTTCTTTGTTATGGTCATGAGTAGCAGACATAATTTTGCTATAAATTTGACAAACAGTGGCCGCTTTGACTCTTTAGTACATTGTCTTATTGTCTGGCTACATGTGTTGCCGCACCATTGGGTTGAAAGATCTGTTGCTTGTGGGGTGATTCATTTCTCCAACATCAATGCTATTTTCGTTAGCCACTCGTGGCTTTTTGCAATGTGTTTTAGCATGAAGCTAACTTATGTGGACAATTTTTTTTTTTTTTTGCTCACAACTCAAATAAAAGTCGCCTGTGAGTCAAGGTGCCACTGTAACCATTAAAAAAAAAAATGACAACCAACTATATTTGACTCTTATGTTGATCTCTGTGACATCCGCTCTCCTGTGACGCACAACAGTCCCCAAGAGGTAAACCATGATTGACAGTTTGGCAGATAGGAGGCGTTACCTTCTCATCCGCGTGGTACTGCCCGTGGCTGAACAGCGTTCCGGCCAGCATGAGCGCCCCTACAATCTGCGCCGAGAAAAAAAAATAAAGAAATAAATACATAAAATCGCTGACAACACACAATTTGTAACATGCGTTTTTGGGGAGCTTGTAAGATGAATAATTGGTTGTAAAATCAGTTGCGAGAACCCTAACAAACGACGACATGCCATGGAGTGTAAACATGTGAAAAAAAAATAGAAAAACAGCACTCACCGCCATCAGACTTGCGACAACGATAAAACTCCTTTTCAACCAGATGTTCACTTTCCCCATTTTGGATCTACAGCCCCTCCTGCGGTGTTAAAAACAAACCAAAAACTAGAGTGCCGGCGTCTTCTAAAGCCACTGACGTTTGCAGAAGTGCAAAACAAAAAAAGAAAAAGCCCCCCCCACCCCAAAAAAAAAAAGACAAAAACCGCACACCCTCCTCTCAAATGCGACTGTAGAGAGGAAACGGGGGTGGGTGTGTGGGTGTGGGCGGGATTAGAACTTCATTGGGGACTTTTTTGGTGGGGGCGAAACGATTTGGGAAGAAAGCCGAACAGATGTGGACATTGTTCATCCATCGGGCTTTGTTTTTTTCCTGATGTGAGGGGGCGCGGTGAAACTCCTTCCCAAAACGCACACGCAAGTGGTTTGGAGTGGTGGAAGTACACGAAAAAAATAAAATTAAATTAAAAAAAAAAAAGAAAAAAAGTGAACACCCCGACACTTGAGCTCGTCCTCATTGCACAAAAGCATTCAAATCGAAACCTGATGATTGTGATTGTTTTTTTTTTCCCCGCACGCTTCCAAAACGAAAAAAAAAAAGGGGGAAACGGTTTGCAGAGATCCACACTGTCAAGAAGATACTGTCGGGCTCCAGATACCACTGGAAATAATATTTACGGATAGAAAATACAGAAAAGGAATTCCACGAATCCAGTCCAGCCCCCTCCTCATAACATCGCATTTTTGTTATGAAATAGCAACTGTTTAAAATATTTTTTAATTAATATTTTTTCACCAAACATGGTTTGTTTCTAGCTTTATCACTGCCCAACAAATCTTAAAAAAAAAAAAAAAAGTTTTTTTAAAAGAGAGATGCAAGTGCAATTTTTTGGCACAAAAAAAAAAAAAATTTCAAAGAGAGATGCAAGTAAATATTTCTAAATTTTTTTGCATTGATTTTTCCCATTTTTTTCACATTAGGTTTTTACAATAATCAGAAGAACAATATGTAATGCAGTAATATTTATTAATAAGGCCTAAATTCAGCATCTTGTCGATTTTTTTTTTCAAAAACGGTGAAATCCGTATTGCGCAATCAGCATCAAAAATATGTTGAGGGAGACAAAATCGGTTTCTGACCAAAAAGCGGAGAAATTAGCATTTTTTTTTGTTTTTTTGGGGGGGGGTAAATCGAAACATGTCAAGCAGACCAGTGGCTCTCCAACAAATATTTTCTCTTTGCGACACTTCAAACAAGACTTGTTAAAAATTAGTCACGTGAGCGTCTTGGTGTGAGTTGTGGCCTCCAGCAGCTCGTTGTGAGTGTTTTCATTTTGTATTTGTGTTTGGTTCTACATGTAATATTTTGGATTGTATAAGTCGCTACAAACGAAAGTATGACAGGACTCATGACACCACAAACACTTAACTCCGACCTTGCATTACGTGGAAATGAATGACGAAATCCTGAGGGCTATTCCTCGAACTCCAACATGATGATCAGTCGTCTTCTGCAAAATAAAGTACAGCGTGTCCCCGAGCTTCAGCAGACAAGAGCCGACCTTCGGGAGGTCACGCCGAGAGCAGAAAACCATCTGCAGAACACGTCACCTTGGTATTCCGTTTACTCCTTCACATGCCACCACCCCACCCTCCCCCTTTTTTTCCACTTCCCATATCACCCCAGGAGGGTTTGGGGGGGTTCTTGCTGTTTTCTCAGTCGTGGTAAAGCTATGTTGACAAAAAATGTCCCCGTCCACCGTGGGCAAAGAGACAACACGGATGGCAGGGCGGTTAAACGCGACAGGTTACGATTGCCGCGGGTGCCTGGCGAGAGTCGTAAAAGCGTCCAAACATTTGCCGCGGGCATTCTGGGTGCAAATGAGAAACGGTAAGAAAACTGGCATGACGACGGTAACCCGACATACTGTAAGAGGGCATAACACCCCTCGGAAGCGGTTCGCTGTGGATGACCAACAAGGAAAGAACGAAAGAGAGAACAAGCATAGGAAAAAGAGAGAACTGAGTTTGTAAACATTTTAGGATTTTTAATTGTTTTTTGATTACTTATTTTCACTTTCGTTTTTTAAATTCGACTATTTTTCATTGGTTTTTAGAAGAGGTTTTTATTTATTTTTTGAATGCTTCGTTTTAGTTGACCTTCTATTTGCTTGACTTTCAGTTGTAGTTTTGTTTTGTTTTGTTTTTTTTTAAACTGTGGCCAAGCATTCTGTAGTACTGTAAACTACAATTATTAGACTTTTAAAATGAACCCGAAAGTTCACGTAGGAGAAATCTGGAGGATGTTTTGGCTAAAATTATAACGACCCAAAACACTACGAAATAAACCCAACAAGTGTTTTTATTTTATTTTATTTTTTAATGTTAGACAATGGCCAAGTCGATGACCTAACATGAACCTGAGCACATCCCGTGCTGTTACGTTTCACGTCCCTTTTTGTGGTCTCTCCAGCCAAACATGAAAATTGTTTCCATGTCACCATATTTCGACACCTGCCTATATTAGTGAACTAATATTTGGCGGAAAACTATGACCAAACATTGACTGAGTTGCAGTCTAATTGTGACCTCTTGGTGTTGATGCTTGTTTGTTTGTTTGTTTGGGGATTTTGTCGAAAGCCTCGACGGAGTGTGACGGAAGTCAAGGAACAAGCAGTACGGCGGCCCGTGAGGCACATAGGTGATTGACTGTGGGATATTGGCGAGTCATTATGGCACAATGCGGTTTTTTTGGGCTAACTCGGCTGCCGTGGGCGCCGGAAACAAAGCCCAATAATGACTTGTTTTGACGCTGTCTCGAAAAGTTTTGGCATTCCATTTATTTGGAGCTTTTACTCTGCCGCGCATGCGCAAAACACAACCGGTACTTCTTGAGACGAGTGGGAAAAACCCCCCAAAACAAACATTAAAAAATGTCGCTACGGTAACCCAGAGCTCACCCACTGCTTCGACAGCAGATGCGCATTAGTCATAATATGATCAACATGCGGAATGCAGGAAGTTTGAAGAGAAGTTATGCAAGCTTTTGGGATGGCTGAACTATTACGAAGCGGGACCTTTACTTTGGAGCCGTCTTTGATTCGCATTGCGACTTCTTTTCAAGGTTGGATGATGTGAACGCCGTTAGCACTGTCAGTAATTAGTCACGGATTGTTGGAGAGTGAAGGGGAAACCACAATAAATTTAAAAAAAAGTTTTCGCGTCTGCGATTAGTATCTTGATTTATGACGAAATTGTCAAGAAACAGCTGGAGCCGCGGCGGTAGTGAAACTCAACTCAAATAAATCGCCTTTGATCATATTTTCAGAGACAAGTGATGTGATTTAAGCCTTCCAGCGTCAACAGCTCAAGACTTGGGCCCTCTTCAAGGGGGTTGATGATAAGTATTACACAAATTATTCGTCATAGTTTATTTATATAAACTGTGACGGACTATGGAGGAATGTCACTTAAAATTGTTTTTTTTTTTCAGCATTACTGAAGATTAGCTGTCAGTTTTAGCTTGGTGAACTCATTCAGTTTGATTGAATTAAAAATTCACACATTTTTATGACCTATTTCTACTCAATGTATTTTCCCCAAACATAATTCAACGTTACATTTAATTGTTTAATTGAAAATTAAAATGTAAAAATACTTGACTGTAATTTTGAATCATTATTTGATGTAAATTACATTTTAATTAAAAAAACTTATCTGGATCATTTGATATTTCCTTTATTCTGCAAACATTTTGCACTGCATTCATTTAGAACGTTTTTTTTTTTTTTTGTCAAAGTAATTTTACAATATTTTTTGTAGGTTTGAAATCACGCCAAATCTTTCTATAGGACCCATCCAGAAAATGTTTCAGAAAAAAAATCAATTTTGACTAGGCTAATGCTCTCGGCAGTAGTTGTTACGCGGGCTCCCTCTAGTGGTATAAAAAATAATCTCTGGTGTTCCGTTACAAACGACGACACTAACTTTTAGGTGCAAAGCATGTCAATTTAATCTTCAAATGATTCGTTTTTTAAAATTTTCTAATATCAAATCACAGTGTAAATATTCCGAATGGGCAAAATGTTAGTGTTTTATAAAATTATGTATAAAACAAAAATGAAAAAGGACGCACTCACCATCATCAGGCTTGTCATCACAATGAAACTGTACACGTTACCCAATTCGCCTCCGGGAAACTTCTCGTGGAAAACTTCTTCGCAGGAAAAAAAGTTAATAAATAAAAAATAAGTGTGGACAGTATGCTGTATCTAACATTTTTGTTGTCTTAAAGTGCTGAGTGCAGCCGTGTCCACAAGAGGGCAGTAAAGTCACGCCAGAAATATTAGATGAGATTCAAACTTAATTGGAAGTTGATTTGAACAGCGACCTGAAAGAATAAAGTAACTTTTGGGGTTTTTTGGGAGGGAGTGGGGGGGATGAAATTAAAGTAACGGCAACCTTTTTTTGACTGAACATAAGTAATTCTTTTTACTGTTTTGAATTTATTTTGGTCGTTATGGATTTCACGTAGCATAAACGGCTCGTTTATGGTTTTCCAACCCGCGACAAAGTGAGTTTGACGACCAGCAATTGTGCGTCGTCAGTGGTGCATTTGAATCGAAAACCCCTTTCCAATTTCCTTCAAATCTATCTTACGTAACCCTTTTCATATCGGTCGCTTGCTTTGTCGTGAGTGTTCCTTGTTGCCATGGCGCCACAAGGATGAATGGTGTTTGAAGGGCAAATGGAGGGAAAGGCCCCCCCCAAAAAAAAACATTTGAATTCGACGAGATGGCTGTAAAGAATGAGCCCGTGCACACACACGTATACACAATAATACAACATGTGTAGTGTTGTAAAAAAAATTAAAAAGAAGCTTGGAAAGCAAGATTGATTGACTTATTTTGTGGGGTGGGAGACTGGGCCGATCCCATGCAACCGATACAGTGCACGGGCAATGAAAAGAACAGGATCATGTGTCGCACCAGTTGAATAAATAAGAGCATTTTTTTGGTCTGTCGGGCGCAGCAGACGGAAAAATGGCAAGCACTTTGACGATGATTTTAGGATGAAGTTATCTGAAGATTACAGTTGGAAATGTCGAGATTAGTTTACTGAATTATAAAATACTTTGTGGCCTTTTTTTCCCTTTATCTTGCGTTTGCACTAATACTCCATAGGTTAGAAAAACGAACGAAAAAAAAACCCTAACACAAAAAAAAAAAGAATAACAAACCTGCTTTAAAAACTAATTAAAAGTAAATTAGTTATTATTTTTTTAAAGTCAAATTACGGCGACTTAATTTACTGTGCAGGTCCACTTTTTTGCAACAAGCAAGTCTTTAATTTTCATTGTATTCTATTGATTTTTTTTTTCAATTTCTATTAGCGATGTTCTTTTCTCATCATTTTTCAAATGGCTGCCTGCGCGCTTTCAAGCTCATTTGAAAGAATGATTCGAAAAATCTTGAAGGACTTCCTTTCATCGGCCCGCTCATGTTGAAAAAAATGCATTTTATACGGCGGAAATCTTTTTCGGTTGAACCCTCCAAGGACGTTTATTTTTTTTTTCCTTTTTCTTTGCAATTGAACAGAATATCTCCAACTAAAGGTTGACGACTGGAATGCGCCACAGTCGCCATGGCAGCGGCATAAAGGCAGCTTCCAGTAGTTGCCGTGCGAATGGAGCACACTGGTCAACATCAAATTTTAATCAGAGAGGACTTTATGTCTCCCTAAAGATACGTTTGACGCTGATTTCAGCCTTTTGCTGTGCCCTGTAACCTGATAACGTCGTAAGCTGTCCACTGTAGTGACCGCTGTGCCTGAAAGGGTTCAAAAAATGTCTTTAATTTTTTTATTTTTTAAGCAAATCAAGTTTTTGAGATATGTTCATTTATTCGGTTTTAAGTGACTAACAAAACTTGACAAAAATTCGGAATCAGCCCCCCGTCCCCCCAAAAAAGATCGAAAAAAGTTAACTTGCATCTCTTGATTAAAACATTTACCCCCCACAAAAACATCGCAAAGGCCACCTAAAAAAAAAAATGCCAATGTTAAAATACAGTAGCATACTAGGCCTAAGTGTTCACAATTGAGAATTACATTTTATTCCTAAAAGGTATGTTTCATGTTTTGTAAACCACTGATACATTGTGTACATTTTAAACATTTAAGCTACTAAACAGTCTCAGATGCAATACACGCCCTTAACGACTTTTAAAAATTGTTTAGATTTACTTCGCAACGTTTTGTTTTTTTTTTTTTTTTTTGTCATGCCACCATTTAAGCGCAGCAATTCACCTCTGCGCCTGTTGCCAAGCAACTCCTGACATTTGAAGGATGCTTGATTTCCAAGTTGTTTGTATGCTGTGCACATAAAAAATAAAAACTTTTTAAAAAAATGTGTTTACGTCATCCGTACTGCATCACGCTAAACTATCCGAATAAGGCAGTGCAAAAAAAAAAAAAAAAAAAAACGAGATTACTCACCAAGCGTCTTCCTTAAGGAGCTGGAATAATTACAGGACAGGACAGGACAGGCCCTCGATTAAATCGGCTTTCTGTTTCCAAAGGGCATCTTAGTCCGACTAAACGAGAGTACGACCGTTAGCAGGCGTTAATTCACTTCTTTGCGGCGCCGAATGATTGGATGAACCCCTTTTTTTTTTTTTTTTTTTTAGTTAATCTTTAATGAAATGATTACATTCACAAAAAAGACATGTCGGGGTTACCTCCAGTGGGATTGTGCTAATGTAACATTTTTTTTTTATGTGCAGATTAAAATCTGTTCTTTGAGGATGTATAAATACCTCCGAAATATTAAACAGACTTTGTCCCTTCCATTTATAATCGCGTGTCAATTCACAAACTTTCTATATGTGGTATTTAGCCTAGCATGCTAGCTAAAAGTGTCAGCGAGCTTCATGTGAGGGTGGTTTGCATGTGTTGACACGTTTAACAACTGAATACAATCATTTATGTGCCACGGCTTCATGCTAGGCGTTGATGCTTTATGATCCTTTCTAAGTGCTTTGGTACTAACTATACTAGTAAGCCAAGCTAAGATACCCACAACGCTGTTTTTTTCTTCTTTTTTCCCCTCGCCCGATATAGGCGTGAGGATGTGCCGCGCGGCCGAGTCTCTACCTCTGAGTCACATTCCTTCCACTCTCATCCCACTCAAACACAGACGGCGCCTTCAGCTGCGAATGTGATGCCAGTGATACATTCAGACGCCGGTAATCAAATGATGCTAATGAAACAAAGAGGCCCGCAGCGCCTCCGGGCACCAGTCCGTCTGAGCTGATAAACACGAGCCATCTCGACCGAGAGGCATTCTCGATATGCGGGCGGCTGGTGACATACTTTTCCCGTTTGGGAAGAACACGAAGAAAAATTCGACTTGAATGTTTTCGAAGCCACCGACATTTGGAGCCAGTGGCAGATTCCTCACCGGTTTGATTGAAAGCTGATCGGCTTTTGTGGTCAAATGAAGTGATCTCGTAATTTGAGAAAGTTGTCGTGGACAATTGCCGTATGTGCCTTCATTTGACATTTACTTTTCATTTTAATCCAAAGGAGTTGACTTACTCTTCCACTTGAAAGTAATTGAACTGGAACACGTAAGAGGGAGCATATCAATCCTATTTTGGCCTCGCCTCCACTATCTGCCTTTGGACTTTAAAAGTTCATTTTAAAATTCAGTGATTTGTTTGTCAAATATCAAAAAATAGTCTTGTCCAAATTTTGTTTTGACAAGATTTTGGGTCATAACAAATTGAGCAGGATCGCGTAAATCCTGCTTGATTAGAAGAGGATTAATAATAGAGCGCTGAAATCAATAATCCTGGCTGGATTGTTAAAAGGAGTTTATCGGGAAATATGACTGCGTTTCTGTGACCATCGTGAGAGTGAACGCACGTTGTGAATAGGTGTCAGATCATCAGCAGACATTCAAGGACACGGCGTTTGCTGAGGCTAAAGTGATTAGCTTGTTGCCCAATTGGTTTAATGTGCAGCGAGAATAGGATTCATGTCAATTCAACTTTGCGATGGGATTGTCCTTTGAGGACGACAGATTGATTTTCGATTCGGCCGTTCCCGCCACCAAGGTTCGTTTTTTTTCTTTGCTTTGCTGTCTGTTTAGCTTCATGCTAACCAGCCATGCAAACTTCCATAGCTAGGGGGAAGGATGGGATTGGCAATATTTCTACTTTGCAAATGGCCGCACTTGAAAAATTTCAACATGCTGATTGAAGTGGAGGCACCGGGCAGAAAGACAATCAGTGGAGCGCAGAAGTCTTGACAAGACGCAGCCAGTGGCCCTTCAGTATTTTACTCGCTTAATTGTTGCCACTGACTGCCCTCTGATTGACTGGCGCGATCTTGCCTCGTCGCCGAAAGCAGTAATTTGTCGCGTTTTCTTTCAATTGTGTCCGTCCTCTCTAATGGACAGTGTGCCACAATTAGTTAGCGGGTGAGACATCCAATTAAAACCGAAACCAGCGATTTTCACTGTGGCGCGGGTACCGCTAATGGTACGCTCGCTCCCTCTTATCGTGTGTGAAAGAATCTTTGCCTAAGTGTAGTTCGGGTGTATTTAAATGTTAAGTTAAAAAAAAAAAAAATGTGTCGATTACCTCAGGGTGATGTTTTCATAGCCGGTCTGGTGGAAAACTCAAAACATTGTTGAGCAAGGGTCAAAAATGATCCCAAATCAGAGAAACTGTGAAAACAAGCACAGCCCCCCCCCTCCCCCCCAACAAACAAACACTCACCACTTGTTATAACCATCAGACAAGGACAGAAAATATAAAGCACTTCGCTGATTGGTGGAGACACCAGGAAGGGGCGGGGCAGACACCAGGAAGGGGCGGGGCAGACACCTGGTGAAAACAAACCGAGTGGAATACATTAAAAACATGACACGTGACAGACGTCGTCTACAAAAGGCAAGAGACGAGTTCTTTGCCCCACTCCTTGCTGTGGCAAAAGCTTCCCGGCGATAAGTGATGAAAAGCTTTCAGACCGTCGCTAACTCCGCCGAGCTAAATTTAGCGACCAGTGTCGCTCGCGTCGCTTGATGGCGACAGCGCGCGGGCTTACCTTGGCTTGACTGGCTCATTAAGACGCCGCCGAGTGCGGCGCGTCTATGATCTCTTCCACCCCGCGGGTGACACGGAGGCAGCCGTGCCGGATCAGAGGCTTTTCTGCTGATCAACTGGAACGTACGAACTAAATATTGCATCGTCTTTTTTTTTTTTTCCTTCCTCTCTCCCGTTAACCCGCCGTGCGCCCGTGTTGATCTTTAAGTCGTCGTTATCGAAGCTCGATAACACTCCGTCGACAGCGCAGAGTGCGCAACCAACCGTTAATATTTGTACTTTTTCGCTGGCGCTAGCTAATAAAAACACGAAATCTCTGTCTCCTTCCAATGCAAAGCCGCGTAAAAATGCACCGATACCACACGCGCCGATACCACCTCACCAGCCTGACATGGTCCCCGGCGCATTCGTCATGCCGTTGAGAGCGCAACATCCATCCTATGCCCTCTTAACCGTGACTAAAGAAAAGCTAAAAATAAACGGAGGAGTACACATAAGTATCCCACGTGCTCTGAGGAGTGAAAGTGTCATAATGGGCAGCTGGAGAGGCTGCAGCTTCCCGCGCACCCGCATCCCGCCGCGTTTTTCCGGCACCGCGTTCGCGCCTAGCGCCGCTGTTTTGTTTGCTTCTTCCTAATGATTATAATTACGGCGACCCCCCCCCCCCGGTGAATTGACGCTGCCGTTTTCCCAGAGTCCCTGCACTTAGCTTCTCCCGCTAAACAATACCCTCGCGGGTTGTCAGTGAGGGGCTCCATGTCACCGCGTGAGTAATTTAGAGTGTTAGCGTGGCTTTTGGAGTACGTGTGCGGTATGAAGCCTGCAAATGGAGCCTCCACTCACGGCACCTGAGTCACACCGGGCTCTCGAACGCCGGCCTCATTACACGGCACTTAGCGAGATTTGAATGTCACATGGTGGTATGATCTTGTTTTGCTACCGTATAGAAGAAAAAAAAAAAAAAGGTTTGGCATCGCCGGCGTGTTTTGAATCAAAAGCAGTTTCGAGACGTGTAAGGGCTGTGAATGACTTTTTTTTTTTTCTTTTTCGTCAAGGTGCTCTTTTCATGTCTTATTAAAATGACGGTTCTGTTCGCCATTGGCACTTAACGTCAAATTCCAGGTCTGAGTTTTTTTTTTTTTTCCTGGACTGAACTTTCAAAGATAGAAAACTTGAATGACAAGCGCGATGAACATTTACGCACGATTATTTTTCGAATTGACGAGTTCGAGACGACGGTATGTGCGATCGTCCCTGCCGCTCTTTTGTTTCCCAGCATCTTTCATTTGAAGAAAACTCATCCTGCCTCCTCCCCAGGCATGGGAGTGTGTTGTGGGCGGATGTAGGATGCAGAGGATTCTTTTCCCTTGAATTAAAAAAAAAAAACACACACACTCCCGGCCCTGACTGTTTACATCTCCGTGGCACGTCTGTGGCTGTTTCCATGGCGACCCGAGTAAAGATAGTTAGAATGCCTCCGAGATCCACTGCCCCCAAACGGCACTTAATGTGAGACGTGAGTTGAAAAGCGAATAGGTGAGCGCGAACGGGCGGTGAATGGAGATGGCCTCGCTCGCAATTACATCCGTTGAAGAAACGATGCCACAAAAAAAAATACAGTTTTGGGGGGGGGGGAGTCAATGACTTTGGCATTCTGATGTTCCATAAAGTCTCTTGCATATAATATGCATGCGCTTGCAATCAAGTATTCAGCGTCTGCGTTTCCATAAATAGAACGGGAAGGCGGTGTTTTTTTTTTTTTTTTTTTGTCAAAGGGATGTTCACTCTCGTCTGCTAGAATTGTCGCTTCAGCTTCAGGATTTTTTTTTTGTTTTTTTTTTTTGCTGCACTTTAATTCATTCAGCGCCAGCCATTTTCAGAGCCACCTTTACACTAGCATGTGATTTTTATTTCTTCTTTTTTTTTTAATACACGAAGACAAAACTGGGACTGAATGCCTGGATTAAAAAAAAAAAATGAAAAAAATTCCATGTTTTTTTTAAAGAATCCAGGCATTTTATTTTCATGTTTTTTAAATTTTATTTATGTATTTATTTTTTCAAAGAATCCAGGCATTTCAACCCAGGTACGTCTTGATGTATTTTATTTTTTTTAATTAAAGTCAAAAATAAACGACTGGATGTGACAAATCTGTTTTCTTTTTTCAGCTTCTGCGCCTATCGGGCGAAAGGTCAGAGTGGCCTGTATCGCTTTGCTCATAGTCTGCTAGTTAGCGGGTTAAAGTTAGAAATATAAACGTGTTCGTAAAAAAAAAAAAAAAAAAAAAAAAAAACAATTACATCACTCAATGTAAATCCTATTGCATGACAAGATGACTTTTTTTGAAAAAGTTAAGAAAATGCATCATGCTCACCAGAGACGCTGATTATGAAACATGTGTTTGGCTAGTGGAACTCGTAGGACGGAAACATTTTGACACCATTTTGGGCCAGCTGGCTGGCCCCGTGCAGATGATTTTGAAATCCGACTCTCAAGGAACGGTCCCGTTGATGACAGAGTTGAGTTTGGATCAGGCAGCGTACGGATTCTGAAGGCCCTTGGGCAGATTAGATTCACATGGCAACACTGAGGCTGAAACCTGATTGGACAAAAAAAATAATAATTAAAATTGAGGCTGTACAGAGAAAAATTTAAAAACAATGATTTAATTAAAATATTAACTGTACTTACCTGTAAATTTCTCTCTTTTTTTTTTTGGAATTCATAACCCCGCCCAAAATATCACACATGCATAAGTTGAGAATTAAAACGAGCACCCATTCATGAAAAGATAAATAGTTTATGTGAATCCTTCACTTCGTATCCACTTTTATACACATTGTTCTCAACATGATATACAGTGTCTTTTTTTTTTTTTTTTTTTTTTTTAGCCTTTGACACAAATTTTTTCTCTTTTTAAGCATGCACTTCAGATACAGACTCGAAACTACAATTCGTCCCCACGACAGAACATACAAAAACGTGAACTTGGAATCAAAGAGCTCGACGACGTTCCGGAGACACGATGGACAAAATAAGCACAGCGTTGGGCGACCGTGACTTTCACAGGTAAGGGTCATGAACGGTTAGACACAAAAATACACGTTTGGAATTCAGAAAAATAAACCGATTTTTTTTTTTTTTTTTTAACGTTTCCCCCCCAGAATTACATCATCTTAAAAATACACAAAGAACGGTACTCCTTTGTCACATTCAAGAGTAAAGCAGCGTGTGTACTACACAAGGAGGGTGATGGGGAGTGGGCGACACATCGACAATGCCACCTGACAGTCTCCCTCTGCCATTTTTTTTTTTTTTTTTTAAACCTTCAACCCTCTCTTTTTTTTTTTTTTTTTTTAACTGGAATCACAGTGTGGCTTGGCGCTTTCGGTTTTTGGGATTATTGCAAATTGACCAAGGAGCATTAGGGCCAAACTGGAAGGAAAAAACAAAAAGGGGGGAGGAATACAGTCAAGAATAAAATCGTTTTTGGAAAAAGTGATCCTGCGAGAAAACTTTCGAGGGAAATGAAGGACTAAAATGAATGACAAATTTGACAAGAGGATTTTTTTTCCTCCAAAATACAGTGAGAGTCTTGATGATAAATATATGATTAAAGTGCATCTGACATTTTTTTTCGAGAATACTGAACTTTTGTATTTTTTTTTCCAGAATTTGAAGAGGCAGAAAAGAAAAAAAGTAGTTTTAAACTCGCTTTGATTGGCCACGGTTGTCGGCTGTGACCACATCCACAGCGGCGCAGCCCGCCAAAGTTGCCACAGCTGTGCATGTACAGGTTTTACGCTGGTCATGAAAATAGAGCCCATTGTCGGATCGTAATCATTTCAAAATGTTCATTTTATTCTGATATATATTTTTTTTCTTTTCAGTGTGGCCCTAGTACACCTATCACAAAATGGATCTGATTATTTGGGTACAAGGAATTGCTACTGTGCAAAAGCAGCCATTATAGAAGTCCCACTTTTTTGTAAAAAATATATCTGTATAATTCGTAAATTTCTGCTACACATTTTCTCCCAGAAAAAAAAAAAAAGACAGTTGGATGCATTTGGAAGAATTAACTGATTTTAGCCACCATTGAGTTATGAGGAAACCTCTGCTCATAATCATTTGGTTCCATTTGCAGCACTTGACGCAGGGTCGTTGCATGTTCAATGCACAGTGGGAGACTTCTACAATGGCGCTTGTATCGCAGTGGGGGTCGGGGGTGGACTCTCTCGTCCGTTTCTGTGCTAATCTCGAAAAGTGACGACATCCAAAGCCCACCGAACATGACCTTCCAAAAATAGGATATGCACATACATCAATACACAGCAGAGCATTTGAACCGACTGAAATTGACCAAAAGCAGAGATGTCACGTTGACTCAACTTAGCACGGTTGTCTCTCGAATATACTGCATGTCCAGAATAAGAAAACACTCTATTTTAGAACACAAAAGTGCCTCGACGGACAAAAAAAAAAAAAAACACTTATTGCAAGGAGGGCGGCGCGAGCGAGATTTGAGTGTCTTGACGGTGCAATTTAGCAACCAAATTGCGTTGCCGCGGGTGACTTATTTACACACGTCTATTGGCGCTCGGGGGTCCCGTCGGCTTATTTGGCCTCCTGCTCGGGGGATTAAATGCTTTGTCACCGTCCTCTTGGATTCTTCGGGGGAACTTCCTCCTCCGTGTGCCGAGTCACGGGGCCGACGGGGTCTCCCTAGTGGTTTTTGCGTCGACTCCCTCCTTTATTGTCCTGTAGGAGCGGCTGGAATGCCTCCAAATGGGGTCTTCCCACTGCAATAGGTCCTCATATTGTTATACAGTCTCCCCCCGGCGGGTGGGCGGGGTGGCGGGTGGGTGGGGTGTTAATCAAACCAGAAATGAATTCTCAGCCTGTCTCCGTCAAACATTTTGCCATGCACGTTCGATCGTTTGAAATACATGCTCAAGGATGAAACGGACATGGTGTCTTCAACCGTTTTCGATGGAGGTGATCAATAATTTAGTCCGCAGACAAAGTGGAATGTTTTTGAAGAGCGCCCGTTTGGATTTGATTTTTCGGTGGGGCCAATCTATGCGCAAAAGAGCATCATCTGCAAGCCAGTTGCTAGGCAACTCTTTGCTACTTGGAGTAATGGCGGAATGGGTGAGGTCCAAGTGTGCAAGCCCACACCTGTTGGGAGCAGACGGGGAATTGAGGCGTATCGTGGTGTGGCGTCAATTCGCGAAGGCCTCGGAAGGATATTTGCGTTTCGTATTTCTGGGAAGAAAAAAAAACGTGGAATGGAAATAAGATGTTTTATCATTAACCCTTTCATGTACCCTGTAACATGATAAGCGGTCCACTGTAGTAACCGCCGTCACCTAAAGGGTTCAAAAAAAAATTTTTTTTTTGAAAGACAGGTGTTATCGTGATGAAAAAAATATTCAGAATGTCTGTGAATTTATTTTGGAAAAAAGATTCATGGTGCCAGAATAAAGTTCGAATAATCGTAGGACAAAACTGCAATGTTGTGAGAAGCTGAATATGAGGTAGGAAAAATAAGATGTGATGTTACGAGAGTAACAAAAAAAAAAATCAGCTGAATGAAGTCGGAAGATTAGCACAAAAAATTAAAAAAAAGAAACTGAGGATTTCAGTTGAATAAAATCATTATTTGAGCGACTTGAGAAGAAGAGTGGGCTTCACTCGAGTTTCTCGTTTCAGCTGCAATAAAATCCGCCGTCTTTTCATGAACGTCTGCCTTAAATACATCCTCATATTTCTTCGGCGTTCCTATTCCTCCATTCATAGTCGACATTCCACAAACAAACCCAACTAAAATTGCACGACACGACCGGATCCTCTCAACTCAAATTACATCTCGATATCCTGTCAAGGCACATCCCCCTCACATATTTAATCAAACCGAATCAAAACATATTCCGGTCTGTCGTCTCAGATTATTGAACAACCTCCATCGTTTAGAGCGTACAAACCCAAAACAAACAAAACAAACAAAAAAAAAAACAGTGGTAGTGAAAGGCTAAGGGGATTCGGCATTGACTCCTCCCACACACCCATGCAGAGGGTTACCTTTCTGCCAAGGCGCTGCTTTCCCCCAAAGCCATTAAGATAGAACGCCACTCTCTGCTTGTGTGAAACCAGTAAACACCATCTCTTTGCAGTTATCTGAGAGTGAACAACCAGAAACATACATACAACTTATACGCGTGCATATATGTGCAGACATGTGGACAGGAAAGAAGAACACCCCTCTTTCAAGATTTTTGACGCATCGTGAAGTCAATTACTTTTTTGGGTGGGGGGGAGGATAGCTTTGCTGTGACTGATGTGAAGTGATTTTTTGTTTTAGTATTAGAGCCACATTTTTTTAATTATGAGTGGGGGGAAAAAAAACGTAAAGTTAATGTAGGGGTCTTACAATGTCAAAGTTATGTCGCAACTTTAAAGTTGTGATAATTAGGGGGGGGGGGGGGGGGGAAATGCGATGTTGCCAGAGTAAAAATCTTTTCACATTTACGTTATGAATTTGAAACATGTCATACAGACACAAATTTGTCATATTGGAGGGACAAATGTTACGAGAATAAATATGTGCAGCTCATTTTTCAGATTTTCGGAATAAATCAATAAATTCTGAGGAAAAAAAAGTCATCAAGTCACAAGAACAAAATTGAAGGAGTAAAATTATAACATAAAAATGGAACGTTCCGATTTCAAAATGTCAAATTAATCTTCTTTGAACCGCGTATTTTGTGGAGGCCAACTCAACAGCGCCTCTGCAGGTCCAATCCAAGTACTGCGCTCAAGTTTACCGATCCATAAAACCCAACCGAAAGCAGGTGTTAAGTGCTTCCTTTTTTCACATGGCAGCAGATATATGATATTTTCACAGTGTGCGTGGTGCGGTCGCCCCCCCCCGGCAACATGGCTTGCAGACGACAATGGTTTACAGATTGCAGTCCATGCAAAAAAAAAAAAAAAAATTATCAGGTGACGAGGAAAAAAAATAAAATAAAATGAAAATAAAACGAAGCAACGGCTGTCTTATTGTTTTACGGAAGCACACCTTTCTCCTCTCGGCATCCAAAAAGAGCGACATCTAATATCCCTGATTGCAAAACATGTCCTTCATTAAATGTGACGGCTGCTACTTTGAAAGCCATCAGTCCGTTTTTGTTTTTTTTTTTTTATTTATTGCAATATGACAATATCAAATCCAAAAGTAAATAAATAAAAAGGGAAACTTCAAGTGACACAGGAGAATAGCCAAGCACGCTTTGACGGTAGTCAGTCGATCCGCCTTTGCTACAGGTGCTGAGCGATCTCGCACAGTTCAGTTTGTGATCGGATATGGAGCGGGTAATGCAAAAAAAAAATACTAAAATAGTGTGGCGGCGCCGGACGTCTCACAGGATGGAGGGAATAGGGGAACGGGAGCGCCGTAGCGGGCAGGGCGATCCGTAGGGCGAGGTGACGGGAGACAACCTCAGGGCGTTAGCGGTCATGCCTGCTATGTTGTTTAAGCTGCGAGATTTCTCGTAGCCTTCAGATGGAGCGCGACAAAGACGTGGAAGTGGAAGTGGTGCAGGGGGACATGAACACACACAGGCAGGCAGGCAAGGCAGGCAGGCAGGCAGGCATCCGAGTCCAGGCCGATTGAACCGTGGCAAGACAGGAGACAGGAGTGAAACAGAGCAACTGTCACATCGTGTATGGTGACTGCATGCGCGGATTATTTCCCGAACGGTCACAGTAGGGCACGATGAAGTCGCACTTGAAGTCCAGAATGACCATCAGGCCAAATTGGAGTATGTCTACTTCCCTTGTCATCAAAAGTTAGCAAAGAGCAGATTTTTTTCGATAGCTCGAAAAAGATTATGCCGGGGCGAATTGACGAATGATGGAAAAGTACGGAAAAAGGGAGGGACTAACGCACAGGTGTCAAAGTAAAGGCCCGGGGGCCAGATCCGGACCGCGACATCACTTTATGCGGCCCGCAAAAGTGTCAACTTCCATGATCCTTGCTAAAGTCCGTACCGAAATGTCAAATTGTGACTCGTGCTATACCGAACAAACAACCAACAAAGAGCTGTTTTTAAGCGGTGACAAATTCATCGAAAGCTCAAGCGACAGCCGAAACTTCTCAGCTCGGTTACAGGTTTTCCCTTGATGGATGCGCGGTTAAAACTAACGACGGACTGGCGATGACAGTTTTAGTTCCGCTTGAGATAAAGACGGACGGGCGAATGACGGACCGGCAACACTTACTGACTGCTGATTTGTTTCGAGCGTATGAAACTAA
>NW_017805122.1:1440767-1470475 GCF_001891065.2 Hippocampus comes | reverse complement strand
CAGAGCACAATTGTACAGAACTTTGCCGTGACGGCGAGGAATCGTGTACGGTGTTCCGTTGATGCCTCTAGATTAGGTACAATCGAGTAGCAAATGATTGGACTTCCCTGTAACTATATCAATCTGCTGCGTCAAAGGTGCGCTCAGAGCACTAAAATTAAAGCTCATTAAACGTCTATGGAAACCAGGCTGGGACGGGAATGCATTCAGGTTCAAAAAAAATAATAGGGAAAAGGAGGTAGTGTTTAGTACATACCTGTTTTTCTTAAGCCTCCATCTGCAGGACAATTGTAATCGCTTGCAGCGATTAGAAAACACGTCCCCCCGCTCCGACGGTCCTGTTCTCGGGTGCTGGACCTTCGCATGGCGACTCTTTCCTCCGGAGACACGGTCAGGTCGCTGCCACCGCTACAGTCCGCCGACAGTACTGCGAGCGGTATCACGAGTATGTCAAAACATACTCAAATGGTCCGCCGGTGGAGTCCTCTGGTCTTAGCTCGAGGGACAATCGAGTCCCAAAAGCGATGAAGCTACTGCGCGTCACGACCTGATGATTTTGGTTTGATGGGAATATTTGTTCCGTCCTATTTTGTCATTTCAAAGCGTGTTGTACATTTCAAGTGTCACCTGAGAATTTGGACCAGGAGAAACTGGATTCTTGAACAAGTCCCGCAAGAAAAACGCAGGACCGCGCTTGCGAAACGTTTGGACGGCCGGTTCACAACTCGCGCACGTTTTTCGACGAGGTTTCTCATTCTCCCAAAGTGGCCTTACCTGAGCGATTGCGTTCGAGTCCCCTGCCGCCTTTGACGTGGCACAGGTCACCTTGAGTGCTGTTGCAGGTGGCGGTGAGATCAGCTTTGTAGTAGGTCGGGGAGCCTCCCTGTACCGCCTGGGGAATGTGTTTCTTCCGCTTCTTGGGGAGCTTCTGCTTGGCCATGGCCAGGGAGTAGTACATCCCAAAGTTATTGACGATGACAGGCACGGGCATGGCTATCGTGAGCACTCCCGCCAAAGCGCACAGGGCGCCCACCACCATGCCAGACCACGTCTTTGGATACATGTCGCCATACCCGAGGGTGGTCATGGTCACCACGGCCCACCAGAAGCCGATGGGTATGTTCTTGAACTTGGTGTGGACGCTCGCCGTCGGATCGTTGGGCTTAGCGCCAATGCGTTCGGCGTAATAGATCATGGTGGCAAATATTAACACTCCCAGTGCCAGGAAGATGATGAGCAGCAGGAATTCATTGGTGCTGGCCCGTAGCGTGTGGCCCAACACCCGTAGCCCCACAAAGTGACGGGTGAGCTTGAAGATACGCAGGATACGAACGAAACGCACCACCCTGAGGAATCCCAACACGTCCTTGGCAGCTTTTGAGGAAAGGCCACTCAGGCCTACTTCCAAGTAGAAAGGCAGGATAGCCACAAAGTCGATGATGTTCAGGAGACTCTTAACAAATTCCAACTTGACCGGGCAGAAGGTCACCCGGACCAGGAACTCGATGGTGAACCAGAAGACGCAAACGCCTTCCACATAGATGAGCGCGGGGTCAGTCTCAATCTCGTACTGCGGTCCCAGATCGGGCAGGCTGCTGTTCCGCGTCGCCTCCGTCTTGTTGATGATGGTGTGGAACGCCTCGTGGGTCTCCAAGCAAAAGGTCGTGATGGAAACCAGGATGAAGAACAAAGACGCGAAGGCAATAAACTGCAGGGGGTGGGAGAGAGAAGAGAAACACACAATTGACGACGGCTTTAGACCTGACGTTCCACGTTATTCGGCGCTATGGAGCGGCTAAGCCCCCTTTGCAAAATCGAGATAAATCATTCACTCCGGAGCGAGAGTGTAAACACAGACGAGTTTTAATTAACTTGCCTCCGCTTTAAATCGCCTCCAGAGAGAGATGCAATCTATTAGCAAGTGAAACAAACAAGCACACACTTCTTTTTGCGCCACTTGTTGACATGAGGCACGGGGAATACGTATGGCATCCGATTAAATCTCGACGTCTGGCGGTTCGCAATATAACGAGGATGCGAAAATTCACTGAATTTCTTCAATCTGTCAAGCGGGGAAAAAAAAGCACAATCATAAAACTTTATGGCGACATTATGATCAGAATAATGTGAACGAGATCATTAGTGGTTGAAATGAAATTACATTTGGCCTGTAAGCGTTGGCAATGTGAAATCTGACAACACACATGACATGAAATGAAAACAAAAAGTACTCAGGCTAAATTTGGTGTACGTCGCTCGGAAATTAGGTCTTTGAGAACGTTTTGAGCGGGCTTTTCGAAAACAATTTGCGCAACTAGACGACTTGTTTAGCGTGCCGAGAGTGTAAAGAAAAAAAACATACAAGTCGCACTGGCGTATGAATCGTATTTTGGGGATAATTTATTCGATAAAATCTAAACACCCAGGACAGACACGTCATCTTGAAAGGCAAATAAAAATAACACGTTACATGACGCAGCAAAAACGAACTGGGAACGTGCCTGTTATGTTCACGTAACATATTAAGAGTTATTCAGATAACTAGAGTATCACGAATACGCCAACAAGTTCACCAAAACATCAGTGTCACTCCAAATCACTAAATCCGATTAAATCTTCATCTTCCGTGTCACTTTTAAACAAACGGAGGGAGATTTTTTTTTTTTTTTAACGGAGGTAGATGTGGCGCTTCCTCCTACGTCACTTACGTCAGACTTGTCGTCGAGTTATCAACATAGGCCAAGCGCGCCCTCTTGCGGTTGAATGTGAAAATAACACGTGAAATGATGAATAATGAGAATGATGAATGAGAATAATGAGAATAAAAATTATGAATGAGAATAATGTGTTGTGATTTATAGTCCGGAAATTACGGTAGTCCTCCTTCATTTTTCAAAACACAAGCGCGAGACCGTCCGTCAAGTCAAAGACAACACAGTCAACTCGGAAAAGAAAACCGAACAGGATCAGGCGGTATCTAATGACGGTTCCGTGTTCCACATGTAGCAATGCAGCAAAACATAATTTCACTTTTAGCTTCCAAAATATTCCGACAGACGAAAACAGTTTCGTCGACATAACATTTCATTTTTTCCGGCGTCTATGAGCGGAAAAAAAAAAAAAAAAGTTTTCGTTGCTTTTAGAGGGAATGATTCCACTCATACGCCCAAACACAAAAAGCCTATGACTAATTAAGAGACTTCAGAAAAAGTCCAATTCACTTTTACGCTCCGGTAGAAATATATTTTCTCGCGATATAAATGCCAAAGAGGAGGTTTTATGGGGGGGAAACAACATCTCATGAAAATGTTTTGTCAGAAGTTAGATTCGCGCAGTCAACAAAGTCAATGTCATATTCTAACGGCCCATTGTAATGCGCTCCTAAGTTTGATTTTTATTTATTTATTTTTTGTCCGTCACTAAATCAACGTGAAAGATTTAAGGGCACGAGAAACAACAAAGCACTTAATTACATTACGTATCGTCTCCCCAA
The DNA here is from genome assembly GCF_001891065.2 of Hippocampus comes. NCBI lineage: Eukaryota > Metazoa > Chordata > Actinopteri > Syngnathiformes > Syngnathidae > Hippocampus > Hippocampus comes. The sequence goes on along the minus strand of NW_017805122.1, from coordinate 1,466,982 downwards.
AAAAGTGACAGTCAAATCAACAGGGGGGAGGTGGTGACTGATGTGTCCTTTTGTTTATTCCCGGGGCTCTTCACCACTGCGCTCACTGGGAGTCACATTGAGGGAGGACCGACTGCTGAGCAGGTACTCTGCAGATTAAAACTGAAGACAAAAAAAAAAATAACCCAAAGCGAGTCAAGATATTAGTCAGGCAGGGTAAACTCTTTGTAATCAGTGAATTCAGTCGAGTCCGGAAGCTTAACACTCCTGGTGGGATTGGGGTTTGTAATTAGGGAATTACATTTCCATTTGAACAAAACAAAACCAAAAAAATTTACCATCCACACGTTTTGCTGTAAAATCTGTGCATGGCTTTAAAAAGACCTGGCCTGGTGAGTGACGTGGGTGTCAGCAAAAGAACATCTAGAAAGGGCTGGCACTGAAACATTATTTTTCAATTTTTTCTGCAATTAATTCGCGCAAAATGAATGCGTAAAATTACAGAAGCCATTAAATCCGCTTTGATGTGCCGCGCAGCAGCAGCCGGTCAATAGGAGGGAACGGCTCACGCTGAGAAACAGGCATGACGTCTAATTGTATTTATTTATTTATTTTTTAAATCACATTGTAAAATTAAACCCCAGTTAAACCAATATTATATGGTGCTTTTTGCTGAATGGCTCATTACAGCCCATTGTTGCATAATTTAACTGCCAAGTAATTGACTTCCATCTCGGTCTCGTTCTATAGAGACCGGCTCGGATAATGCGAGGTTGTCGCGAAACAAAAAGCACGCTGAAAAATAAAGCCTGGGAGAACAGGTCCCAGAATATCCAACACAGGAAATTTTCCTTTCATCAAACACAATGCTGCACGTCTTCCCTTGATCAGCTGGCGCCATGGTAACACCACCTTCATCTATTTTTTTTTTTTTTTTTTACAGTTTAAGATGGTGAATTGAACGATGCAGGAGGGGAGAATGAACATTTGTGCTATTTGACAGGGAAAAAGGGGTTTGTAGGTAGGAGATATTCATTGGCGACCCGAATCTGCGACAGGGTCTCATCCCAATTTGGCTTTTTCTGGTTCTGGGAAAAAGTCCAACAGGAAAAAAAAAAGAAAAAAAATAGGCTAGAGTCCGAGCAGTTCTACTTACAAAAAGAGAGCAACACTGACCATATTTGGCTATTCTGTCCAGACTTTCTTCATGGTGTCATCAGGATGACTAATTGGATGACTATGTGTGGGTCATTTGTTTTTCCGAGGGTTCAAAAATCCACAAAAAGAGGAAAACGGCAAACTCACTGAACATCCACTTACGACCCAAAGTTGGAACTCACTCAGTTTTTGAGGGGTACAATTCTGCTCACCTCTCCCTACTTGTGCACCGATGCCATGTTGGGCTCCTGTTACCGTGACGACCGAAGGCTACGACTCAAAATAAATAAAGCATGCGCCCTGACTGTATCTTCCCCTCCCAGCCGCCATATTACCGAATGCTCAATTGTATTGTGACTCCATTGCGGTGTCACGATGGCACGCTAACGAGAATGATAATGAACTGACATCAACAGGCAAGCGGCACAAACCCCCCCCCCCTCCGACACAGAGACATTTCGAAGCGGCTGCACATGACAAAAGGATTTGCTGTTCCCCTTGTTGTCTCCCGTCATTGTCTCCTGCTGTCATGCTGAAACACACACACACACACACGCACACGCACACGCACACGCACTTCTTCCTCATTATGCCGCCATGCTGTGACATGACAGCCAGCTCACTGGGGGAACACTGCTAAACCCATATTGCTTTTGGCAGCCAATGGTTCTCCAGGGCGGAAAAAAAAAAACCCATAGCCTTTCAAAAATGCCCTCATTTGAATAATTCATTTTCTTCACAGAGGATAAAGAATAAATGCACGCGAACGTTCATATTTTGTCAGTCTACGTATGCTGCGCCGTTTGTGTTCAAATCGATGTTGCTTATAGGGCTGGAGCGCCAAGATATTGACGCTAGTTTCATTAGCCTGTAGATGGGGTATTTCATTGTGTGTTAGCATTACGCTAGCAAACTTTTGCAGAATTCCCTTCATTTTTTTTTCTGTTTAATTTGACAGTTACGCGACTGTTGGTCTTTTAACTGTCATGGGAGAATCTCAAAGCAGTGGAAGGAGCAAACTTAAGGAACAGATAATACGCAGCGTATGGCCACAAGTGTGCAGTATTCATCCAATGACCACTAAGGCAACATTACACACATACAAAAAAAAAAAAAAGCTACATTACAGCCTCCAGGTCGGATTAAAAATAACATCTCGAAGGTCCCAGGGAGAGTGCGATACCAAATATAACTCACGCGAGGCTCATTCATGTGTTCATGTCGCCTGTTAATATCTCAGCAGGCGCCATTGATTCATGACAGCGCAGGTTGATGTTTGCACTGCTATAGTTGCCGTGGCGATGGTGTGAAGATGATTTTTTTTTTCTTCTTTTAAATTATTCTTCATACATTTTCTCAAATTGAACCAAGACAACTAGCTGGCTGGATTTTCATTCATTTTTCACGCAGTCATGAGCCAGTACTCTGCCTGTGAAGGAAATAAAAGAATTTCTGGAAATACTGCTCCATTTTTAGATCCCTGACATTAAACATGAAGGCAAAACATCTTTCCTCTCTTCTCAATGCCACATTTGGGATTTTAAAGTCATACTTCCCCAGACAGCCCCCATCGCCACAAAAAGTTGTGATGGCATGCGCTTTTCCCAATTCGGGCACTGACAGGCCGTTTTTTGTGAAAAAAAAAAACCACAACCCTTTGATTTGGGGTGTGTATAAATCCAAGCTCCCAAATCCCGGGAGACTAAACTTGACATTAATCACATTTCAAGGCAAGGACATATCTGAAAGTCTGACGGGATAATCGGAAACAGAGGGAGGGATCAGAAAGACAGAGACGGGATGGCAGACGTGTGGCCTCATTAGACGGAGCCGTCGTGATATTTTAAAAGCCGGCAGCATGTCTGAGCCGGCGTGGCGTGAAGAGTTTGGAGACGGAGGCGCCGCGTTTGACAATAGTATAAAAAAAATGCTAGCAAAAATAAATAAATTATGATGACACAGACAAATTGGATGGATACTTGAACAAATGGTGGGGCAACACATGTAGACAGATAATGACAAAAACCGCATGCATTCTTTATCCTCTGCAAAGACCCACACTATCATCACATCCAAAATAATGGAAAGTACTTTAAGTTCCAATCACTGCCAGACAATACAAACATTGGTTTGATGTTCTGGATCTACTTTTAGGTTCTTGTCAGGGAGGTTCTGTCCTCCCGTCTTTGGAGTAGCAAATGACGTGTGCTATTTACGTTTGTGTGTTGAAGACGCGATGTCTGCGGGACATCCTTTCTAATTCGTGATTAAAAGCCTGGTTGGCAGGCATTTGCTCAGCCCTCTCAAGATTTCCAGAATCCATGAATATATTATTGTCATTTAAAAAAAAAAAAAAAAGAAAAAAGCAAACGTGCAATTACACAGAGAGCAGAAATGAAAATAAGTGAGACAAGGCGAGCGGCAGCACAGACAGTTGCTACGATTTGTCGCTTTTTAAGTGCCGATAGCCGATTGCATGCCCCCGGCTCTGCCCTCGGTAGCCATGGCAACAAAAGCCGTCATGTGACAAATTGGATATAAAACCTGTTCCTCTTCACTTGTTGTCTATTTTGACGTAAAATCATCCGGGAATGTTTACAAAGACACTGGGCAACTGTTTGGATTTAAATTATGAAATTAAGTTGAAATGCAAATGTATTGAACTCAAAATGAAACTCCTTCACTCAATTTCAACACAGTTCCTAGATGCGAGTTTTTCGGTGAATAACGAAGGATAGGAAAATAAAGTAAAATGATTTGGAATTAACCCTTTCATGCAAAAAAAAAAAAAAAAAAAAAAGACAGGTGAAAACAATAGCGGCTCTCTTACTTTGTCCGCTCCATTCACTGACAAAGTGCATGGCAGCAGCTCAGCGCTATTCAACATCTTCGCCGAGAGATGAGGTAGGGACATTCTCCTGTTGCTATGACGATGAGAAACGTGAAAGCGGCGGCTGCAGCGCGCCGTGACAAAAGACAGGAGCGCTTCCGACAATGCCCGCGCCGATCCAGCCTGAGCTGAGCTGAATCTTGATGTGTTTTGACAAAGCAACAACATGCGAGCGGAGACTTGCCAATGGCGGCCTTTGCCACCGTGATGTCAAACTGCAGAAAATTCACACTTCGTATGTGTTCACATAACCCACCGAAACAAAACTGGTGTCAAAATATGATCCTATGAAAATATTCAAGGAGGCCCCAAACTGGGTCGCAGGTCAGAACTGCCTCACGCTGCCCCCACCCTTCAGTCAAATTAAATTTGCACTGCCCATTACGATGAACACAAAAGAAAAAGAGAAATTCACCAGGAACAGTTTTCAATTTGACAAACTTTACAAAACTACTTGCATGCCATTTAGTCGTAGCAGTATTTAGTCGTGTGTGCGTGTCTATGCAAGTGCGCTTCTACTTCCTAATCTAAATGATCTCTGTCCTCTTTTCTCTCTTTTGTGATATTCTTTGAATTGATTTTTTTTCATTTCTCAGTTAAATGATCAAACCGGAATTGGCCAAGACCCGTTAAAAAAAAAAAAAAAATGTTTTTACTGCCATGAAATCGTAAAAGGAGATGTCAGGAGATGGCCTTGGGCTTCACGTGAACCACCGCTGTTGAAATCTGACACCTTTTTTCCCCGTGTCACTCAATGTTAAGCATTATATTTATAAATAAGTTCTACTTTTGGAATCAGAACCCCAGAAAACTGTCTCATTTATGCAAACGTGCGATGAAAGCGTGCCAAAAACGCTCTCTGGCGGGAAAAAAAAAACCTAGCATTAGCGCAATAATTGCATTTCTGTCTGAAAGCTGATGAGATAAAAGGCATCTGAAACGAGAAGGCGGCAGTCAAGAGACAACCGAGCGCAAGGAAGTCATGCTTCAAAAAAAATAAAAAAGGGAGGCATGAAAAATAGAAGACAAAAGCAGATTACAGACATGGTGAAAGAGGAGAGCGAGACGTGCGAGTGACGATAATGAACGCTGCCGCTCATTGTGGCTTGCTCAGATTCCGACCGTCCGCCGTTCGACGATTCCGCTTTAAATAATACAGCTAAAATGGAAAAGCTCTCATCGCCCGCGTCCATTAAGCCAAATCGCACTCTGCTCTGGAAGAAAAATCTCTTTAATGATTCATGAAGCGGCTCCCATTTACTATCAAACAGACTCGGCAGAATGGCAGCGCGATCCAACCAGTGAAAAGTTGAGCTTTTTTTTTTTTTTTAAATGTTCAGCTATTTAAAAAATATGAACTACCGCCGTCCTTATAGGACAGGTATCAGCAATTCTCTCCCCCGTAGAATACGCCGTTTAAGTTTGCTGGGGCCCGTCTCATTTTTGTCACTCGTCGCAGAGGATAAAGACTATACGCCTGCGAGTATTGCTTTATCTGTCTTCATGTCAATGGCTCTCATGTCTTAAAAAAGAAAAAAATCTCGTCTCGCACCAATGGATCCAGTCAGCAATTTTTTTTTTTTTTTTTGGGTTCTACATTCTGAATTCGGAAAAAATCCGCTAACAGCATACACTGGAGCACCCCCGCCCGTCCTCCTACGCCTCCAGTGGATATTTATCAACACCAGGCATTATGGCTGAACTTATCAGACGTTCCGCGTCGAGTTTAAAGCCAATTACCCTGCAGGAAGCGAGCAGAGCCGTGGCTAAACCGAACCCGGCTCAGAAACGGGGAGCAACACAAACAGGCACACAGAACGGAGCCCCTATAGCAGCGATTATTACAGAAACCACCACGGCAACATGAACTCGGCTCCGAGACGAGAAGTAAAACTAAATATAACTCCCCGCGCACCCCGTGGCCAAATAAACAAGAGCATTACTTTGAGCTAATATCGAAGTTTTGTTTTGTTTTTCTTTTGGAAACAAAGTCGGTGACATGCTTTCTTTAAAAATAACCCCGTCATGACGATCAAATGTACTGTACAGAGTTGATCAAGAAGATTCATCTTGGGTGACAAAGATATAAGTAACGCGACAACGGATAGAGTGACGAAGCAGCGCTACAGATTGATGTGCACATGAAATGATATCGCCGTAGGGGTGGGGTGGGGGTGGGGGCGTATTACGTTCTACGATAGGATAAAGGCTGAGAGCTGTCAGATTTTATTTTATTTGATTTGTTTAGGTTTTGGCTTCTCTCGCCATTGTGTCCGGGTGTCACCTTCTGCCATGAACGCATGCCAAGGAAAACAGACACTAATCCCTCCCGAGACTCCGCTCCGGGTTTGTGATTTCCAAATGCCGCCCCCCACCCCCGTCTCAAGGTCGCTGCCATCCGCGGGCAGACGGACAAAAGGGAGAAAAGGAAGGCCGATGGAGTGGGAGAAGTTGACTCGGGGAAGTGCGTCAAAATCATTTTCATCACTTGCTACTAAAGAGTCCGGACGGTGAAGATCATCAATGCCTGAAGACCTCATCGTGTTTCGCATCCGCAATTTCGATTTCATTATCGAAACCTGAAACGGTTTCATGCCTTACCCCAGTGGAAGCAGGGCCCGGTTCCTCTAAATCGGGCCGTCACAAGCCATGGGCCCTCCGGTAACACCGGATGACGCGGTGCCCCCAAAGCAGCGCAATTAACTCGAGGCGGAAGCGAGGGGAAAGGGAGATTTCTTGATTTATATGCAAAACTCCCGCTGTGAGTCGTAGCCAAACAAGACAGTCTCTCCGAGAGACTTGCCGTTTTATGTCGGCGTGTGGCCGTGCAAAGCGAAGCGGATCATGAAGGTTCAAAAGAAGTCTTTGCCTTCAAAAGAAAACTGAAGAACACGCTCTGCCGGAAAGATCAATGCCGGATCGTTCAAACGGTTCCTCGCTGGATTTGGTCCCCGATTTTTGGAACCCGAAATGCCTGAATTTGTGGTAGCGTCGGACAACGATGGCGCTCTGATGCTGCCGGAAAGTCTTCATGTGTTAAATTGAAACAGAAAGAACAGATGAGAACCAAGGTAATGCATTGACTCAATTTAAGCATTCTGACCCCCCCAAATGTATAACCCTGAAAGAGCCGTCCAAGAATATCCTTCTGATGGGGAAAAAAAACGAAAAAATGTGAATGTAGGCCAAGTCAGTGAGGCACAGTATACGGTGGAAAGCCAAGAGGCTTGGCCAGATTTGAGCTCATCCCCAGTGAGTCTGGGTTTTTCATCCCCGCCCCCATCCTGTTTCTGATTGATCGACTCGTCTGGCTCAACAGGTGCCTGCTCCCGTTGCTCTAACGCTACCCGTATTTCGAAAATACGAGCTGGATAGAAGAGAGCTTGTTCTTCTGCCCTTTTTTGGGGTGGATTGGAAGCAGGATTCTGTCAGAAAACTTCTCCGAAGTCTGGGACAAATTTCACGATCGGGGGAACTTGGGAAAAACCACGGATTTCGAGTTCCGATTGAATGTTTGGCAAATATACTTCAATCCAAAAAGAACGTGCCTACGTAATAGGACGTGAAAGCCGCACCGCCGAAATGTCTGAGTGCAAACACGCTCCATAGCAAAATGTAATCCATTAGCGTCCCCGCGAAGTAATTATTAACACACAGACGGGAGACATCCCAGACGGCTCGGGCTCAGACAAATGTATCTGCCTCGGCGCACTTGCATATATTATTCCGGCATTACGAAGCAACGGGTGTCTCTTCCGCATAAAAATTGACGGGTAATCATCTTTGCTCTGTGACTTTGTCCGTCTTTGTGACAGCTCCAAACTTCTCCTGAAATCCCCGTCCGGAGACGCCGATCAATAATAGATGAGCGATCGGGTCGAATGACTCTTTTGTTCTACCCGCTCAATCCACTGCTGGTGAAACTCGAAAACTTGAAATGCCTTTTAAAGGCAATAAATGGAATTCTGAATTTTCCGCGCCTGTTATTTTGGTCGTCCCCAGAAAGCATGTTTCAGTTTCTTCAATGAGTGCGCAATAGGATTAAGCCCAGGGGAATCAAAATGTCATCTCGTACCAGTCCAACATTTTGGTCTTTACCATTTTGGGGGAGTTTTGGGTCTTGGCAATTTCATTGTACCCTGCACGGATTCATCAACGTGACCACCGAGACCACAATTTGTTTTGTCCTTCTCCTCAATTTGTCATCGATTTTCCTTACCCCAGTCTAGGGGCACCAACAACTTTGTCCTCTTATGTGTGCCTGTTTGACTCGCGGCTAAATCTTGCCAATCGGTGATTTACCGACCCTGAATGAAATAGAAAGACACGCTTCATGAATTTACAAGCGTCTGACAGCTGACAGCGCCAGGAATGATATCAGGGTGATGAAAGAAGTGTTATTTCCGAGTAGCACGTGGAGGGAGGAATAAAAAAAACATAACAGCATCTCAGTCGTGAACGCTGTTGTGTACCTCAGAAGCCCTTTCTCTTAAAACTCATCCTTCCAGGGCTCCAGTAAACGTGGGAACGAGGATTTTTTAGCTTCCAGGCATCGAGGTATTGATTCGAGGAAGGCCTTTATTTTCCAGTGCGCGATTCTACTTGGCTTAGCTTCACTCGCCTTGGTTTTCCCTACATGAAAATAGTCTCACAAGACGCGGTAAAAAACATGTTGCTGTTGTTCAGGACCCCAATTTCACACCGAACGAAGCAAGACAATGGAACGTTATTGTGGTGACATAGACAGTTCTAGGGACTGTTCCAAACTACTTCTGGAACACTGCACAGTCTCAGAAAACACATTTACGGCTTGGACAATTTCACCTTTTCAAGACTCCAGACCAACACTGGTTTACATTCGCTATCCGGATTCGGAATTCTTGGAATTCCTGGCGGAACAGCAATCTGCAATAGTTTGTGGTACTAGCTGGTGCTGGTAAAAATGAGACATGGTATCTACTCGAGCAGGGGTGTCAAACTCATTTTTAGTTACTGTTTCCCTTGGAGGGCTGTGATAACTGAAACTATATAAAGAAATCAAGAATAACGTTTTATTATTTTTATTAATATTTGTTTTATTGATATTTATTAATTTGTTTCAGTAACTGTAATGAGGGGTTTGGTAACAAGAAAATGCTGACAATACGTCACTGATTTATTACAGATGAAATTTTGGTGCACATTTTAGCAAGTATCATGGAAGTCGTCATCTTTGATTTGCTTTCACGGGCCACTTAAAATGATGTGGCGGGCCACATCTGGCCCCCGGGCCTTGAGTTTGACACCACGTATGAGAGTGTAGGTCGGGTTTTTATAGTACAGTATAACACACCCGTGTTTCATTCAATCGTCTCAAAGGTTACACATGAGCTTGACGCAGCTCGGAAATTGTAACCGGTAAGGCAGCGCAGGACTACTTTGGTTGCGAAAAGGAACATAAAGGCCAGATGTCAGGATGCCCCCGCGTACTAATTGCCAGTATTCTAAGACAGACCAATATAACGCAACCTTTTCCCAGGGTCGAATCGCTCTCCACCTCGTTCGGGTGCCTTCCATTCTCGACACGACAGTTTTACAAGTCCTTCTTGTCACTGCCGCCTGTATTCTCCGTCATTAAACATGTACGGCTACAGACGAGGCGGAAACGAGCGTCGCCATAAAGTCAGTTACGAAATTAACAAAAGCGGGCTCGTTTGTTGCGCCGAGGCTGCCCGCAGAACTTCCACCGTCTCGGAAACGAGCGTCGCCATAAAGTCAGTTACGAAATCAACAAAAGCGGGCTCATTTGTTAGCCGAGGCTGCCCGCAGAACTTCCACCGTCGGTGCCGTTTTGGATTTGAACAATCTATTTGCTTCGCTTTTTGAAAAATGACGGCCCTGGGACCAAAAACTGGGTAAGTGGGTCCTCTTTCCTTGCTGAGAAATGTGACTCATCCCACCCCTTCTCCCGCTGCCCTACTTTACACTAACGGTGAAAAATAGACCTATCAAAAGTATCATTTTATCAAACAGCCACCCCAAAAGAAACTGTTTTTGTTTGGGTGAAGCGGGGAGTGGAAGGAGGGGGTGGCGGCACGCACAGAGGCACCAATCATGTTGACAGAGTAAAGCCAGAAATAGCAGGACAGTTGCGACTTAAAAACTGGCGCACGGGTTATGGAAGAAACTGATGAAAAGGCGCCGATTCAGTCTTTCATATTCACCATTTCAGGCGACCGATTGAAACCATTTATCATCCTTTGTGAACTAGGACGGTGTCGAAATCGAGCTAGCTTACATTCTCAAACACGCAAAAACAGATAACAGCCAAGTCAGAGAGGCAACCGATGGCGTTGACTTGCCGAAAATGTCAAAGCAACATCCCGATGCCGTTTCAGATGTTAATTGAACGGGAGAACCGAGCCAAAGACAAAATGAAAACACTCGCAAGGAGCATGAAGACGATTGTAAACGATCGTCAAATCGGAAGAAGCGGGACCGCATCTCATTTCCGCGTTCATTTTGAAGTACAAAGGCTTAGACGCAAACCGTCGGCTTCGCTGCTGGTCTCTTAATGTTCACTCGGGTAACCTAATTTATCACAACCGATAAACGACTTCATCAATCACCGAGAGGACGAAGGAACATTAGCGGCGGTGAAACGACCCCGCGGCGAATATACAATGGCTCGTAATAACATTTCCACGGGGCACTGAGCAGGACAGAGACACTTTCTTTTTGCAGCGGCTGAAACGCGTACGGGATATTTTGTCCACGTCATCCCGGGGCGATCAATGTTGGACTGCGCGGCCGCCACGGGAAGTGCATTAGCATCGCGGTATGACGGCGGGAGTGGGGAGCAAAAAAAAAAAAAGCTGTCCAGCTGGCGTCGAGGCAGGGCAGCGCCAGCGTTGCCAACCTCCTGCCGTCTGGCAGCCCGAGATCAAAAGCGAGGGCCGGGACAATTCCCAACTGACGGGGAAGATGACAAAGGGCAAAAACCGCAGAGTCACCGCGCGTCCTGAGGTATCACGTTCAACCGGATACTGAACCGAGACCGATTTGCAGGTCAACCATTTGACTTTGGGAGCGTTCCGCTTTGTGCTGGCTTGAGCTAAAAATCCATCCCGTGATCCCGCAGTTTCGGCCACAGGCCTTCTCGTGTGTCACTGTGACTCAAGGATATTTCGATGCCTGCTGTCTTGCGTCTGTGATGTCATAGTTTTTGTGTCATTTGAACATTGAGACATTTAACGTATGCGCCCTTTCACTATTTTGTAGGCCTACTTTGGACACTTGTTAGAAAGGCAGCCGAGTCAGGAATGAACATCATCCTCTGCCTGGGAGTCTGATGAGCAGGTCTAGAGGGTCCTCCGGGTCTGCGCAGGCCTGAATCCAGTCGAGAACGACTAATCGGATTGTTTCTGCCGGGTCGCTATCACTGAACCGTAAAAGCAACTTCGGAGGGACGAAATCTGCTGCGCCACGATACAAGCTCGAGGGGGTCACTCGGCTTTCATGTCAAGTCAACAGAATGAGACTTGAATCTTTTTTTTTTTTAAAATTGTATTCCCACTGTTCCAATGTTCCAAGCCACGGCCTGAATTGAAACAAAGCAAAACAATATTGTGTCTTAGCAAACTAGCGTCGGTGTTGCATTTTTAACCCTTTATGCAACATAACTTAAGTTTATACTGAGACATATATTCTTTATCCTCTGCAAAAGTCACTTAGTTGCGAAACTCTTGTCTGTCTTATGAATTCAGTTCTCAAGAGAAAAGTGTTTTTGGAAAACAAAAAGTTTCTCCACTCCCATTCTAAAATTTGAGCGATTGAGAACCATAGTGGGCTAGCTCCATTTTTTTTTGGGGGGGGGGGTTGTGGCTGTAATTACAATCTGGTGGATTTATATTTGGTCTGCTAAGAATATTTAATCACTTTCAAAAAACGTTTCATGCAATTGTGGTCTAAGCCCAAATAGTTGACTCTCAAATTTGTCGTTTATTCACGTCAGGACATTCAAAAAGTCCACCTAAATGGACGTTGTCCCACGAACATGATCACGGATGCCAAATGTGGCGCGTGACTTGTGGTGGCAAATAATTTAAAAGTCCCTTTCCAAGCGAGTGAGCAAGTTTTGCATTTGAGAGGCTGGAAGAGAGAAAACGAGGAGGACAGACAGACAAGAACGGGGAGCGCAAAGCCCGATGGGACGCCGTATATAGCCGGCGACTGCGAGGGAACGACTCCATTCATGCATACGGAGCGAGTCGCCTTTATTAACTATCCAACAGTCTCTTGTCTCTCGCTTTCTGCGTGCAAAACATATTTCAGCCGTTTCATCTGTGGTTTCCGACAAAAGAAAAATGGAGTTAGCCCACTCTTAGTATTAGTGATTCTGATGAAAAACAACCCTTTGGAGTTCGATTTTGGAAGCTGATTAACCCTTTCGTGCACCCTGAAACCTGATAAACTGTCCACTGTATGATGCCTGCCCCCCCCCCCTCCCCGGCATACATTGGCTCTGCTGTCACGCATATGAACGGGCGCGGAAGCAAACATGACATTATCACCAACAATGACTCATACCGCGAGGCTAGCATCAGTGTGTGTTGACTCCTTACACAGGCTTGCCCACTGCTCCATTACACCGAGCTGTCACCGTTAACATCGCCGGCACGCCACCGTGATTGGCGGGGCGGATTAACGTGACGGACAGCGGCTCCAAACATGCCCAGCGGCGTGCCATCACCGCCCACGCTTGGACAGCCGCTTGCCCTGCCCTTCCTCGCCGGCCATCAGGTCCGCTGCTGTATCCGCGTCGGCCTCGATTAGCTCAGCTGTTTCCGCCCCAGAAGCTGCGTAATGGGACCAGACAGGGTTTTCCGAATGAAGTAGGACCTTCAAACAAGTGTGGTTCTGCCAAGACAAAGATTCGTCAGAGATTTGCGAACGTCGCCGATTTCCAGAGCATAAGTTTTTATGATTTTATTACATCAAAAAATGAAAAGCTGTATGCAGGAGCGTATCACTCTCTTATTTTTATGGTCCTGGAATAATGATTCCCAGCAAGTTATCGATCCTGCCATCGGTGAAGGGCTTTTTGTACTCGGTCAGGATGTGCGCCACTTTAACCGATGCTTCTGTTGATGCCTCGCTCTTGTTTGTCGGTTTCATAAACAGAGACCGTTGTTTTTTTTTTGGAAGAGTGCTTTTCAGCTGTTTTACCTTCTCTTCCGCGAAGAAGTCGCTGTGGAAATGCCCCCGTTCCACACATCAGACATACACTTGTCGCTCATGTTTGCAAAGCAACAAGTACAAATAGTTCAGATCAGTTTAAGCCTAGTTTAGTTCACTTCAGTTCAGCTAAGAACCCCGTCAGACATCTTTGGGACGAATTAAAGCACGATTCGAGAAAATCTAACCGAGGAGTACCAATAGAATTTGGATATCCATTTTCAAGTCTTGCCAGATCCTCATTAATCCTGCTTGAACAGCTGAACTTGATTCAGAGTTCACCTGAAGCACTTTAATTCAATGTCATGTGCTGACCCCAATTTAATCGTAATTTCAATGGGACTGATTCATTCTGAGCGCAGCCACATCGCCGTTTAGAAGAGGGTGTGCGCACTTGTGCAACCACATTATCTCAGTCCCCCATCCCCGAGTTGTACAAGTTATCAGACGCATTCCTGGGTGGAAAAAAAAAAGTTTTCTCGATCCCGAAAACCTGGCATGTAAACAGGGGTGTGTAGACTTTTTCTTTGAAGTCTTTCGCTGACAAACGGTTTAATCTCGGGTACTTGGATGGCAACGATGCAAAGAGGGCATACTATCTCGCACTGTCGGTGTCAACGGAGCGCGCGCGTGTCGTATGCTCCAACGCGCTTCGTTTTCAGCGCATCAGCGCCCTGGAAACGAACAAGCTGGCACGCTAAGGGGTAACGGAGCAATAAGGCGGCCCACGGTCGAGCAGGTTTCTGAAATCAATCCGTTTCACAGAGCAGACAGATCTCAATGAAAACAGGCGGCGGCGATGAGCGCCGGCGTTGCCGTGACGACCGGGAGGCGGGCCCCGGCTTTGGTTTTCTTCACGCGTGCGGCAGGCGGCACCCAGACGGGGTTGGATTTTTAACCTCTTAAGTGGCAGAAAGCAAGCGTCGGTCTCAGATGAGATCATAGACGGACGGGGATGGGAAGCGGACGGTGGGGGGGGGGGGGGGTGCGTGGGTGAGGGTGAGGCATGTGAGCCGAAAGAGAAGGGCTTCAGTACAGGCAGCAAAACGCCCGCCTCAACGCAGATATGGAAAATGATATCAGTGGCTCTTGTTATTTGGCTTTCCGTAGTTTGTTACAGTCACACATATTTTTTTTTTTCAAATGAAGGACCCCCCCCCCCCCAATAAGATTATCATATTTTTTGCGCTATAAGGTGCTTCGGAGCAGAAGGCACGCCTTCAATGAATGGCCTATTTTAAAACGGTTTTCATAAATAGGGCACACCGCATTATAAGCCGCATAGAAGAGAAGCCACAATCGTGGCTGCAGTTGCGTTATGCATCCACTAGATGGTGCTGCGCTAAAGGGAATACAATACAATGCAATACAGCTTTATTTATATTGCGCTTTCACAATCACTGCAGCTGGAACAAAGCATTTTCCAGAATATTTACAATACTACCACTAATAATAATAAATACTAAGAAGAAATCAGAATATTGATAGAAGGCACATCGGATGATAAGTACTGTCGGCTTTTGAGAAAATGGAATGCTTTTAAGTGCGACTGATAGTCCGGAAAATACGATAATGTGGAAAATTTATGAGAATAAAGCTCACGGGGCACAAAGACATAAGCGTCCATATTTTATTTTAATGTTCATTCTCTCATGAATTCTGACTTTATTCTCTTCATCGACAATATTGTCAGTTTGCGCTGGAAATATTGCGACGTTACTCTCGTCACTGGAGTGGACTAAAACTCCAACTTTGTTCTCGGGATGCCACGCGTGTGATCAAGCAGTCATTTTTGACAGGCGGGTACGTTTTCGACAGATTCGCCGGCCTGTTTGGGTCGCGCAAGTTCGAACGCGCTGGCTGCAGATCGGAGAGGCGGCGCGCGAGAGGGAAGAGAGAGCAGGACGGGCTACAACAATAGAAACAGCGCGGGGGAGCCCACCAGAACACGACTGCTGGCGCGAGCGCCTGTGAGCAAGTTCATTAAATGGACAGACTTGTACTTTTCGGCTTCGGCCTTGCCTGGAGACACAAACTCATCGAGCATTTTTTTTTTTTTTTGCTCATTGGAACAAAGCAAATATCAACTCTAAAAACTAATTGGAACAAAAAAATAAATCAATACGTGCACACAAATGTAGAGTTATAAAGCTAAGTTAATTAGTGAGCCGAAAGAGGAAGTTGTGGCCAACTGCAAGCAGCTGCGATTTCATCAAACCGGAGCGGTATCTTAGCAACATCTCATATGTAGGCAGCGGAGGCTTGTCACCCATTGTCCTGGTTTGTGTCAATATTAGGTGGACTGGAAATGGTTAGCACGATCATTAGCACTTGCGCAATTGAACGAGATCCAGTGACAGGAAAAAAAAAAAAAAGGTCAAGGATGCCTTTTACATGATGAACAGTGGCGATTTCTGGCATGTGCATTACGTGAGGCCGCACGGGGTCTGCGTCAAGGTTATAATGCTGGAGGCTAACTCATGAAAGAATGAAAAAGTGAAGAAAAAAATATTCACAAAATCAAATAAAAACCACAAATATGTTTTTCAAAAGTGAAAGGACATCTTCCGTTTACAGAACAAACAAAAATGATCGCTATCCTTCGAGTCCTCCAGTTATTTCAAAAAAACTAAAATACTAAAACCAACAAAAACAGGACTGAAATAAATCACTTTTGAAAGATGACTTCACGAACTGAATTAAAAAAAAAAAAAGTTTTCTTTCAATTAAAATAAAAATCACTTTTGAAATCACCCACCCATTTTCCGCATATGAATGTTTCTCAGCGTTTTGGGGCACATTTTTAGGGTCTAATTAAATTTCTAATCTGTAATCGGCTCCAAAATCCTGATTGTGTCAATCTCAACAATAACGAGAAAAAGTATGATTTGATGACACGACTTGAGCAATAATGAAGTTTTGATTCAAAACATCATAGTTACTTGTATGATTGGGATATTGCCCGGCATGGCAAAATAACGTTTTATTGTTTTAACGTTCTAAAAATGCAAAAACGTGACCGTCGCTGCTTATGTTTTCAGGAATAAAACTATTGTGTGTTTGGTGAACACTTATGCCTACTATGCTACTGGATAAAAACGGTGGAATTTTTTTTTTGGTGTGTTGTTTTTTGGGGGGGGGGGGGGGGGGGCGCTTGGTGCAAAAAGTTTGAGAAACACCGGCGTTCCTTACCCTGGCCGCCCTGGAGGAGTAAGGGTCCTCGAATAGATTCCAGACGACCGGCTGCCACTTCCTCCACAGGCTGCCGCTCCCGTCGGGGGCCACGTCCTCGATGCCGAGCCTCTTGGCCACGTCGTCGTCCTCCTGCTCGCCGGTGTCCACGTTGAGCTCGAACACGTCCAGCGCCTCCTCGGCGTCGCGGTGCTGCCGGTACGTCATCCAGCAGCACGGCTCCACGTCCGTCTCGTCGATGCCCCAAAACGAGAGCTCCTCCTCGAAAAGCGGTCCGCAAACATCCGCCGGGCAGTGGAGCTTACCGGTGCGGTAGTAGTTGAGCACGTAAGCGAAGACGCCCGGGTGACGGTCGAAGAAGTACTCGTTGGTCCGCGCGTTGTACTCGATGAAGCCGGGGACTTGTTGCAGCTGATCCAGCACCGAGCCGATGTCCGAGTCGGAGGCGAGCAGGGCCAAGCGCGTCCCCGGCAACGTTTTCAGGGTGCTCTTGTACGTCTCGTGCCTGGTGCCCCCGACGTTGAGGATTATCCTCTCGTTGTCGTCGAACTTACCCATCGCTCGGGATCAGACATGACTCGATGGGGAGAAGCGGGGCGGAAGTTGAAGCGCACACACCCACGGTCCACGGTCCTGATGCTGCTCAGTCACAAAGCTCCGTCGGGGTGGTTTTTTTTGTCGCCGGTCTCACCCGTTGGACGACCTTGTTGGGTCTGGAGGGAGGAAAAAAAACAAACGCAAAGGGTGCCCATTGTTGTTGTGGCACCGACTGAGTCAAGACGACCGTGGCGTTTACGTGCATCTCCTCCACCCCATGCCCTCCTCCAAGACGCAGAGACGCGCGTCAGCGTCACGCCCCCCCCCCGCGCTCCCTCCATCCCCGAAAAAAAAAAAACATTTAAACGCATATCTAAATATGTAATGCAGGCATTTTTAGATTTCTATCCTTGCAAAAGATGAGTCATCCATCGGCGCTTTTCCTGTTGCTTTGGAGAGACCGACAGCAACAAAAACAAAACTTGGGGTCATTCTGGAATTGAAGGACAATTTGAACAAACATTTTGATCATTTATGTAAATCAGACTCCATACAATTCAGTGTCATTCAATATGAAGTTGTAGATCTCTTACCTTTCCACAAGGGGGCGCCAATTCCCCGACAATTATTGACGCGTCACCGCAGGCGTGTCTAGCCCATTTTTGGGGCCGCTAAACGACCCTTTAAATTAATCCAACGTCTAAAATTCGATGTCTTAAATTTTATTGACTGTTTTTATTTTCTTTTAAAGAAGCTGAGGAAGCGTCGCTGCCTTCGCTCCATTTCTAATGCGCGAGGAGGAGAAAGTGACGTCTTAAGTTTGAGCACAACTCAATCAGCAAGGGAGACAAAGCAGGAGGCTCGCCTTTAATTACACGCATCATTATTCCCCAGCGCAGCAGCTTTGTGAAACGACCGCCTCAGAGTAACCTAATTACTCATTACTTTGTTGTGATTACATCTGTACGGACTGGAATTAATAAAGATTTGGGGCCGGGAGTTGTATTCACAAAGTTAACGTGGTATATTTTTCAAATTTTTGGACCATGTTGAATCGTGTTATGAATGCTGGAAGGGTTTCACGTTGAAGATTTCAACAATCAGAGGCCCCCCCCCCCCACTAGCAAACAATCCAGATGGAAAATTGAGGGAAGGTCCAATGGAAAAGTCCACAAAATGGCTGTGACCCGGGCGGGATGACTTTTTAGATCCTCTTGGAACTGCTGCATTTTTAGGCCAACGGACCTCTGCAAGAGAAAAATAAATAAATAAAACGTGCATTCCAGTTATATTACTCATTTTTCCGGGACGTGCTGCCACCCAATTCCATTTCAAGCGGGCCTTTTTGGTGGCGGCGGAAAATTGGGCTGTTCAGTGATTGACTAATGAGATCATTCATCACGCAGAATGAAGGCTGCGAGCCAAGAGACGGACTCCCAAGTGCGCCCGGGCTGACAGGAAGAGGTAAATAAAATATATTCCAGGTGACCTTAACTTAAATAACCCATTAGACTCAACTGCAGTCCTTGGAATTCCTAAGTCCCTTTGGAGCAACCGTAGTGTCGTTGAAAATAGAAACCAGACTGAGTCTTTTTTTTTCCCCCCCCACATTTTTTGCTATATCTTGCCTCTAAAAATAGAGCAGCCGGAGTGCTGATCCTTATCAGGAATTGCAGGGTAACATTTGGTCTGAAAGAAGAGATTCTGGGCCAATACGTTTTATCTGCTCAGTAGCATTAAAAAAAAACAAACACGAATATTCCACTCCATCTCAAGTGCATGACTATTAATCCTGTTGAAACATATTTACATCAGGGAGTGACAGAGCAAAAATGCCTGTCAGACAGAGAGAGAGAGAGAGAGAGAGAGAGAGAGAGAGAGAGAGAGAGAGAGAGAGAGAGAGAGAGAGAGAGGGGGAGTGTTGTCCTCGAAACTTGACCCTTTCAAGAGTGTCAAGAAGATTTAGTTATGATGAAGCGCGATACCTCCGCCTCACCTTCAAAGCTCCAACAATTGGAAGGAGTATTTGTCATTTTGTGGAGTTTATACGTGAAAGTTTATTGGGTTTGGTTTTCTAACGGTGACTGCACTTTAACATCCGTTCCAAAAGCACCTAGCAGAATAAAACAAGACACGAACATGCGGAATTAAGCTGGAATCCCATTGGAGGAAACACTTGAGCTGATTAAACGTGGCCTTCCTTAATGAGAGAAGCGACTTTGCGACCAATCCCACAACTTTGTTTCCATGCCTGCAATGAGAGGAAGTCATTAATAAAACGCCGCATATCTAATTAGGAGTCCCGATTAAGGCGGTTGCTTCATTTCACCCGGCAGAACTTCTCCTAATTAGGTCACGTTTCCAATAATGTTGACAGGATACGATGCGTGCTCGCCTTGTTAAATATTTTATCATTCCCGTCACGCTCAGATAACGGTTCGCAACTTGACGAGATGAGAAATGTATTTGGAACTACAGCATGAGGGTAGATAAGAATCTTTTACCTTCTGGACTGGATAAGCAGTAATTGTGTTACTGTGGCGCCATCTACAGGACACAATGGGAACTGTCGTCCTGACTGTGGAGCGATTGAGGCGGAAGGAGACATTCACGACGGTCAAAGTCCATATTTTCTCCGATATTTACAAGCGTTCAAAAAAAAAACAGCGGCTATATTTCAGCGCAGTGTTAAAATAATGTAAAATATTGTATCGGGGCACAGTTAGCAAATTGCGTCGTACAGTATTTCTAAAATGGCGAATGCGAAAAATAAAACACACGTGAATTTATCTCAGCGCGAAACGACGAGAAATGTTGATTCTTTTCTATTTATTTCCTTTCACGTGACACACAATGTATAGATATTAGGGATAAGGCGAAAAAAAAACAACAACAGGGGGCAACACAATACAAATAATACGGAAACAATTAAGGACCACTTTTGTTTTCGTTTGAAAAGTCATTGAGGACGTAAAACCGAGGCAGTTTCTCAAGACGAAATGTGAGGGGACACTGTTTTGTTTCAAAAACTATTCATAACATGCCGTCAAATCTCACAGGCAAACAAGTCACAAAAACATGCATACCTTTTTGAAATAATGCGAATTTGTCCATTCAGACAATATTCTGCAGTGCTTTGAGCATCGTTTTGTCGACAAAATGAGGTCCGTGACTTTATGAAACTAAAGACTTATTCAAAAGGACTTTCAGTCGTAATGTGCCCCCCCCACCCCTCTCCAGCTCCCCCTACAGTTCAAAAGTTCCCTTGTAAGACACCATGGTAAAATAAATTGTCATTTCACATGG
Organism: Hippocampus comes; assembly: GCF_001891065.2. Classification (NCBI taxonomy): domain Eukaryota; kingdom Metazoa; phylum Chordata; class Actinopteri; order Syngnathiformes; family Syngnathidae; genus Hippocampus; species Hippocampus comes. Next base: position 1,446,704 of record NW_017805122.1, on the reverse strand, counting down.
ACTGCAGTGACTCAAAATAGCAAAAGGGCGCCCATTTACTCAACTGCAACGAGTACTGGTCATCGATAAGAGGTAAGGCACTTACACAAATGTTAAGGAATTAAAAAATAAATAAAAAATACATTGCTTTGAGCTTGTGAGTGAAGTCGATTGGAGGTGTGGTTCTAATTCAATTATTTGGGGTGTGGCGGCGTGTATTGGAGCGGAGGCCATAATTTGAGGAAATATGGTACGTCGACTAAAATTGTGTACCATTTTATTTTTCTCAAATAGTGGCCGCAGCTCCAACAGTCTTGTTATGCCAAACGGCAAATCGACTGCTCTCAGGTGGCCTTTACTCTGGCATTAAATCATTGTAATTTTTTTTTTTTCCACTTTTGAGAAAGGAAAAAAAAAAAGAATTACGAGAATGCATTTGTTACACTTAAGCCCTTCGTAAGGAGAGAATAAAAATAAAAAGCCTTACCCATAATCGACGTCCGGTCTCATCGGCAGTTGAGAAAATAAAGACCCCCGGTCAGTTTGAGGAGCCCTGACAAACGTGATTAAATCAAAATTTTAATTTTGTGTGAGTCAGTATCATCCCAACTTTAAAAAGGCACATCTTTTTTTTTTTTAAATATATGTATTATTTTCCACACATAATAACAGCTGCTGATTGCACAGAAGACTGATTGCACTTACGCTGAATCAGCAACAACTATTAAAGTCCTGTTTTTTTTTGGTAGACGATGAAACCGAATAGATCCACATTTTGGGACGAATAATCAGAGAATAAATAATCATATACAGTAAAATACTTCCTGCGAGAAGTTCATTCGAGTACGTTGCGCCGCCTGAGGCCGCACGCCTGCCGCTCTTTGCCGCTCTCCTCACAGTTTGTGGCGGCGAGCGAAGGCATGAAATCAAACTCCTCGTCTCCTTCCTCCGCTTCCTCCTCCTCATCATCATCTTTTTTAACCTCCTCCGTTTCTTCCGTGTCGTCGTCTTTCTTTTCCGCCATTTCCTCCTCCGGGGGAGGTTTCTCGACGTCGCCGGCTTCGGCGATGCCTGGTGACTTTTCGGAGGGTTTTTTGGCACGCGGGTCTCCGGCCGGCAAAGTCCCGCTGGCGCCCAGCGTCTCGATGAGGTTGCCCAGGCTTTGCTCAAAGCAGGCCTCTGAAAGGGAGAAATCATTTGTGGCGACGTTAGGAAAATAAGAAATTGCACTTCATCGAAATGTGGTGCAATGGATTAAATTCTTTTTTAAAAAGACAACAACATGCACAATTCGAAGGCTTCGTGTAGTGATTTTTTGCTACCACTAGAGGGAGTATGCGTAACGTGGCACTGAGAATCTTTTTAAAAAAAATAAAAACGAGGAAAATTGTTGTTTTTACATTCACATTACATCAAAATATTGGTGAATGTGGACAATTAAATGAATTAAAAATGAATGTGCAGTAATGTAAGATTCGAGAGAACGAATTACGCTGGTCTACAAGAAAGTTTAAGAGGCTTCATGTCAGCGTATTTTTGGGGCCAATTAAAAAAAAATATCTTTCCTATTTTTTTCAGTTTTCAAAATTTGATTTATTAAAGCTTGCGCAACACGGATGTCACCATGTGCTGTCATTTATGGCTATGTTTAAAAAAAAATCTACCTGTTGCTCAACCTGAACAGTTTTTTTGAAAAAGGATAAAACATCCATCTACAAATGTTTACTTGCATCTCTGATTATTAAAATAAAAATTACCAGTGTTATTTTATGACTAAAATTAACTATTTTACGTACACATTTTAACTTATTTTTCAAAAAAAAAATTCAAAAAAAAATTACAATTGATATTTGGTTTTTGTGTGGTTTTTAGAAATTTTTTTTTTTTAATCAACACTTAGTTCCAATAAATTCCTATTTTGGTGCGACTTGAAGGGCAAAGTACTCAGTGTAAAAAAAAAAAAAAAATTGAGAACGCAACATTCAAATCAATCAGCGGGTGTAAGTCGACTACATGCTTTCCATCGGGCACGGGTGGCGTGCTGCAACAACACGTGGCCACCTTAGAGAGTCAAATAAGATGCAAAAAATGCGGTGTCGATAGCGTGGACGTCCGCGACACTTCGAACGCACCGTTCATAGGCGGGCAGTCCATTCCTCTCTTTTTCATGAGGTCGCGGATGGTCTGGAGTTGGCTCATGATCTCGTTCTTCTGCTCCTGGGCCACAGATTTTGCGCTGGTGACGCACAACGAGAGGCACGTTGGGGTTTTTGTGTTTGACGCGGCTATGCAACGTGGGTTCATGATTGTGTACATGTTATAAATAGCAAACATCCAACCCGCTCACCAGTTTGTGAGCGGGTCGAGCTGGGTGAGAATAGAATTGAGCATCCTTTCTGTTTGGGCGAGCCTTTGTTCCAGTTCGTTCAACTGGTTCTCTGTCGGGGGGGGGAATAAACACGCGTCAATTACTTGTGGTAAGTAAATATTGCGGGAACACAAAGACAAGGTATTCAAATGGAAAATCGCAGCGAATGGAAACCACACCTGCCTCGGCCGACTTTTTGGCCCCTTTCGTAAATTTCTCCTTTTGTGCTTGGTCATCTGAAGACTTGATCTGCAGATGGAGAAGAAAAAAATCATAACTATTACATTTTCGGCAAAGGCGGTGATTTAATTTACGGCAAACTGGGCCCAACCGATATGACTTTTCTTCGGCCGATATCAATTCCGATATTTAGCAGAAAATAATTCCGGCAACTGATTAAATGGCCGATTAATTTAAAGAATACATAACGAATAAAATCAAAGTAATTACAGGCAGAACATAACACTGCTTTAAGTTCACACATAGACATTTTTTTTTTTACAAAATATGAAAACGTGGACGCTCACCCAAAACTTTTCAGCACGTGGGGACTTACTACACTCCATCTCCACTTTCACGTTGACGGTGGAGGATCATGCTTCCGGAAAATTTGGCAACGCGACCGTAACACGGAACTCCACCGTTGTCGCTGTAAATGCTTGGCTACGGTCACGAGCGGCCGCACAAAAAAACAAAAACATCAAAAAAACAAAACTAAACAAAAAAAGGGGGACAGCAACGTCATCAAGAAAAGACGCATTTTGGATTGGATGGCTTCAGAGCTCCCTCCAGTGGACAAATGGCATAAAGACAACCTTCAGTGGGAAATTTGAAAGCATTTACTGTTCCGTTTTTTTTTTTTTTGGAAAAGGGCTCAAATCAGCCAATTTTAACGATTAATCGGTCACGCCCTATTGAGCAATATCACAAGTTACGTAAAGAGAAAGATGAATGTGTCAATGTTCATTTCACTCAATTGGTGTTTGCGAATTCGGGCTTACCTTCAAAAACTTGTATGCCGCAAACACTCCGACCCCAATGGCGTACAACGGCATGAGCGTGAACACGTAGCCCTTCCCGTTGTTGTTGGATTTGAATTTGTCGCCCTTCATCTCCTGCTCCATCAGTTTCTTCATCTGCTGCATGCTCTCGGCCGACTGATGTGAGCTGGGGGCTCCCATGCTGACCGGCGGACCTCGAAGCGCACCTGCAATGACAATTGTGTGACCAGAACAGGGACAATGGAAACTCGAGTTTAGCTTTTATTATATTTGCATTAGAAATGAAAAAGTATGTCAGGATTAAACGAATATAAATTCTGTTTGTGAAAAATGTTGAATTGTGGGAAATTTCGGGATTTTTTTTTTTTTTTGAATGAGATTAATATAACGCAAACCCCAAAAATTTTTGGAGTGGAATTTAATTACGTAAACAGAATGATGAGAAGTGGAGGAAATATGTGGAAGAATATCATGGAATAAGATAGCAGTCAAAGCGACGTGCACACAGAAGATGTGCGTCACCAAGAGGAAGCAATTACAATAATAGGCTATTATTTAAAAAAAAACAAAAACCTTTCGCATTTACACATGAATAAGATTACGTCACCTTTTCTGGAGTAGCGAGGGTCGAGCCTCGATTCCTTCGTCCCAGTGCCGACGCCGAACAGCTTTGGCAGGACTACAAACGTGAACAGCACCGCCGTGAACGCCAGAGCAACTTGTTGTGTTGTGGACAAGACCATCCTCGAACCACTTGTCCCACCGAAGTTCGGTCAAAGAGAACGACCGTGCAGAAAACGGTATCAATGACTCAATCAATTCAACGCACGCCCAGGTGGTTGTGGATTGCGAGGCCACAGTTGTGTTGACTACAAATTTAGCCCACTACCCAAATCAACAACACCATTTCCGCTAAGAGACTTTTCAGAATTAAATTCATGATTAACGAGATTTTTTTTAATCCGGAAAAAAATCGGTGCCTTCAGCATTAAGTAAGCATGTGTTCCACGAAAAATATATTCAGTAAGTAATGAATCAATTTATACTCAGTATCGTGAGCGTATATCGTTTTGTATTTCACACCTCGGCGTTATATTATTTTATTTTGAAAAGCAGAAAATTACGTTTCCCTGACAGCTGATGTTGCATTCAGGCTGAGTATAAAAATCGGAATTTGTGTCATGAAGTTGATTCCGAGTTATAAGCTCGTGAATTCCAGGTCAAAAATTATTATGAAAATGTTTTTCCAGAATAAAATATTCAAATATCACACTATTTCAGCTTGAGTTTTATTCATAGTGTTTGTGTGTGTTACAGTTATAAACATACATTTTGCATTTGCAAAATATATAGATACACTGAACAGATTTTCCGGAAATGTTGTAGAGGGGTGATGGACACCATATCTTTTCAAACATTTGCGAGGGTTTATTTAGTTTAGTTATTTAGTTTATTTAGTTATTTATTTAGTGGCGACCTATGTTTACTCAAAGGGGGCGAGACATTTATTTGTTCAAGCATCAGTGAATAACCGAGGCCACTATTTGACAATCTGAGGTACATGAAATTCAATAGTTTACTCCAACCAAAATAGCTTCATCTACAATTGTGTCCAGAAAAAACACGAAAAACCTTTTAAGAGCTTATCTCACACCTTACAACATGAAAAAGAAAAACAAAGGCCGGCTACTGAGCTAACTCCGAGTTCGTACTGCTAAAACCATTCGCCCTGCAGTCCTCACAGGACAGACCTGTTTCAGCTTGGCAGCTGCATTGTACCGGCCAGCTTCCGTACGACGGATTTCCTTCTCCTTTGGTTTTGACATCCTCAGTCTCGGTGGCGCTTATGTACGTCACCTCCGACTGGCTGCACTCGCAGGGCCGCGCCTGCTTCGGCGAGCCGGGGAGGCTGCGCTGTTCGTCGTGCTCGACGGGGATGCTGGGTGACGGGCTGTGCTGGATGCCGATCGGGGCGCCGTCATCCAGACTGTGAGGGCGATCCAAAGACAAGTAGCCAGAAGGTGGAAGCAACTGACCCAATGTCTGAAGAACCTAAAAAAGAAAATGCAAATGACATAGCCACAAACAAAACAGTGCATCAGGGTTATAATGGTTTTAGAATTTTTATGACAGTGAGTTCGTTTTTTTTTTTTTTTTAATTTCAGAGTGGGTTTGTTTGTTTTTTTATTAGTTTTAATATTAGTTTTAGTTTTTTGGGGGGAAATTTTTTCGAAAAATTCATGTGATACAAAAATGGCCAACGTTAAAATTCAGTAGCATAGTAGGCCCAAGCGTTCATCAAAAAACAACGCAGGTTTTATTTATAAAAGTATGTTTAATATGATTTTAATTAATTGAAACTGGCCCCTGATAGGAAAAAAAAAGATTTCCCAATGAACTTCGGAGCTTACGTTCTCCATGCTGGGCCTGCTGGGGTGACTCGCGACGCATCGCAAGGAAAGATCCAGCAGACTGCGCTCCAAAGACGTCGGCCATCGACCGGCAGACGCATCCAAAAACTGCAGGCAAGAGTCCACGCCGCCGCTGTCTTCCGCTTCGGAGGTGAGCAAATCGCGCTGTTGACAGGAG
>NW_017805122.1:1420745-1440174 GCF_001891065.2 Hippocampus comes | reverse complement strand
GTCATCCAGACTGTGAGGGCGATCCAAAGACAAGTAGCCAGAAGGTGGAAGCAACTGACCCAATGTCTGAAGAACCTAAAAAAGAAAATGCAAATGACATAGCCACAAACAAAACAGTGCATCAGGGTTATAATGGTTTTAGAATTTTTATGACAGTGAGTTCGTTTTTTTTTTTTTTTAATTTCAGAGTGGGTTTGTTTGTTTTTTTATTAGTTTTAATATTAGTTTTAGTTTTTTGGGGGGAAATTTTTTCGAAAAATTCATGTGATACAAAAATGGCCAACGTTAAAATTCAGTAGCATAGTAGGCCCAAGCGTTCATCAAAAAACAACGCAGGTTTTATTTATAAAAGTATGTTTAATATGATTTTAATTAATTGAAACTGGCCCCTGATAGGAAAAAAAAAGATTTCCCAATGAACTTCGGAGCTTACGTTCTCCATGCTGGGCCTGCTGGGGTGACTCGCGACGCATCGCAAGGAAAGATCCAGCAGACTGCGCTCCAAAGACGTCGGCCATCGACCGGCAGACGCATCCAAAAACTGCAGGCAAGAGTCCACGCCGCCGCTGTCTTCCGCTTCGGAGGTGAGCAAATCGCGCTGTTGAAAGGAGACGCAAATAAAGACGTTTTTTTTTTTTTTTTTTGTTTTGGTTTTTTTTTTAACTTGAATTTGAATAGACACTGTTGCCGTTTCAGCCGTGGTCTTCACTCACCAGCAGCGTACGTTTCGGCAGCTCCGCGACGACTTGGCGTCCCGTCACCGTTTCCATGACAACCTACGGGCACGCATTGCGGAAATGTGAAGGGGCGTACACAATTGTGAAATGCTGTCGTTTTGAGTTGGGACTCTACAAACCATAAATTGAATCATGTATCATTAGGGATAGACTGCGGCTACTTTTAAAAATGCACTGATACCATGACACTGATAACACGTATGTCAAGTATTGTTTTTTTTTTTAACCCTTTCATGCACCAATAATGATAACCTGTAACCTGATAACTTGATAGTCTGTCCACTGTAGTGGCCGCTGTGCCTGAAAGGTTTCATTCTGATTACATATTTTAAAAGACAAATTCCTGTGTAAAATTTCCATCCTAACCACAAACGCTTTGATTCGCTGCTGCTTTGCCGAACAGTGTCCTGAAAACTTTTTGCGGCGTCATTTCCTGCTATGTCAGACTGCTTGCTGCTTTTCAGTCAAACACACAGCGACAGTTGGTACTTGAAACTAGAGCAAAAGCGGAAGTTCAGACTGGGCTATTCGGTGGACCGCGAAACGTGTTGTGTTGATATGGCGTGAAAAAAAAAAAAAAGGAAGTGAGTGTGACATTTGATGAGAAGATTATAACATTTTTGTTTTGGCAGTCGTAGTTATGACAACAACTGTTCATTTCGGTTGAATGACGGAGTCAATGAGTTACGTCACCATTCCGAAGCTGAAAACATCCAAACCGGCGGAGAGTTTGCCATTTCGGAGGTACTCCTCGGGGAGGTACGCCGGGTTGCCGTGGGAACCCGCACCCAAGGTGATGGTGGAAAGACGGTTGGCCGAATGAGGACGGAGTCGGGCCAGGCCGAAATCGGACAGCTTGGCTTGCATGGCGTCATCCAGGAGTATGTTGGAACTATGCACACGAGTCATATATTTTCTGTATATTTTGAAAAATTCCAGAGATTTTTTTTTTTTGAGGACATCGTGAAGCATAAGTGAGAACGTACCTGGAAAGATTCCCACAGATGACTGCGCATGGTTGGGCCGTATGGAGGTGATGTAAGGCCTTGGCGATCCCGTTGATGACGGCGAGACGTTCTTGCCAGGACAAAGGGGGCCCACTGTTCTGTAGACGCCATTATAGTCATTTAGTTTGCTCACACGTTAAAAGGGAGACTTCACATGTGCACACTTGTAGCAGTTATAATCAATATAATTTGTCCGCCTCTGGCTCTTTTAAAAATACTCCGCACGGCATTGGTTTTTAATGTCACTCATTTGGCTTTTGACTCAGCATGACAGTTTTAGTTTGTTTGACTGTTTTTCTGTAGGCAGCGTCTCTGAGAAAATAACTGAATAAAAATAAATAAATAAAAAATAATTGGCGCATGTTCTTTTTGAGTCCACTTTCAGCTGATACTAATACAAAATCAATCTACCTGATGATGGAGTCTGTGGAAGAGCGACCCCTTTGACATGTAAGGATAGACCAGACAGTAGCGCGTCTCATCGGAGAAGCAGCCCAACAACTCTAAAATGTTTGGATGTCGGCACCTGCAACACATCAAAGCCGTTTGTAATCGGTCCTGCCCAAAAAATTGTTTTTTTTTTACCGATAACACGTACAATCGATGAATTTCCATTTCCTTTCGAAACACGTCCCACAGCTTCTTCCAGGATACGTTGTTTACCTGCAAAAGAATGAGCAGATCACTCGAGCAAAACTGAAATTACGCTCAAAATAAAATGAAGACTTTCACTTCTGTTATCCGTTTGTTCAGCGACTTGAGTCAATTCTGGATGAAAAACTGATTATTGCGGCCTGATTTTGTGGCATTGTTTTATTTTTTAAAAATTGCGCGTTGTTTACCTGCAAAAGAATGAGCAGATCACTCGAGCAAAACCGAAATTATGCTCAAAATAAAATAAAGACTTTCACTTCTGTTTGTTCAGCGACTTCAGTCAATTCTGGATGTAAAACTGATTATTGCGGCCTGATTTTGTGACATCATTTTATTTTTTAAAAATTGCAAGTTATGTCACACCGTTATAAAAATGGGTTCAAATGTCAACAGGGCATCTTAAGAACAAGATTAGGTGCCGTTTTTCCAGTCACCTGTTTGAAAAGCTTCACCGCGAACATGTCGCCTCCAATCCGTGCCAGGTAGACGTCAGAGAAGCAGCCCTCCGAAATTCTCATTTCCTGGTTAAAATCTCTGGTTCCCGCCACAATGTTCTGCAAAGTGATTTGTGGTTGTGGTTCTCCTGCAGAAAATGACGAAACAGAAATTCAGGATGTAGAAATTCCATATATGAGTAACGTAATCATTCTGAGAAATGTTTTTCTTTACGTACTCGGACTCATTGTATCATGAGAATGACTCGTCTCAAACCCGATGGCCTCCTATAAAAAGAAAAGAAAAAACAAAACAGTCCTATAGAAACTTCTTTTTGCTAGTTGCATCATTCTAGAAAAAGTCATCATTACCCTCTTATTAGTTGGTGACACATGTCCTGTGAGTTCGCATTTATTACTGAGGGGCAAAGGTGTCGCTGAAATATCAAATACAGACATTGAGTAAACAATGAAGATTTATGGTGACACAAAGTCAAGACACATTTAATGTACATACCATCTGTGCTTATTACTCGACTGATGTATAGCCCGGGTCCAGGAAGCTTGGAAGCAGCATTTACGGTACCTTTGACTGCATAACACTGGTCCTGAAAGAGCTGCATGGCCCTGTAGTGACCCATGTCCTGCAGGACTTCCAGCAGGTCCTGCACTCGCGGGTTCTGCTGGGCCCAACACCATAGCAGTTCCTTTGTGGGACTGCGACCCCCTGCCTCCATGCGCTCGTACATGCGGACCTCCGTGAAGCTCGGGACGATGCGGGCGGCTGTGTGAAAGTGGAACAGAAGCTTAAACTTGTTTAAATAAATACATAAATAATTGAAGTCTGCAAACAAAAGTGACGGTGTCCCACAAGGGTCAATCCTTCAACCAGTGTCATTCATATCATCATTCTTATCATCATTCATATGGCAGCCATGGCCAAGTTTTGAAGATCGTCAACTACCCCGGGAGTGACCCAAATTCAAGACCAATCTTTCCCTCCCCACCCCCCAACCAACTCCCTCCCCAGCCCGAAGCCCCCTATGGACACATGGCTCCAGGGGGACCTAAACATAAACAAGCCCCCTGCTCCAGTGGGTGCCACTCATAGTGTGTTTGCTGCGATGGGTCAAACTTCATGCTACATGACAAAAAGAGAGTTTCTTTATCTGCTCCATATGCTTCCCTTTGGCATTTCATTAGAAACCATAACATTCAGTAAATACCCAATGTCATAGTTCTTTCTACTTTTTAATAGCAGTTGATAATGTTAAATACTAGAGGAGTGGTGTCTTTTTATATCAATGAGGCAAACCATTCACCCAATTTAAACAAATAAGCAGAAGTAACAGGCAGGAATGCTTCCTGTCATTGATAATAGATTTCTTCGTTACTTTTACAAGTGCTGCTACTATTACAGCTGCTAATTTGAAGATTAGTAATGCAATTCATTTTTGTTTCAATACCATTCCATGTGTTCTACCTTAACACATTTGATTTTGGTAACTTAATGATTTTAGTTATTTTGCATTATTATTCCAACATGATGTATAAAACGTGGCTGTAAAGTGACAAAAGTACTAAAAATACTGATTATGCCGTTCATTTTAAATGTGTTCATAACAAAAACGTCATTTTGCCAACCTAAAACTTTCACGTGTCCATTCTTCAAACGTAAAGTTTGGCCACCGAATCAAACATTCTGACACAAATTTTAATCGTAAAATGAATAAAAACTCACCTAGTCCGCGCCATCCATAGCGGTGACATCCCGTGTCCATGATTTCACAAAATCTTAAAATGACGAACGGGGGGACATTGTAGAGAAACGTGTTTGGGTCCATTTTAGACCGTCTCCGCAGACAACAGCCGCGAGTGTCACCCAAATTTTTTTTTTTTTTGCTTCTGGTGAAAGTGTGGAAACTCCCGTCCGCTCTCACACACGCACTAGTGTAGTCATGCGGCGGCGTGCATGAACCTTTTCCGGTATGCCACCCTCCGGGCTTCCGTGGTAAACAATGAGTGACGTCACATCTGTCATTCGCTGAGGGTGAGGGGGCAAGGCTTTTTTGGTTATTTTTTTCCCCTGAATTTTCGAGGCACAGTTGTCACTGCCGGAGTGGGTCTAATTTTCATCCCTGGAGTGAAAAGGCTCGGCTCGGTCCACTATAGTTCACGTTTTAATGAAGATACACTATATTACACTTACTGGTGTGTCAAAATAGCTTACAATTCCCCCGAACAAAATTGCATTCGATCAAAAATCAAGTTTACAACCGCTGTTGCATTCCAAAGCACGATCAGTGTTTATTTCAACAAGTAAAAGAACAGAAATAAATATTTACATGCAATCAGGCAAAGAAGGAGTGATATGCGAGTACAGTATACATAACATGGGAAAAGTAATTTGACACTGAAGGCACATTTACCAAACCGAAATCAGCAAGATTAAGGCAGAGAACACCGAACTTCCTGTTAATACTCTTATTTTGAAACCTATTTATACCACTTCTGGTGCAATACTTATCCGACTGACGCTACCTTTTAGAAGCAACTGCAATCGTAGGAGGCGCTCCTATCATGCGTAGTTGCCGTTCTAAGCCTTTTAAACTGTTGTTTCTGTACAGACAAATTGTAATAAAGTTACAGTTCAGTGGTTTCTAGTTTTGTATTATTTTGTTTTGCTAGTTTGGTTATAAAAATGTCGAAGCTTTCCCTGAGAGTTCGTAGTGTTTCTGCCCTCTAGTGGCCAACTTCATGAATGGACGTGATCACGTGGCTGTCACTGGTCTGGTTCTGCTGCATTTCTTCTGAGAGGCAAATTCATCACTGCCAAAATTATTTGTTCTTATCGGGGACTACTTTTTGTAATCGATCCTTCATCTGAAGGTACAGCAGACCTGCGGCAAACAAGGGGTTAAAAACTTGGTAAATACAACAAATATAAACAGTATTTGGTTTCATAATTTCAGAAATAATTTTGAAAAGGAAATCAGTGCATACCCAAAACAAGGGAGTGGTAAGATGTTACATATCCGGTTCTGCAGAAAAAGATAATCAGAGTATAAACAGAGTCTCTTATTTAACCTTTTGCGTCTTTGAATGTGAGGTAAGTCCCTTCACCACCCTGTTTACTGAACTTTATTCTTATTTAATCAAGCACAAATCATAAAATCAAGTCACGGATTTCATCATATTATTGTGGTCGGCCAGTGTGGTTAATTATTTGATTCGATTACAATAAATATTCCTTTCGCATGGTGTAGATACCTGAAAAAGGAAACGTACCCCAAACAACCTCCCTCGAAATCCCCAAGTGGGTCACCCGGCAGGTGTACTTCTCTGTACTTTGCGGGACGAAGGGCACATATTTGGTCACGTGAAAGTGCCAGTCGGGCCCGAAGACCAGCTCTGTCTGATTGGCCTCCTTGATCACGACCCCGTTTCTCAGCAGGTCCACTTCGATCACCGGCGGGTGGAATTGGCTTACGTGGCATAGGAGGGTGTTGTTTTTGTTGAACACTCCCAATGTCCGGCTGTACACTTGAACGACTGGTGGAGCTATAAAAAAAAAACAAAAAAAAAAACTACATAACTACAAAACGGACTGATCAATTTTCAGTCGGTGACTCTTCCAGTCTCTCTGTATTTCTTCATATTACGATTATCACGCTTAAAATGATCATGGTTGTCGATATTACCACATTACGCATGGCAGCATGTTTTATCTCGACGAGAAACACCCCAAGTGAATTTTAACGCATGCCGAATCTGTCAACATAATACAACTGAAACGACTTTAATATCACTCGCATATTTAGAAATCATTTTGAACAGATATACTTACAGTTTTCAGTCACCGTAAAGTCCAACAGGCACAAAACAACGAGCGCGGTCGCGCAAACGTTCGTATTCATCATTGTGAATTCACTTGATCAGTGATTTGATTTCAAATTAAACGAGTAAATGAAAGTCAAATGCATAATTGTTGGCGTGACGCGAGGGAGGTGCAACGGTCAACTCGATCTCCGCCCACACGTCTGTAACTCGAAGTACTAAACAATTCACCACTGAACAAAACTCACCCTTGTTCACCTCTCAGAGGTGCAACGGTCAACTCGATCTCCGCCCACACGTTTCTGTAACTCGAAGTACTAAACAATTCACCACTGTACAAAACTCACCCTTGTTCACCTGTCGTTCGGTGTGCCGAGCGGGCGGTGCAACACTTGACTACAACTCCGCCCATATGTCGGCGCACCTTGGTTTTATAACAACAAACCACCAGACCAATACGCGAAAGTGACCGGCCTCTCCCGTTTTATGTTGTTCAATATTATTCAACTTGTCATGACCTACTTGACGTGTTTTCTAACAAAGTCGATTTTTCAGTAACTGTGTGCTTTTTTTCCTGGTGACTTTTTCAACCATTACTTGTTCATTTGAAAACAGATGGCCGCACTTTTTACTCCCTCCTTTGTCCAATACAAATTACAGTCGTTACTCACGAGAGCGCTAAAAGTGGTGGCAAGTAACTGCGACCCTCACAAAGAAGTTCACATAATTTATTTATTTTTTAGTTGTGAGAACGGTTGGAGAAGTCGCGAAATATAGAAACAGTGAGTTGCCCCTTGCTGTAGCACGCTAACGTGGTGATCTGGTTGTCATGGTAACGAGAAAGATGCAGAGGCGCGCGTACACGTGCGTCTCTGTGTAAGAAAGACATTTTATGACAGTGTAAAGGAAACATTTTAATGGGACATATACTTTTTTTTTTTTATGTCCCATTGACTTCAACTATTTTTTTTTAATCCAGGATATGACATTTGTTGCGCAGTTGACTTCCATTTAACTTTTAAGTCTAACACATACATTTAATATTTGCTGTACAATTAGAATTATTGGAAAGCGCATCGACCTGGAAGAGCCCCATGAGAAAAGTCATTTAGGAAGCCACCAGCACCCTCTGGTGGTCGTGCGTTCACCCTGCAAAAAATGTGATGTTGGCGGGTGGTCCGTATTTTTTTTTTCAGTACAGTTCAACAGTATTTAATACATTTTGCGTTTAATCTGAAAAAAAAAAGTTTTGGTTCACATTTCAGCACAATTTTTATCTACTTTATGTGAATTCCATTTTGATTAAATCATTTAAATACACTTGTTTACTATTTTACTCTCCAAATGTGCATCATGTTACAGGATCTCGTCATATGAAATATATATTTTTAGGTATAAAACCTAGAATTGTTTTGACTACTTGGATGTTTATTTAACGCCCATCCATCCATATTCGATACTCCACATCGTGATTCAGGTCACAGATGATCTTTGTTCCGGCTGGCGGCGCCGTAAAACGTCGACAGCTTCAAAACAAGGCATTCCGAAAACTTAATTTATTTCTCATCGTCTTGGAAATATAGACCTATGAAGCACATACAAATCCATTGCAACACATCCACAAACAGCTATGTACAGTATGAAAACACAAAATTTCGCTCTTTGCATACAGATTGTCAAGTCACAAACATGACATGCAGTACATATTAAGTGCACTGTGCTCTGATGAGCTCATCTGGAAAAAAAAAACAAAAAAAAAACTTCCTTTGGTGTTGGCGATTTAAAAAACAAACACAAACAATAAAATAAACACAATAAGCAATCACGAGTTGAAGTTAAAATCTGGTTTCTGGATCCGGTGCCTGTGGACAAAATCGAATAGTTACAAATAGAATTTGGTACTAATTGTGTTGTAATATTTTTTAAACAATTTTAAAACACAATTTTAAAATTATATCTAATTATATATATTGTGATGGAGAAGGTGGCTTTTGAAATAACATGACATGAGTGTGTGTCATACGTACATTCCTGTCTCTGCTCCTGAGACCTCCCGCAGGATGGTGGACCGTGACCGTTGTCTCAATCTGCCAATGAAACAATCGATCCAAATACTCATGAATGGACATTCAAATGCGGTCGTGTAGTAGGCTGAAGTGTTCATCAAAACCCAAACTTTAATCCAAAAAAGTATGTTTAATAGACAACATTCAGTCCAGTTTGAACATTCACATCTGTAACACAAGGAATGGAACGGAACTGAAGTGTCCTCCTACCTTGTTGTATTTGGACTCGTTTTGGGAGCACTGGGGATGTTTATCCAGGATGTGCAGCACGGCGTCGTGCAGTGTCAGGAAGAACATGGACGGCTGCACTTCATCATCAAAGAAGCTGCAGTGATGCAATTTGTCCAGGATGTAAGCTACAAATACACACATAGACATCAACAATGACTGAGAAACACGAAAAACAAAAAAAAAAAAGTCAGTAAAAGTGACAGAAACATTCCCAAAAAAAACCCCCAAAACATATGATAAGCATTTTCCTTGATTTAATTAACATGCTAGTAGATCAAAGTGTCATTTTAGCTAACATGCTAGTGGATCAAAATGTCATTTTAGCTAACATGCTCGTGGATCAAAATTTCATTTTAGCCAACATGCTAGTATTTGAAAATTTCATTTTAGCTAACATGCTAGTTGATCAAAATGTAATTTTGGCAGGCGTGGGTCAAATCTGAAACTTTCTAGCACTTGTACAAAAGAATGACAATTTGAAATTGTCATTTTTGCGTGTTTGGGATCACTTTAGCTCAAGCCATTAACTTCCATGGTCAAAGAATGACATTTCGGTTTTTTTAATTTGTCCAAATTGCCCCCCCCCCCCCCCCAAAAAAAAAGTTGACACTTACGATCACAGGCAACAATGTAGACATCCACTTCAACACGGACAAATTCTTTGAGAGCCTGCAACAAATGAGACGACAGCGTAATGAGAACACATGACGAAATTGTCCAAGAATATGAACTGACCGCTTTAAGACCCTTGAGAGCGGACACATCCAGGAAGGAGACGGCCGCAAAGTCCAGCACCAGACTGTGCAGGTCCACTCGGGGAACAATGATGTTGGCGGGAAGCTCGGCGTTCCAGTCCACGCGGGCGGGCAGGTCCTTGAAGTCGGTGGGCTGGACCAGTTCCTCCGCGTTGCTTTCAAGCTCAACCGACTCCTTGATGGGGCCGCGCGCCGTGTTCAGGAAGCCGTTCTGGAATAGGGAAACACATGACTTTCCCACATGTCTTTTTTTTTTTTCCGTCTGCGGCCCCCGCAGAGAAAGGGAGGGGGGGGGGGGGGGGGGAGTTTTGCTTTGACAAAAGAGAATAACATTCACAAAGCAACATACAGTCACAAAATATGTCCCAACACACACACACACACACACACACACAAACATACACGAGTGCTGAGTCCGGCTAATGTCAAACTATTATCTAATCTTTATTGCCGTCAGCATTTATGATGTTTTGAGCTGTAGTATTTATGACACTCTGGACTGTACGTGTACCGTGAAAACTATTTAGATTGCTTATGCTATGTCCAGCAGGGTGTTAAAAATGTATTTAAATGATACCGCTGGGCAGATGCTTTGAAATTATTGTTGGGGGAGGGGGGGGGGGGAAGAAAGCTACAAAATGACATAATCTCATACAAAAAAATTAAAAATAATAATAATAATAATAATAATAATAATAAATGGGGAGAAAATTAAAGTTGAAATGAAGCCAATTTAATTTACTTACAACTGAGCCGCTTATCACTTACTGATGTCCACTGGAGATAACCTTTCTTAAGAAGTTTCCGGATCAATCGGAGCGCCTTATTTCGCTTCCTGAGCACCCTCAGTGGATTAAAACCAACCTGCGGGACATTTGAAGAATTTGGGGATTGAAATGTCCCGAAAGGTCATTGAAAATGTCGTCATGCCATTGCGTGTCGACGTACGGCTTCCACAAGTTTGCTTCTGAAAAACTCGATGTTGGCGAAGAAGATTGGCGACGGGATTCGAAAGATTTTCACCCCTTCGGGCTCATAGATCTGGAAAACAAGTCCATTGGGATTTTAGCAACAGCCCTTTAGAAACGGATCAATTGCGCCATTGTCAACTCACGTTTACGTAGTCCTTTCGGTCCTTGTAGATATCGGTGCCGTGAATGTTGGCCAGCACACTGCAACGGGGGCTGAAATACAGTCAAAGAAATATAAGACATAAAAACTACGACCCTGAAAAAGCAATCAAGAAAACAAACAAAAACGTTGAAACGAAAAGGTACTTACAACTGAGCCCTGAGCACGACACTGAGTAGCTCCACACCGAGACCCGCGGCCAGACCAAGATCCAGCCCCAGTAAGATGGCCGCGATACATGTGCCCAACCACACCACCTGCATCAAAAAAAAAAAAATAAAAAATCCCCCCCTCCCAAACATTAAATATGATTTTCTTCCAGCCGCCACGCATCAACGCACTTACACAGTCCGGCTTGTCCCGCCTCCACAGATACGGGATCTCTCGAAACTGCATGAGCATTCCTTTCAGGTTGACGATGACCACCGCCCCCAGCACGGACTGTTCGGGAACACGAGGTCAGCGGAAGTGTAAACAAACACACAGAACGGATGAGAGGAAGCCCACCTTCGGGAGGGGGTCCAGGAGAAAGCCCACGGCCAAGGTAACGATCATCACGATGATTGCCGAAAGCAAGCCGGCTATCTGAAAAGAGGGGAGGATGAGCTAACCGCATGTGAGACTCGAGGACGAGATTTTATTTTATTTTATTTTTTTTGACGAGATTTCAGTTTGAGTAAAATCACATTTTTGGGTTACCTGAGTTTTTCCACCGGTACTTTCCTGTACAGCACTCCTGGACAGAGCTGTGCTGGCTGCAAAAGACTTAAAGGACGCACCGAAAATGTTGCTGACTCCAAAAGCAATCAGCTCCTGGAGGTCAATCAAAAAGGTCAATCTCGGTCTGTTCACTTTTCATGTTGTTTAAAAAAATCAATCAATCAATAAATAAATAATAATAAAAAATTTGATGCACCTGGTTTCCATCTATGGTGTAGTCGTGCTTCACAGAATAGACCTTAGCCACAGAGAAGGCCACGGCAAAACCCACGATGGCCATCGGGAACGCCTCCACGGCCGTGTCTTGGAAGATGACCAGGTTTGGGGCCACGGGGGACTCGTACCTGAGAAAGTATTTTAGATTCTTCCGTCACGCTGTGGCTTTTGTTTCTTGCAAGGTCTCTCAATGTAATGTCCGACATCAGTACCGTACCCCTTTGGAATATGGCCGACGATGTCGATGCCATACTTGGTCCTGAAGTCAAACGCGTAAGAAACGCCACATGCGATGACAGTCTACGGAACACATTAGCGCCGATTCAATCGCGATGCAGATTTAGCGTGATCGTCTTTGTCGTGACCGATGATTGAAGCGGAAATGCGTTGGGGAGGACGCGTGCGGCGAAGAGCCCCTCACCATGATAACCTCGATTGGGATGGGAAAAAAAATCCCCCCCTCCCAAACATTAAATATGATTTTCTTCCAGCCGCCACGCATCAACGCACTTACACAGTCCGGCTTGTCCCGCCTCCACAGATACGGGATCTCTCGAAACTGCATGAGCATTCCTTTCAGGTTGACGATGACCACCGCCCCCAGCACGGACTGTTCGGGAACACGAGGTCAGCGGAAGTGTAAACAAACACACAGAACGGATCAGAGGAAGCCCACCTTCGGGAGGGGGTCCAGGAGAAAGCCCACGGCCAAGGTAACGATCATCACGATGATTGCCGAAAGCAAGCCGGCTATCTGAAAAGAGGGGAGGATGAGCTAACCGCGTGTGAGACTCGAGGACGAGATTTTATTTTATTTATTTTTTTTTTGTGACGAGATTTCAGTTTGAGTAAAATCACATTTTTGGGTTACCTGAGTTTTTCCACCGGTACTTTCCTGTACAGCACTCCTGGACAGAGCTGTGCTGGCTGCAAAAGACTTAAAGGACGCACCGAAAATGTTGCTGACTCCAAAAGCAATCAGCTCCTGGAGGTCAATCAAAAATGTCAATCTCGGTCTGTTCACTTTTCACATCGTTTAAAAAATAAATAAATAAAAATAACAATAATATAAAAATTTGATGCACCTGGTTTCCATCTATGGTGTAGTCGTGCTTCACAGAATAGACCTTAGCCACAGAGAAGGCCACGGCAAAACCCACGATGGCCATCGGGAACGCCTCCACGGCCGTGTCTTGGAAGATGACCAGGTTTGGGGCCACGGGGGACTCGTACCTGAGAAAGTATTTTAGATTCTTCCGTCACGCTGTGGCTTTTGTTTCTTGCAAGGTCTCTCAATGTAATGTCCGACATCAGTACCGTACCCCTTTGGAATATGGCCGACGATGTCGATGCCATACTTGGTCCTGAAGTCAAACGCGTAAGAAACGCCACATGCGATGACAGTCTACGGAACACATTAGCGCCGATTCAATCGCGATGCAGATTTAGCGTGATCGTCTTTGTCGTGACCGATGATTGAAGCGGAAATGCGTTGGGGAGGACGCGTGCGGCGAAGAGCCCCTCACCATGATAACCTCGATTGGGATGGGAACGGGCAACTTGGCTTTGAATCGGTCATTGAGCTCCTTGACGACGAACACCACCGCCATGATCACCAAGGAGATGACCACGTCGCAAACGTTGGTGGACTGGATCTTGTTGAAGATGATCTCCAAAGTCTGTGAAGAACAACAACTGTGAAGGATCCCACTGCGCCAACCCAAAATCCCAAGCTTTGTTCTCGTCTTACGTAAATAATGGAGAGCGGCCCACTTATTCCGGGGACTTGCAGGCCCAGCACGAACTTCAGCTGCGACACCAGGATGTGGATGGCAGCTGCGGTGGTGAAGCCGGACACCAAAGTGTCTGATAGGTACATGACTACGAAGCCCACCTGCAGGATGCCCATCGCCAGCTAACAGACACACATTTGGCACCATTTGAATACGTTGCGTCCTCTCAAAAAAGAACTCAAGCAGTTTTAACAACATTGGATAATCATGGAACTCAAACTTTGAACGAAAGAAGAAATTGACAAATTGTAGAAATTATGTAATATTTGTAATACGCAGATTTTAACCATCTGAAAGTTCTCAAATCACAGTATTAGAACCGTTTTGGAAATTGTGGGTTACCGTGGCAACAACAGTTGCTATTGTGAGACACACAAATGAGTGTGAGGAAAATTCATACGTTCTGGAGTTACGTAACCTGTATGTCTTGTAGATGCCAATAGATACCCCAAGATGGTGGAAAAGCATCGTTTTGTCTGAAGGATATGGACAAAATCTCAAGAACCTCCATTAAAATCAAATCCAACCTAAATTGATGATGAATGAGCAGAGCCCTTAAGACGGAGCCCTGGGGCACACCTGCCGGGTGAACTTTGAGGTCTGAACGAAACCCAAGTTAGCCGCAAGAGGGAAGCCGCTGGTGATTTTTTTTTCATGAGAGCTGTGTCTATTCAGGCATGAGTTCTTGAGAATTTCACCTGCATGATTCCCACAAGGAACGTCACAGAGGATGCCACCAGCACTCTCTGTTCATCCTTGGTGAGACCTTCAAAACCCGTGATGTTCGCAGGCGGGCCTTCGTCCGGGACCAGTCTGGTGACCACCGACCCGATCATCAGACACAGCACCGGGAACGGACCTTTCAGAAAAGGCAGAGGAGGCTCACAACTTCAGACTCGTAAGCGAAACACGGCCGTCAAAAGGAGAACGGCCTTACCCACTGAGATGTGTCTGGAGGTTCCGAGGAAAAAATAGATGACAACGGGGAAGAAAGCGGAGAAGAGGCCATACCAGGGCGGAAGCGAAGCCAGGAGACAGTAGGCCAAACCTAAAAGACACATTTAATGTACTTTTCACCACACTCAACGTGTCACTCTGTCACTGTCAAGAAATGGGAGACTAAAAACCTTGCAGTACGGCGACAAGTCCAGTACTGACACCCGACACGATATCACTCAGCAACCACTCTTTGACCCTGTAGATCTTTAACCAGCCGATGATCGGCAGAAGAGAGAAAACGGCATTTTTGGCACGTCTGGCATCACACCTGTGAGAATAAATGGCGAAGAAGAAGAAAACTAATAAATAACGGACACATTTTAAGATAGCGGCGCAAAACCAGCATCACCGATACGCAGTTGAAAGAAGATAACGCCTTATCTATCAAAGGTTTCAAAGTGTACTGAAGTACGTGCTGCGGCTCACGTGAAGTACTGCTTGACGTGTTCCAGCGCGGTCTTGCGGTGCCTGTAGACCTTCTCGTGCTCCTCGGCGAACGACTCCTCCGAGTACAGGGAACGCGTCACCACATACTGGCTGGCCCCTGCTTGCATCGCGGCTGCCTGAAGTCCCGCCGACAACCTGCTGCTGCTGCTGCTGCTGCTAAGATCCATTTAAGCAAATTAGGAAGCGTTGAGATCACCTTTGACGCCGCTAACAACAAAAGGTCCAGACGAGGAAGCGCATGAGGTCTGGATCACTTGTCGGATTTGATAAATAGCGAGCAATGCCAGAAGAGCGCCGCTTTCAATGAATCGCTTCCTTTAAACCTACGACAGAAAGCACCTTTAGTTTCTTGATGCATTCTATTTCGTCAAGACTTTTTTTTTTTAACAGTAGCGATTACACCCAGAAAAAAAAAAAAAAACTTTAAAAGCAAAATATATATTTTTCAATTAGTTTGTAAGGTGAAACTAGTTTCAAGCTAAACTCTGGATTTAGAGTTGGCATAACAGCTAGCGTGTACGCAAGCAAAACCCCTCACATTAGCATACACCTGCGACTGTTTTTGTCCTTTAAAATGATAATCGATAGGTCGATTTGTTCTTGAGTAGCTTGTACAACAGCTATAAAAACAGCTAGCGTGTGCTTTGAAATTAATATGCAACCCGGTTACTGTGAATTCAAATTTGGAACCAATTGTTGACTTCATTGTTTAGGATTTAGGCGGCAATATTTTTTTTTCCAGGTGCATAAGACAAAGTCTAAAGAATATATTGATGGTCGATACAATTTTATATCTACATTACCTGTTTTTCTTTCAAACGCCAAAAATAATAAAGAATAATTGGCCCATTTCTCAAAAACACTGAAAACGATGGTCCAATTTTGGCGTAGCTCTCATAGAATCTTACTGTGTTGTCACCTACCTGATCGAGCACTACAAATCCAAACTTTCCACTGGGCTTTCCTCCTCCTCCAGCATTTGGATCGCAAGTGCGACGGCCGGCTGTTCGGCCATCAATAAATTACGCGGCAGTCACAACGCCCGACTGTAATTATTAACAGTAATGACGATGGATTCCCTCGAGTTTGGATGCCTGCCTTATCCTTGACCATTGTTCTCACTGATATCTGTCTTCGAAAACTTTTCAGCAGTAGCGGCTTTTCCGCCCCTGGAGGAGGGACGGGACAGGACAGGCCATTGTTATAAGGAGGTGGAAATCAAGGAGCTTTTTAAGCGGGGTGGAGGGGGGTGGGCGGAATGCTGCCAAAGGTCAACAACAGCACCGTGTTTGGATATTTTCGGAGATTTACGACATGGAAACACGGCAGAAAGGGCTTCCAAAACATTGATCAGATGGCCGATACAGTATTACATGCTCATCGGATCATGTGGAGGTTTGGTAAACGTTAACCAAAGACTGAAAACCCTACCGAGATAATCATTTTGATTGACAGCGCGTTCAGTCTGGAAGCATCGCGGTTGTCCATTTTGACTTTTGCGTGACTCTAAAGTGAGGCAAACACATTTTCGATACCACTAGAAACTAAACCGCAAAATCGGAAATCGTGTGAGTAAAAAAAATAAAAATAAATCTGATTTTGGCGAATCCCCAAGTAGGACAATTCGCCCAAAATGTCTGCTTCAAACCAAAATGTCTGACTTCGTCCGAAATTTCAGGCATGGGGTATTGAGACTTTTTGGTGTACCCCGCAATGATCCAAACTTGGTGTCCAAAAAAAACAAAAAACAAAAACAAAAAGAGCTGAGGAAAGAGCCTTGTGGGACTCCATTGTATCCATACAGCAAATCCCACACAATATTTTAATGATCATTTCTAAAATTACCAAGACATGTTGAATCAGGGTTGACTGCATTCGAGAATAAAATTGTCTTGAGAGTTTTTGGCGGCGTGTGTGGGCTGATGCTGTTCGTGAGTTTCAGTGAATTTGAGCTGGAATGTAAACACGCACAGTAAATTGTGCGAATGACCTTACTGAGATGTCAACTTGGAATGAAGGTAATTATTTATGAGTGTGTGTGTGTGTGTGTGTGTGTGCGCGCATCATGAAAAAATAAAAATTACACCATTATGTTCCCTTGCAACAACGACTAAGTTGCTTAGGACGTAAATATTTTTTCCAGTACTGTATGTCAAGTACAGCTGGGAGAAGTATAACTGCATCGGGGCAGTGCCCCCCCCTCAGACTTTTCAGCGTGACATAATTTATATAATAAAAGCATGAGGCGAGTAGGAGGCTCGTGAAGTTTGGGTTAGCTTTTGTTCACCAATAATTGACAGCGACGTGATTCATATCTGATAAAAACGCTGGCACGATCCTCTCTAGCTTGAGCTACGCCAAGGCCACCATGCAATACACCGAAAGAAGAGAATGGTTATCATGTCATGAAGAGCGATAAAGATTTGATGTTATTGATCACCGGCGGGGGGAGCATGCGGTAAGTGTCTGTCACCAGGTTGGTTGGTTATTAAACAATAACTTTCGTCATTGATTCATTGGGTAACAAAAGAGTTGTAATTAATGATGGGCGGGGATCAAGGTTTTTACGATGCGAAAGATAGCGTGCGATAAAGAGGTCGGTTTTCGGTTCTTGATACTGTCAGAGTAAATTTGAAAGAGGAAAAAAAAAGGGGGGGAGAAATGGTGAGGTGGTTTTTGTTCGTTATTTTTTTAAATTCCGATTTTAAAATAATTTATTTTTACATCTTTTGAAAGATTTTTTTCTCCTTGTTTTTCATTTCAAAATAATATTTTATTTACAAAACATTTTTTCTTTCTTTTGTCAGAATATTTTGCTTCTTAAATTCTTTTAAAAGTACCCTGTTTTTCTTTTAGAAATTGCAGTCTTATTTTTTTTAACTCTTGCGCTACATTTTTATTTACCAAACATTTTTCTTTCTTTTTAAAGAATATTTTGCTTCTGAGATTTTGTAAAAAAAGTAACCTTTTTTTCTTTTAGAAATTACATTTTCGTTTTAAAAAAAATAAAAAATGTTCTTTGCTTGTTTTTTTTTTTTTTAAATAGTGATTGTCAGTTGAATACGTCGTGCAATAACAATCATCATCATAGCATGAATCCTATTCATAATAAAATGGAACAGTTATCCCGATGGACGGCGCAAGGCGTGACGAGCCCATTTTGCACCAGATAGGAGACCATCATAAACCTCAAGCATCATGACAACGCTTTTTTTTTTTTCCCCCTGCATCAGCTCCAACTTTCACCCGTTCAACTTGACTGACACGTGATTGCTTTTTACCCAATGAAGGGGGGCAATAAATGACAACTAGTAGCATGCCATACTGGACCCGAGCGTCTGATAAAGGAGATATTTCGGAGATACAATCGGCGTTAAGATTCCATGTTCCGCAGAAGGTTACTGGGTTCGTATCGGTAGCACTTCCAATATCACTTACTGATTCGTTAAGGTCAGCCAGCTCATGTTGAGTCCCAACGAACGTCTCCTCCGTTCATCCGCGCCAACGTAACTCGAGCGCTAAAAGCCCCCCGGCGCGCCGGAATTGCATATAATGTGCATTTTTCCGGCGTTAACGGTCGAAGAAATCGGGACGGCATGTCGGAACGGGCCACGGGCGTTAAGAGCCACCTGGAGGGCCGCCGTGTTGGGGTGGGAGGGGTTCTCATTCGGTGGGTGCGGTGCTCACGCTTCAGAACAGAGTCAACATTGTTTTCCCGCGAGCGACGCGTGTTGCCAGCGCTCCACGCGCACTTTGGAGAGATTTCCACGCCTGACCCCCCCCCGGGGTCAAAGTGTACATGTGCAGCAGCGTGGGCGGGACAAATCAATAGGGGAAAAGTGGGATTTTGTTCAGGGTTAATTTATATATTGTTAAGATCGAGGAAAATATTCTGCCTCGATCCTAAAAAAAAAAAAACAAAACAAAAAAAAAACCAACCAAAAAAAAAAAGTTTGGGGCTTACGGTTGTCATGTTGGGTGGACATGAGGCTGCGGAGTTGATCAGATTGTGAGCATGGTTAAGCAATTTGCCTGCTTTGCGCAAAGCTGGCGCCACTTACACGTTTTTTTTTCTCCGTGCACAAAAGCTTGCGTTTTAATTTCGCCGGCTGTCGGTGTTTCGGACAGTTTACACGTTCGTGATGTTAATCATAAGAGATGGTTGTACGAGTTCGCCGTTTGTGGCTTTGAATTGAAAAATAAAATGTTAGCTCGTTGACGAAAATAAGCGGAAGGCTTCCAAAGATGCTATACAAAAAAATAAAATTCTGTCACAATATTTATTTGCAGTCTATGACAAACACTTCTCATTATTTTGGTGTAAATGAGCGCAAGTGTGCAGTTCTAAAGGACCGGCGCCTGGAGTTGTACTCAAAATGTAGCTTTTTTTTGGGCGGGGGGG
>NW_017805122.1:1419396-1420634 GCF_001891065.2 Hippocampus comes | reverse complement strand
CCCGGAGATGTGACGGATGGGTTGTCTTATGTCGTGTTTTTTTTTTTTTTTTTTTACGAGATGGCCTTCAAGAACGGAATATTTGAATCACACAGTGAACGTCGACAATTATTACTTACCCGCAAGGCCCACGCTGGACTCGCTCCCGGTTGCGGATTTTCCTGGCGATCCGCTAAACAAGACTGAGATCCACTTCCCGAACGTTTTGCAGAATTCTAAAAAGAGTTTGCGAGAATATATTTTGAAGCGCGTGAAGATTGGATGACAGAACCTCGTGGCCTGACCTTACGCATGATCTTCCGAGAACTCCTGCGCCTTTATCCGGGTGACTTCCGAAGCTTCTGTGTAAAAAGATAACAGCTACCCCTCCACCCCCAAAAGACAACAACGACAACAAAATCAATCTGGAAATCTCCACAGTCCGGGTTCAGGTGCCGCTGCCTGTCATGTCCGACCATGCTAATGCTAACGATTAGCCAACAGATCAGATTTTTGCTGTATTCAGCCGAGAGCGGGGTTGGGGGAGGGTGGAGTCACCAACATTGTGCCTATGGGCATTGTGAATTCCAAGTTCATGTTGTAAAAATGACTTGCAGACGTTTGAGACCGGATGGCTGTTGTTGTGCCCATTGCTCACGTCGCCAAATTGTCATTTGAACACGAACGGCGTCTTCACACGGATGAATCAAACGACCCCCTTCGCATGAATCCCCAGGAAGGAGTGGACAGTTTCAGACGAACCTTCTTAAAAAGCCCACCCCCCCCCCTTAAAAAATTCAACTTCGCAATTTATCATAAGAGGAAAAAAAAGGACCCTTGGCTTCGCTTTTAAGAGACTGATCAAGTTAAGAGTGTTGTGGGACACGCATGAAAAGATTCTGGGGACTCGTAGGCACCAGGGACCTTGATGAACTGGGCCGGATGCTAAATATAAGTTTTTATATATGGGAAGGGGTGTAGGGGGGGTGAGGGGTGGACTCTGAGGGCCGTGAAGAGTCAATTAATAGCCGAAGCCGAGCTCCGAAAAGATGACAAAGTGGGTCGGAAAGAGCCAGAGTGTCGCGATACATTTCCCATGATGCAACATCCCCAACTGAATGAATGTCCCGCGGGGATTCATTCGATGGACGCGTGTTCCGCAGAGCGTTTCCATGACGACAGCGAGAAATAGTCCGAGAAGAGCGAGCGTTTTGACACTTTTCCTTTTTATTCAGGTAGCAGCATCAGTCGGCCCCCCC
>NW_017805122.1:1418622-1419142 GCF_001891065.2 Hippocampus comes | reverse complement strand
TGGGTGGGGGGGGAGAGAAAGGGGACAGCGGCCTCTAGTTTAACAACAGTCAAAATAAGATAACTTTTAAAAAAAAAGCAAGATCAAATAAAATACGTCGAAAAACACAGAAACAGAAATGCCCCCGGGGCGCAAAAATAAACACGTTCAAATGAACACTGAAACTAATTAAAACTGAGCAGAATTTATCTCTAGGCAGACTTTTTGCTCATTTGATGATGGCCAATTTTATCTTGCGCTGGCTTTAGCAACCTCGAAACAAACATCAGATGGAGCAGAAAGAAAGGGGGGGGGCGGGAGGACCCGGGACCCCCCCCCTCCCCCACCCACAAAGGAGGGGCATAAATACGAGCATGTCATCAAACTCGAGGCAAATTTGAAAGAGTGGAAAGCAGTCGAACTGATTGAAAATGACTCGCGCACGCACGACATTGAGAGTCCACTTAACACTTGACGACCATTTTCGTGGCTGATTGAAATGGGGGGGGGGGCGGGGGGGGGGGTTGGGTTGGCGTTTGTG
>NW_017805122.1:1374668-1418599 GCF_001891065.2 Hippocampus comes | reverse complement strand
GCAGCTGATTGGCCGCTCGCTTGACTCATCTCAATCCTGACCGATTTGTCTCACCGCCGTGATGATGATGATGATGATGATGATGATGATGTCAGCTTCCAGGAGGAAAAAAAAAAAAAAAAAAAATGCTTGGACGGTGCCCGCGGTGTGCAAACTGAACGGATGCAAGGCTGCCCGCTTCCTTGACTCCCCCGCACCGCCACGCGCGCGCACCCCGCGTGTACATTCGCACACATGCATACGCCGCGAAAGCTCCGATACGTACGCGCCGACACTTAAGCTCAAAGTTCTTCACGAAGGTCCCAGTCAGGTCCACTGACCTCCCCCAGGGCCTCGTACCCTCGCGCCCCCACCCCGCTTCATTCGCTTACCGAGTCAGTCCAGTCATTCCCGGGCCAGGCAGTGGTTAGTTTTAATCAAATGAATGAATTTTAATAGTACGTGTCTTCCAGGGTATTCAATGCAGTTGCTTGTTTAAAATTATATATTGAGAGTAATTGTCTTAATTTGCACTATTGTTTCAATTTTTGAGCGACGGGGGTGGAGGGGGGGGGGTTGGCGAGGGTCCCCGCGGTGGCTAGCTGTTGTTCTCGGCAGTCATGTATTTAAGGGCGGCAAAGCCGTAGCGCCGCGACATGTTCTGCTGGAACTCCTCCTTGAGGGTCTTGAGGCAGACCCGGTATTGTTTGTTGGAGCGGAACTTGGTGATGTCGAAGCTGGGCGCGTGCGGCATGTGGATCATGTACGCGTTGGGGAGGACCACAAATTCGTATTCCTGCGGCGAGAAAAAGGGCGAAATAAGAACAAGGTTTCAAAAGCTCTTAATTAGTGGCTGGAGAGGTCTGGACGTCCATTTTCGAGAAGGTGTGTTGAGGCTGAGCTGCGAGAGAGCCTCTGTTGACTTCAGGGATGAGGTGGGGGTAACATCCTGGACTGGAGAAACATGCAGTGGGGGAGGAAGCGAGAGGACGTGCTTTCGAAAAACACTCCGAAATGACTTGAGCACGTGTGTGATCGGGCCAAAAAAAAATCGTCAATACAGAGTCGTGAAATTCACATGGCCCTCGATTCGAGCTCTGCGGATGACCGTGGCCCGGATGACTGAGAATTTACACAAAGTAAAAAAAAAACAAACAAAATCAATCAAATAAAATAAATAACTAAATAAATAAACAAGCAAATAAATAAATGAACAAATAAAAAAATAAATAAATATATAATTGATCTTATGAAAGTAAGTTAAATATAATTTACAGTGGTACCTTTACTCACGAAATTAATTGGTTCTGGAAGAAATGTCTTTGAGACGCGTTTTCCATGTAAATGCCCTAATCCGTTCCAAGCCCCCCCCAAAATTCAGACACAAATGTTTCCTAAAGCATAAAAATACATTGAAATGAAGAAAAAAAAAATCTTACAATGAGAGTATTGCGCAATAAATGAGAGTTGAGCATTATGTAAGTTTAAAAAAACAACAACAACAAAGAATAAAGAATAAAAATGCTGGCCATTTAACTTCGAACTGCATCCTCGTCGTTTTTTTGCCCCCTTTCGTTCAAGTTCTCTCGCAGAAGTGGTTTTTGCCTGGCGTTTTGTAAAAAAAAAAAAACGATCCAAGGATGTTTGCTTTTGAAAGGCAAATATCAGCAAGAGATGAAGCAGGCGTGAAGTGAACCCGCGGCTGACCTTGTTGAGCGCGCGCACGTCCGCGTGGCGCTCCAACAGGAACGTGACCGCGTCCAGCTTGGCACCGCGGCACGCGGCGATGATGGGCGTGTCCCCGGTGACGTCATCCCGGGCGTTGATGCTGCTCGGGTCGCGGTCCACCAGGGAGAAAAGCTGCTGGATGTCACTGTCGTACGCAAAAACTATTTCTCTCACGATTTATTTATTTATTTATTTTTAAATGTGTTTGGTGGTTGTAGAAATGTGGCCACGGAAGGGTTAATATAAATTTTTTAAAAAAATGTCCAGCAACAAATCAGGGAACTTTTTGTGGTGTTAGTGGAGATCTTTCACACTCCAGACCGCAAACGAATAGCTCCGATGTCCCCTTCATCGCGAATATTTTACGCAGCTAGCTACGACAGCTTTACCTGCGCGTCCAGCTCCATGATGTGCGCCACCTTGTTCCAGCCGAAGCCCACGAAGCGGCGGTCGTACTCGGGGCTGTCCCGCCTCACCATGACGTAGGGCTCAAAGTCGGCCTCCCACTCCACCCTGTAAGGGGTGGTGGCCGTCCGCCATTTGGCAAAGTTGGTGGGCGCGTGGCCTTTGGTCCACACGTGGTACCTTGGAAGGAGCAAAATAACATCAAAAACTAGCTTTGCGCTAGCTAGGACGGGGGGTTCGTACAACACCTCAGGAATGTTTTTAAAATGAGACCAAAGAGAGAAAAAAAAAAAAAAAAACATCCAGAGTTCTGAACTTCGGGAGATGAAAGCAAGTTATTTTAAACTAAAAAGGAAAACTTTTTGCTGAGTCAGCGTGCTGGAGTCAGCTCCATCCATCCATTCTTTAAACCGTTTATCCTCACAAGGGTCGCGGGGCATGCTGGAGCCTATCCGAGCTGTGTCCGGGCAGTAGGCGGGGGACACCCTGAACCGGTTGCCAGCCAATCGCAGGGCACACAGAGACGAGACAACCATCTGCGCTCACACTCACACCTCGGGACGATTTAGAGTGATCCATTAGCCTGCCGTGCATGTTCTTGGAATGTGGGAGGAAACCGGAGTACCCGTAGAAAACCCACACAAATAACAAAATGTGAAAATTCCATTTCTTCTCTCCTCCCCGTAATGGAAATCGAAATGTTTGGCATTGAGCCGCCTGCAAGTATTTTTAAAACCTGGAGCCACGGTAAGAATTTGATGATTGCGATGCATCCTTGCGACGACGCCCAAAGTCGACTTGCGGATGGTTACCTGAAGGTAAAAAGCGTTCCCATGTCCAGCTGAGAAAGCAGCTCGGCTTTCGATTTCGGGTAGGAGAGCCGATAGCGCAGCGTCTCAAACGCTGGCACCACCAGTGCTTTCTTGGTGTTGGCCATGTCGAGTTGCGCGACCGACTTCCTGCGAACAACGCGCGAAAGGGCACAAATTACAAGCAAGTACGGACAAAAGCGGCCGTTTAAGTTACGGTCCAACGCATTCCGCTTACCTGAGATACTCGTACAGGCCGTACATGGGTAAGAAATCGATGTCGGACAGGAACATGTAAGGCGTGTTGACGTGCCGCATGGCGACGTTTCGCAACAGGTTGACCGGGTAGAACTGTCCTTCTTTGTAGACGACGTGGTAGCCGACGTTCCCACGGCTCATGAGCACCTCCGAGCCCTGAGCGTAGCGCAGGAACTGCTGGGCCTCGGCGTCGGACAGGTACAGGGCCAAGCTGATGGGGCCTTCCCAGTGCTTGCAGATGGCCTCCAACATCTGAAGTCTAAAGCCCAATTGAAGCAGCGGGTCAAACATAAACGTGAACTAAAAATTGTCGAGAAAAAAAAAAACACTTTAATTAAATGCAAATGTCAATCTGGAGTCGAGTCTTAACTTTTGGACTGAAACGGCAATTCCTGCACATGCCACCAGAGGGCACTAAGTACAACAACTGCTATTTTATTTTGAATTGAGTGCGTCACACATTTAGAAGACCACGATATCTGTTGCAGGCGGTGTGTGTGTGTGTGTGTGTGTGTGTGTGTGTGTGTGTGTGTGTGTGTGTGTGTGAAACGTCACCTGTCCATGGAGAGCTGCGCCACCAGCGTGACGTCCGCGTTGTCGGGGGTGACGTCATACTCGTAATGCAGGAAGTAGAGATGCGTTCGGTGGACGGTGAATCGCTCGCGGCGGAACTCGTAGCACGGGTCGTCTTCGTCCAGCTCGGAGAGCGTCTTCTGGAGCTGCAAGAAAAATGAACAAATAAATACACACACTATTGGGGTGTGGGGGGGCTACTCCCCTCAACTGATGAATATGAGATTGTCAGGGTGACAAGGGAGCATGACCCCCATACAAAGGAGATGATTACGGCTCCGTGTTGAGTCCCTAATCAACCGTCCTCATAACCAACAAAGCCCCCCCGAGTGTCACAAAACACCAAATCGAGAGGCGGCTTATGCATAAAAACATGACACGTACTAAATAGTGACCCAGTTTCCCCCCGCTTTTTTTCCCCACTAAGACATTCATGAATTCACTCAAGCCGGCGGTTGGCGGGCTCCACTCTCACGTTCTCGCTGTTGTGATCGGCCTCGCTGGGACAGCCAAACAGCTCGCGGCGCAGCAGGTTGCCGTCGTACTCCAGGAAGGTTAGGTAGAGATTACGGAAGAATTCCACGTGCTTGTTCTTGACGCGGAGCTTCTTCGGGGAGTTCCAGTGGATGACCTGGTGAGACGAGAAGGAAAAAGAAAAAAAAAAAAGCTCGTTAGGCGGTTTTATAGGATATTTAAATGGGATAAAAAAAAATACAAATAAATAAAAAAAAAAAATTTGAAAAATACATACAGCAAATTAGATCAAGCCACTGCTTTGTGATTCTTTTTTTTTTTTTTTTTTGACGGATGAAGACACTTTCATCCAACTATTGACTCATTTGGAGTTTGACCTCATTCACGCCTCGAGGCATGATTAACGTTTAGCGCCACTCTGAGCTTCGAGGGCACGGTCGATCTTGAAGTTCGATCCGTGCGGCTTCATAACGTGGGAACTAATATGAAACGCCGATTGATCAGCTGTGGCAACTGGGTGACTTCCGGGCGAGGCTATTTCGAACCGGATAAAAACGTGTGACGGCATGCGGCTGCGGCGCTCCTTCCGACGGCTTTTTTTTTTTTGGCACCTTGAGGTCCGACACGTCTTTGTAGCACTTCTCGGACCGGGTGTGGTCAGACAGCTGGACGTTCCAGAAGCAGGGCAGCTGGTGAACCAGGAACGGGTTCTGTTTGATCACAGCATTGAAGATATCCTGCACACACACACACACACACAGACAAACCCCCGCACTTGAATATTGATGTCCACCCCCCATAACAACACGCATTTTTACAAAGGCTAACCTGACCTTGCAGTCCGTCGAGATTAATGATAACGACACGAGGGGGCGGGGCTGCTGGCTTTTAATTCGAAAAGACATTTTGGACAATTATAGGCTTCAGCTTTGGAGGGAACAGTTTGTCTCTACCAATTCACAAATTAAAAAAAAAAAAAAGAATGATGAGAGGAGTCTTGACCCCGTTAATATATTTTCATTTTTTTTTCTTGTATAAATGGGCCTAAATATCACAACTTTGTATGTACTGTATTCATGACGATAATAACAAAATTCCAGCAGGGGGAGCCCTCGTCAAATTTTGCAAAGATGCGACCCAGACCAAGCAAACGTTGCCAATTTTCAAACAAGAACATGAAAGGATTGTGCACTGAATGTCAAGCAAGTCCAATGTTTAGTCACCACGCGCGCTTCATTTTGCCTTAATTAGTGCATGCGGAGCTCATATTGATCACATCCAGATGAGTTATTTATTTCCTCGGGCAACAAAACGACAAGAGGCAATGCATCTGAGACCCAATGGTAACATATGTTTGCAAGTTCACGTATAGAATGATTCAAGTTCAGCCCCGAGGCACAAATATTTATTAAAATCCCATCCCCGAAGATTTTCCAAAGCATTTTCAATTCCGGCGCGTGTGAATAATTTAGCCGCGTCTCATGTCGTGGGTTCATACATCGCCATCTTTTCTTTGAATCGTAAAAAAAGTGTTCAATGTGGTGTAGCCAAGTTTAGATTAAAAAAAAAATAATAATAATAAATTATATTTTGATACGTGAACAATTACAGGACTCGAAATGCTGAAGTTTTTTTTCTTGTGTCGTCCACAAACTTGATGCGCAATGAAACACCAAGTCAAGAGAGATGCTTAAGATCTTCCGGTTGACATGGCAACAGTCGGTGACAGCCACCGCAAGCGTCTAATGGGAGACATAAAAGCTCAATGACCGCGGAATAAATGGCGCGATAAAGACGGCTTGACAGACTATCGCGGTAGCTCATACAGTGGGGAAGGCAGATGGAATACTGAAACGATTCCGGAAGCCCCGCCCCCACTCCCCCCCTCCGGTTCATTTTGCAAACTGCATACCTTGCGGGACTCGACTTAATGAAGGTTTAATTAAAATCGCATAAAACGTACCACTCATCGAGATGAGCGCTGGATGGCTCGCGGATGAATGGGGGGGGAGATCCTTGGCCAAGGTCTCGGTGAACTGCCCTGGCAATGTATGCATCATGGGACGGCGCTGCGTGGCTGCAGGCCGGTGAGTGGGGCGGGGGCATAAATGCTCAATGGGCCGCGTTTACCGTGACAGCGATGCCTCGTTTCAGACGCTTGCAGGCGATAATGGCTTAAAAGAAGCGATCAAGGTCTGATTTATTTCATTTTGCCAGTGCGCTCTGAAGGCTCCCTCTGCTGGTATCCAGCAGAATTGCTGAATTCTGAAATGTGCAAAATGTTACATCGAGTACAGATTTTTTTTTTTTTTTTTGCCCATGTCAACCGAGTGTTGTGTTTTGATCGGCCCAACCTACATTTCTGACGTCACCATGTTAGCTTAAGGGGGGAAACGCACGCGGCGAGTTTTTCCACCTCGCGTGGCGAATCATATCAAACGTGTTCGATAATTCGTCTGAAAGCCTCGGCGAGGCAGAAAACTCATCGGCAATTATGCGCCGCGCGGCAAGCTACCCGCTGAACAAACGCTCCCCGGTGACTTTTTTGCTCAGCAGATAGCTGCCGTGTGCACACGGCTTGAATCTTCAAACATCGCGGAACAAAGGTTTACAATAATATTAAACGTACTTTGGAGGGATAAAACCTCCGTCTCATTTTTGATGAGCACTCAGTCCTATCGTATTTTCATTTTGGCCATGACGATGGTGCGAATGGTAATTTTTTTTAAGGGAGGAAGTACATGGTGTAAAATTTTTAAATTAAGCCTCTGCCCTTAAAACAACTACAGGTAGCTTTATACAAGGCCATGAGGTCTCCCAGTGTCCCAAAAAATGAATTCAATGGAAGCAAGTCAAAAAGATGACGTATTTAGTAGCATTGTGTCCTTGCTTGCATGATGTCGCACCGTTTGCTGCCCACGCGGCCTTTTTAGCTCGACCAGGTTCGACTCTGGTAAACCGCGCCGCGGCACTGACACGAAGTGGGGAAGTTGTCACAATGTGGCAACACGTCACGACTGTTGGCCAGATGTCGCGAGGAAGCCGCCCAGCACGTTTTGGCCCCACTCCAGTAATCGTCCAATACGGCTCGCGTCTTCGACTGTTCAAACCGTTGTTAAATGGAATGTTAAATCCGTCTGGCAGAGCCGACTTTTCGCTCAGCCAAATGTCACACCACAAAAAAAATCCTTTTCGTGCTCATTTTTCATCATGTACTGTAAAGGAAAGCCGTCTCCGAGCGAGGCGCATACAAAAGAAGCAGACGAGCAGGAGCAAATATTACATGGACTTGTCGGAAAAGTTCAAGGCTATTTTATTCTGACAAATTACAGGGGTTGGGTGGAGGGAGGGGTGGGGGGAGTTTGCTGCATTGGCATTGCTGCACGAGTGGTGGAGGTCGGCGAACTTCACAAGTAAGAAGTAATTAACACATTTTCATGCTGCCGTGACTCAAAAGGTCATTTCCTTTTTTTGGGGGGGTCAATTATAGTCGAAGGCACACACACACACACACACACACACACACACACACACACCAAACGTGGTACCGGTCAGAGATGAAACAATAATTTCTGGAAATGTATGGCTCAAAAGTAAAAAAAAATTTTAAAAAGTGTTAATATAAGTCGTAGTTGAACTAGCCTTCATGTAACTTACCGAATTTTCCGCACGACAAGGCGCACCTAAAAGCATTCCATTTTGCTCAAAAGCCGACAGTGCGCCTTATAATCCGATGCGCCTTATGTATGGATCAATATTCGGATCTCTTGGACGTGGAATTTCAAAATGTTCTGTAAAGCGCTTTGTTACAGCTGCAACGGTTGTGAAAGCGTGATATCAATAAAGCTGTATTGTATTGTATTCCCTTTAGCGTAGCTCCATCTAGTGGATGCATAACGTACCCCAGCCGCTATTGTAGCTATGCGCCTTATAATGCGGTGCGCCCTATATATGAAAACTGTTTTAAAGTAGGCCATTTATTGAAGGTGTGCATTATACTCCGAAGCGCCTTATCGTGTCATACATTAAGTAGTCAAGATTTGATTGGAGCTTTTGTGAAAGTGATATTGTTGGTTAAGTAGACTAGAAATTTATTAGTTAGAGCTTTGAGAATAGCAGCTGGAATTCAGGCTATATTGCATTTGATTTAAAAGTCCGATGGAAAACACAACTTGGAAGTCAACCAAGCCTCACCCAACAGATTGCGCCCAACTTGGAAAGTGACACCACCGTACCCGGAATGTAAAGTGAAGCGTGGCTGCTTTGCGCTTTACCTGGTCCGCCAGCGAAGTCGACAGCATGCTCATTAATTCCCGCTCGGCAGTCAGCCTCCACATCTGCTCCCATCGCAGCTTTCGCAGTCGATCGAGCAGCAGCAAAATCACCCCTGAAAAGTACACACGCGACACCTTGATATGGCATCTTAGGAAACAGAGAGATTCATATCTCAGGTAAATAACGCATACTGGCAGCTACAAATAAAATTAGACATCCGATTTTAGGGGTGGGTGTAAGTTTGGCGCAAACCAAGCATTCTTCGCGTCCCGCTGCGCTCCATCTGTTGCTATGGCCGCAGCCACGCAGCAGAGCGACCGCAGCTGGACCGCAGTCTTTTGAGTCACTTTTCTCTGCTTTCTAAACAGCCGCTCTGCTCCCCCGCCCCGGGCCGGCTCTGTCGACAGTCCCC
This sequence comes from Hippocampus comes, assembly GCF_001891065.2. Classification (NCBI taxonomy): domain Eukaryota; kingdom Metazoa; phylum Chordata; class Actinopteri; order Syngnathiformes; family Syngnathidae; genus Hippocampus; species Hippocampus comes. Next base: position 1,409,686 of record NW_017805122.1, on the reverse strand, counting down.
CGTGGCACCGGGTTGAACAACGTGAAAAGGTTAATCGAAAGATTAGCCAGTCATGAAGACCCGCCGAATCGGAAGGAAAGACGACGAGCGACCGTGAAAGGACGCTGGTTCAACCGCAGCATTGTTGCTCAAAAGGAGACAAACACATTTCGCTTTTTCAGTCAATCCATTTGCATTTAATCCCGAAGAGCAGTTTTAACAAAGCTAAGAATCGTTTGAAGCGGCATTTGGTAGAAAAACTTGGAGAACGGATCATTTCGACTATACGCCAAAGATACCGTATTTTCCGGACTATAAGTCGCATTTTTTTTTTCATAGCTTGGCCAGGGGTGCGACTTATACTCTGGCGTGACTTGTGTGAAAATATGAACGCATTATTATCTCATTTCACGTTATTTTCACACTAAACCACAAGAGGGCGCGCTAGGCCTGTATTGATAAGTCGACGATGTGTCTGACGTAAGCGACGGAGAAGAGGAAGCGCCGCATCTTCTATCTCCGGAGTTGGCCCAGTTGTTTAAAAAGTGACACGGAAAGGATGAAGATTTAATCGGATTTAGTGATTTGGAGTGACACTGATGGTTTGCTAAACTTGTTAGCATGCTTTTTATGCTATAGTTATCGGAATAACTCTTAAAATGTTCCGTGAACATACCAGGGACATTCCCAGGTCGGTGTTGATGCGTCATGTCACGTTAGCATATCGTACACTTATTCCGCCTCTTGTTCTATTTTATTTTGATTTTAAATTGCCTTTCAAGATGACATGTTTGTTCTTGGTGTTGCATTTTAGCAAGTACATTTTTTTCTTCTTTATTATGCATTTTATGGCTGGTGCGATTTACACTCGTGGTGCGATTTATAATCCGGAAAATACGATATGTCAAGGGTATCAATCATTTTGGACAGGGAACTTATTTTTTTTGGGGGACAGTTTAATTCCGATTCTCCGAACGGGTCGTCAATCCCCAACGAAAACGATTTCATTCAACAAATTGTGGATTCAAAAAGGGGGTGAAGAATTCCGGGTTGAACCAAACCTCCCCAAAAAAAAAAATAACGCGAGAAGCCTTTGTGATTTGAAATAAATTAGGTGCCCCTGGTCTAATCCATCGTATCGTTGAGGTAAATGCATTGTAGCACATCGGCGAAGAGTGATCATTTTTAAACTCAAGAGATAAGGAAGGAAAAAAGATTCGTTCGGTGTGATCTCCAGATAACCGCCGGCTCTTTATTCCGTCGCGCGGGTTCACTCCAAGACAGCATCATGCTCAAATGAAAGAAATGCATTTTATTTTATTTTTAAAGATTCAACCAGTCCTTCCGCATTCTATTTTTATTTACAAAGCTTTCCGAAACAAACACTTTTTGTTTTGTTGTTCTGTTCCACCCGACGCTCTTTCAAGAACGCTTTGCTGTCGCTCGCTTTTGTGACACTTCTTGTTAACAAGAGCTGCCCGAGCCAAGATGGAATTCAAGTTTGGAACGAACACGGTGATGTTTAAGTGTTAGCCTGTGTAAAATAAATGCATTTTAGTGGCAAAAGAATGATAATGTAACCTGATAACATGATAAGCTGTCCACTGTTGTGGCCGCTGTGCTTGAAAGGGTTAATGAACAGTATGCAATTTAAAAAAAAAAGTTTTTAATGTGGGCGTGACTTTTAATGGCATGATCATCAGTCAACATTGTCGCTTTACTGAAACGAGTCATGAGGAATTGAGTGTTTTTTTTTTTTTGTTGTTTTGAGGCTAATCAACAGGCCCATTAAAAAAAAAACATCCGGGAAAAATAACTTTGGCTCATTTTCAGAAAGCGACGTCATTAAAGAGAGAGTTGTTGGGAGGATGGAGCGAGTTTCCAGGATACGAGCCCAATCAAATTCCAGGAAATCCTCGACTTGTTGATTAGCGTCCCCCTCATTGACGAGCATTCCGCATGGTCGCAGGCTGATTAGCTGAGAGCACGCATCCAATTACTCCGATAAAAAGGTTCAGAGTTGGGTTTTGAACCCTGACATTTATCCCGCGAATGGCTCAAGCTGATTTACATTGCATGACATCATTCTATTTATTTATTTTTTGTGGCTCTCGAGTGCCATCAATGAGTCACGGCAGTGCAAAACGGAAAACAGAATTGGATTTGTCCTGATCAATGCAGCGCATTTCGGAAATACCCCCGCCCGCGGTTGGTTGCTCCACTTCGATGATAGCCCGAAGTCCGTGAATTGGCAAAGGCGTATTTTCGGCACGACGCAGACGCCTCGCTGAAATCAACAGGCGGCGGGTTTAGGCCGCAAATTAGCAGGGGTGTCTCAAGTGTGCCGAAATAGTTGACCAAAAAAACCCCAAAAGACACACGAGTAAGCAGCAAGGTCCACTGGCAAAATGTACTCGTCCACTGTCAAAGATCAGTAAAGCTAAAAGTGCTCATTTACGAACAATAAAATCTAAACTGCAATTGCAGCGGAAATCAAAGCAAAGTTGGAACTCACCAGTGTTGAAGCCTCGACCCAGGGCAGGCCACGGTCGGTGGTTCTTCCACAGGTTCCCAAGGTACCAGTCACTCTGGTTCTCCACCAGACCCAGAACCTGCTGGCCTGAAAAGGAACACCAAGATCTAGTTTTGCTTATTTCATTTTACATTTCGGAAACTAAATCGGCAAGTTGGTGTCGGGGTATACTTAAAAAATAAAATAAAATAAATAAGAAGCGTGTGTTTCTTTTCCTCAATCTCTTAATGCTCCCCAGTACAAAATGTTCATCCTGAACTGAGTCACTGGCACGCCCTACTGGCAGAAAGCTTTCATTGTAATAACGCCATTCCCGACACTCCCAATTTCCTTCAAACTAAAAATCACTTTGTCAAGCAATGTATGACTGTTTTTTTGAATGAACAGAACTTTTATACGGTCTGGGGAAAAAAAATAGGGAATTTGAAGTGAATAACCGCAACTCATCTCAACAAAGTACTCCCAAGACACCAGCCGCGTGATTGCAACAAAGCACGACATGACGCGCCCTCACGTGTCAACCCACTCGAAACCTAGTTTCTTGGCACCGCTACACGAAGCTCCTCGCTTAATTTCAACATAGTACCTCGGCACCAAGATGCCACATGTTGACGCCGAAGCACCACGTCTTAAACCCCACTTCAACATAGTTCCTTGGTCCACAAATCAATTTTGCTCATCATCAGAGTACTTTTTTAAAAATTTTGCAATACGTTCAGAACATACAACAATGTATTTTTCTTAGAGAAGATCGGGGGAGACTTTAAATTTTTTTTTTTTTTTTTTTATAAAGCACATTTCATATTGTCTGCATACAGAAAACGGTTGGAAAGGATCAGCGGCCAAGACTTCAGGGGCACCTTAATCCCCTCATAAAGCTGGCTTTTATGTCTGAGTCAACGGCAAACTGAGGAGGTGGGTGGGGGTGTGAGGGTATGTGGGGGGCGGGGGGGCTTAACTGCCAACCCCGACACCGCCATGACAAAAGTCACTTGGGGAGTTCCATAATTAGCTCACATGAATCGAAAGATTTAGAGCTACGGGTGGTTCAAACAGCGGAAGGAGGGTGAAAGGGAGGAAGGAGGCGGAACTTCATAAAGAGGGAAAAAAAAAATCCAGCTGTTAAAGCCAAAGAAAGGGAAGGATGAGACGTATGTGGGCTTAAGGGTGAAAGATTTGCACGGCACAAGTCAGACGGATGTAAAGGTCAAGGAGACCGATGGCAGGCGGCGGATGGAGAGGGAGGAAGCTTCAATAACCCCCAAGGAGGAGAATCAGGAGATTGTTTAAGTAGGCAGCCGTGATGACTGAGAGCAATGATTAGAAGCCAAAAAAAAAAAAAAAGGAATTCAATCAAACTATGTTGGTCCTTTTGAAATTGAGCCGCTCCCCAAATAGTCCCGGTGTTTATTCAAGCAGTGTTAAAATATTCAGGATTAAATTTGGGTAGTCCAAACTCAATTTTAAGTTTTTTTTCAAATTAATTAAACGGTTCAACCTATTTTATGTGAAAAGGACAAAATAACAAATTAAACACAAATAAAATGGAACCTTTGAGTTCACCTCATGAAAAAAATGGAAACGGCCATTAAAAAAACAAACAAAAACAAATGATCTAAACAGTTCTTAATTTGATTTGGGACGGTCAACCCTGAAAAAAAAACAAAGTTGGCACCAAGATATTTCCGCATTACTCGTTCACAAAAGATGCTGTTAAGAGAACATTTACATGACAAACCTTGTTGAACTTGAGCTAATATAAAAGGATAGAATGTAAAAAAAAAACCAAAAAAAAAAACAAGCACGGCTGCGTTTTTAATGTCGACGGCAAATGTGAACTGGCTTGTCGTCAATCACGTTTAGTGTGAGGGCAGGTAGCTATTGTGCACATTTATTTGTGCCTTCATTCCTTCTTGGTACCCAACGGTTAATTACTGAGCCTTTTAAATCGCTCAGCTTCCCCGCCGTTCTTCAAGGCAACCATGTGAGAGTTGCAAAATCAAGAGGAAAACACGACAGAAGGGATTGAAATGGGGGTGGGGCGGGGGGAGTGGGTGGGACATTAACACAGTGACCTTGTTAAATTAGAACACAATTAAACACTTTTAATTGGGAAAAACAGCGGTGCCGGCAGTCTTTGTTGGCTGTCAAATTTTAAAGGGAAAAAAAAAATACTTGGCAGACCAAAAAAAAAAACAAACAAACAAACAAACAAAAAAAAAAAAGCAAGCAAGGACACAATCAAATGCCTCTTTTTGAAATAAATTCATCAAAAGAAAGAAATGCCACCGAAGCAAATTGCTCACGCTGGCGTTTGGATTCAAACAAAAGTGCTCGCCTGTCGGCAACAGACAATCAGCGTTTTTATATTTTAATTCTTCTGAGCAGGAAAATGCACAGTTTTACGGTTTGGATGCTATTGATTTTGTAAATCAACTCCAAAAAATTTCGGGGCCCTGAGGCATCCCAGTCAATACGTAGCTGAACATACGATGATATGCATGTCGAAAATTAAATGGGGGTGGGGTTGGGCAGTCAAATCTTCGGTTATCGACAATGGAGGTGGTGACTGACGTGACACTTGTTAAAATGGCCGCTAAAACAGGGCTTGAGTAACTGTTAAAGTGATGGAACTGTAATGTGAAGCAAACTGTACCGTATATCTATTTGATAGCTTTAGCGCCAACATGCTAGGTTCAGGCCGGTCGAAAACATCAGTCCAAAAGCAACGGCTGGTTGCGTCGTCGGAAATATGCCGCCAGAAAAGCTCAGCGGATGTTGGATGCGGACGAGAATGCAAACTACATTTTTTTTAAAAAAGGAACTTTGTTGAGCTCTCGCACCCGCAGACCGCAACGATATTGTCCCACGTTGGAAACGCGCCTCTAGAAGTTTCCGAAAAATACGCTCATGAAGAGACTCATTTATGTAACATGGGCTCAGTATTGCGTGCGTGCTACAGGCGTGATGGTGGCGCCACCTTGTGGATATCCTGACCCTACGACAAAACCCTTTTGGAGGGTGTCGGGAGTCATTTGCAGCTTGTGACGGAGAAAAGGCTCCTGGCTACTGACTGGCGGTAAACAACAAGTTGTGTCGAGAGCGCGGTGCTCCGTATTATGCCACAATCGCCCTGGCAAGGTTTCCGCGGCGTTTCTTTGTCGCACTTCAAACAGTCCCGGCCAAAAGATGAACAGATGGGAGTCGGGAGCTAATAAATGTTGAATATTCACTCGTATGACTGCAATGCAGCAAAGTGGGCCGAGCAAAAGGGAGAGGGATGTTGTGGGGAAATGAGGAGCGCGTGGAAGAAGTGTGACGCCACAAAGCGGATTTTTATCGGAACCGACGCCACGGAGACAAACAACGTGTGGCAAAACGGCGGCGTTGAATGGCGAGCTGGCACAGGGGCGAGGCAATTGATTGGCAACGGGACATCGTCTTTGTCCCGGCGTCCTTGGACACCAACTGATCAGCGAAAGAGCCTTTTTGACGCACGGGGGGAGGGTTGAAGTGGCGAATTAGAGCGAAACGATTTGTCCCACACTCAGGGAAGCGCAATAAGACCTAAGTGCCACTAATTCAAGGGCAGGTAACTGGCTGGCTGGGTAACGGTCCCCAAAGCATCACCTGGAATCGGTTCTGTTGTTTTCATGACGGATGACGTCATGGTTGAGAAAATTTGCTTTTGATGGGAGCAATGCAAAATAATTGCAAATAATGGCAAACCGTGACTTTGGACAGAGGAAGCTCCTCACCTCACTTCAACATTGTTCCTGGGCAGCGCGGTGATGGCAAAACACGATTTTATCTTGATCCTCCCTTTTTTTTTTTCAAGTCCAGGAGCAGCAGCAATTTTAGGTCATGTCCGACTTAGCGATCGTTTCGATCCACGTCACAATCGGCCAACCACGGACGAGAATTTGGGGATCGTTCGCATTGAGTGTGTTTAATGTTATTGGAGGGGGAAAAAAAATAATTACTCTTGATATACGCCGCGCCGAGTGATCCGATAAATCAGAAAAGTATTGACAGAATACACGATTTTGGGGCTTTTGCTAACTTCGGTTTAAAGGGCGGAAGCTTTAACATCCGCACCATGTTGATTATTTGGTAAGCATTTAGCGGGCTTAAAATCCATCCAACTCTTCAGGATGTGTTTCCTTCCGTGCTCTTTGCTGATGTGAGTCACCACGCTTCAGTGAGTCGGGAATGGTGAGCGGAAATGAGAAGAGGTTTTTTTTGTTTTTTTTTTACCAGTGGTCACAATCTGGTGTCTTGTAATGTATTGATTCCCCTCCAACGAGCATTGCCACGTTGCGCTGACCTTTTGAACGATGCCGAGGCATGTCGTGGAGCCGCGTCGACAAACTTTTAACAAACGCTCTGGCGAGGGAATGCGGCAAAGTGGAGGCCGTTCATGGGGAAAGGGTTCAAATAGGTGCCTGAGGTGTGAAATGTGTTTTTCAAAATGGCTGCTATTTGACGAATTATGTCGTCTTCGGTCTGGAGTTCACAGTGTTGCGATCATCATTCCGATTTTTAATAAATTTTTTTTTTTTCCGTACAATGATTTGATTTGATTTGACTTTTTATTCGGTTTCCCGTAGGAGAAACTTGTCTCGGAGGACAGGCCCTCTGTGCGGCTACATACATTGAGCAAAATTGCTGCTGCTCCTGGACTTAAAAAACATCACTTGTACATGCACTGTACATCATGTTCATAAATGGGAAGCGGGAACACACCTATTGAAGAGAAATGGGCTCGGGCTACGCAGCGCTCCTGAGAGATGTTGAAGAATTAATGAGTTCAAAGGCATTACAACACACTGCTCAATACCCGCCCCCCCTCGCCCCCGCACACCTCTACATTAAACACCTGACCTCAACCTGCCTGCCCTTTGCTACTTGATACACACCGTTGCGGGCCTTTCAAATTTGTCAAAGCGGCAAAGGGGGTCACGGACGGCACTTTCTGGAGGCCGCGGTCCCTGGGAATGAAGGTAAAATGAAATATGGGGTCTGGAGTGGTACTTTTAATTTCTCTTGAGGTCTTACCCAACCTTAGAATATCTGCTGATTAGAATTGTGGGGGCGGGGGAGTGGGTGGGAGTGGGCGGGGGGGAGGATTACAGGAAACCAGCAGGGATTTCTCTGACACTTGATGGATAAACGACATACAGCACTCCTGCGGTTTTAGAGCCAAGTCAGCATTGAAGGTGGAGGGTTTGGCTAAAAACAAAAAAATGAGAAAACTGAAGCCACAGCTCTCAAAGGAAGTTTGAACGCAATCGGTGGAGCAATACACACAGACAGATAATGTCACTATAGATTTACATGTATTCTTTATCTTCCGCGAAGAACGGCTTTGACCACACATCCATAGCATGAAGCGTCTCGAGTAAAAAGTTTGAAGTACAAAGTTCATGAATGAAAGTTGGTGTCTATTTTAGCCTTTAAACAAAGGGAATGAACGGCTCAGCCAGACTGGGCAAGGAATGGGAGGCAGTTGGTGGTGCATTGGAGTCAACCGTTAATGAAGATTGATCCAAAGCGCTGCCGGCTGCGCTGCTCTATAGGACAGCGGCGCCGATAAATCTTTGAAGTGATTGGCCGCCGCCCCGCCCGCCGACGTGACTTCCCGCAACCTTAACTTTCACCGACAAATTCGCCCACATGAATTGACGCCCCCCCTGTGACACACGCTCGCCTTTTGTCTTCAGTGCTGCAGCGCTTACCTTTGAACTTGTGGAAGACGGCCCATAGCTCGGCGATATCGGTGGCGAACGTAATGTCCGTGTCCAAAACGATGACTTTTTGGAGATCCGGCGGAAGCGTCTTGGTGAGCACGAGCTTCATCAGACCGTAGATTCCCGAGTAATGCTTGTTGGGGATCCACGAGACCTCAGACTGCGTTATGAGCAGGATAGAAGACAACAAATACAAAACCACCCAGTCAGCAAAATTAAGCACTGTATTTTCCGCACTACAAGGCGCACCTAAAAGCATTCCATTTTCTCAAAAACCCGACAGTACGCCTTATAATCCGATGCACCTTATATATGGATTAATATTCAGATTTCTTGTATTTTAAATGTTCTGTAAAGCGCTTTGTTATAGCTGCAGCGGTTGTGAAAGCTTGCAATAAATAAAGCTGCATTGTATTGTATTGTATTGTATTCCCTTTAGTGTGGCTCCATCTAGTGGATGCATAACGCAACCCCAGCCACTCTTGTAGCTTCTATTCTATGCGCCCTATAATGCGGTGTGCCCTACATATGAAAACGGTTTTAAAATAGGCCATTCACTGAACTATTAAGTGCCTCATAGTGTGGAAAATACGGTAGTTAAAAACTGATGTGATCCATACAGCCATGGGCTCAAAATTTAGTTTTTTTTTTTTAAACTTTATCTCATACTAAATGAGGATCTGCTGCTCTTGCGAAACAGCAGAACTGACAACATCCCATCTGAATGACTCAAAACTCAAACTCCATCTCGGAGGCTAACGATTTTAAAATATGGCTTTCACTTTGTTTCCTAAAACTTGGACAAGTTGGATATTCAAACAGGGCACTTTTTGGGGGGCATTTTGCTTCCCGAAATATACTCTTTCTGACAAGTAGTGTGGGGGGAAAAAAAAAGTGCCCTGAAGACACATTTGCGCGTTTTAGTTTCACTGAGCGTCATCATGTGTAGGACTCAATGTTGCCTGTCGCTAAGACACGGACGGGCGGCAATGCAAACGCGGCATCGCTTGCTCTCCGCTGCCTGTGTGCAAAAGAAGCTGTTTGCATAAAACTGTTTACAGAGAGTTATATAGCCGTCACACCCAGGGCAATCATTCCGTCGCTGCAAAACCAACACGCCGCGGTATTTAGTATGCGGGAATAGCATCATCACGCATGCTAGCATAAAAGTACTTAAAAAGGGACAGGTAAGTACCGTGACAGGAAGTAAGACGGCGCGTCACGGAAGCAATCGGGAGCGGGGATTTCTCACCTTCAGCTCATCGGCGTCATAGAAGTCGACCCGGACGGCAGGAACCATCCAGGTGTGGAACAGAGACGACAGGATTTGCTGAGCTATGGAGTCGGTGATGAAATGGAAATGGAGGGGGTTCCGCCTGTGGACACGTACACGCGCGTGCGTTGAGGCATCAATATATTTTACGCAACTTTCACAGAAACTTCAAAGCATTCTATAACTTGAAAATATGCCAGAATGACAAATTTAAATGCATTGTCAAACTAGAGCGGTGGCGGCAGGGAGGGGGCCGGGGGGGATCTTACGCACGCTGTCCTACTTTGACGGACATTCCGCATTTTAGCTAACATACGTTAGGTGAGCTAATGTTGCTTGGGAACATTTTCATGCCACAAATGGGCAAAATTCAGAATGCTTCTCGGGGTAGATAACCGCCATGAAATCAACCGACGAGCTAACCTGAACGCCGGAACGCATACCGTACACGTCTTCCTCGGCTAAACTGCCTCCGCTGATGAAGACTGTGTGATATGCATGAAACCTCCGGAGCAAGCAACTCCGTCGACCATTAACGGAGATTGTATCTAAATATCGTTTGGACGGCGCGTGCGTCGCGGCCTCGGGGACGCACAACCGCCATGAAGGAGATGATTCATCAGACAGGACGGCCAAAGCTTATACAGGAGAGACAATAACGTCTGACCCAGGAGGAACTGCATCTTCTGTCCCGGGACTCCTTTGAAATTAGATGAGACAGCTTAAAGGGATTTATGCTGCTAAATGCATTTCGCCAAACACCGGCTTGAGCGCGTGTCGGGGTGGGGGTGTAAGCACTCAGTCGGTATTCGGGAATGGAAATCAGGTCAAGAATTAGGGAAACTTAACTTCGAAAATGAGAGCCGGGGAATGGATGCATCTACAACAGAGATCCGGCACAAGTTTAGGGGGGAGGGGGGGGGGGGGGCTGGTTAGCGATCAAGACATGAAATACAAAACAAGTACAAACAAGGAAAATTAAAACTGGTCCATCTCATTGTTGAAACCGTGAAAAGATGGTCGCCGGCGCTCAGTGGCTTGGGACTGGAGAAATGTCTTCGAAGAGAGCAGTCGCGGATCGGGACTGATGGCGGTTGGGACGAGTTACTTCCTGAACACCGCCTCTCGGGCACAAAACACAAAAATCCCGTCCTTGGGTGCCACACTGCGGCCATTGCGCCAAAGTGGCTCTGGATCTTTGCGCTTGTCCGCTTGCTAAGCACATGGCGGAGAAACTCCAGATTGGGGGGGGGGGGGAGGTGGTGCATATCTATTAACAGAGGCAGTACGGCAGGAGAGACTATTTGCGAACTGCTGCAGGTCCTAATAATCACAGCCCCGCGTCCCCGTGGCATTTGGCAATCACTCGCCCATCTCTTCCAATGCGTTCGGTTGCAGCCCTGTCAGAGGACAGGCCAACATGTCCGATCTCGCAGGGTGCTGTCTGCTCTAATGCTTGTCACTCAGCGGCAAAACAAGAGTGAGTCAACATTTAATGCCCTCGTTTGATTCAACATTACCTCGGGGTGTCGGGAATATTAGCCGCGCTATTGGTGACCGCTCCATAATTAACTCCCCCCCCAAAAAAAAGGTCATTCCTGTCCAAATTCCAAACTCATCATCTGCTGCGAGTGCAGAATAGTTCCGTTTATCCTGCCAAAGTCACCTCCCATTAGCGTCAAGTCAGCGTACCCTTTTTAAGGTCTAAATCATATCAGCGCGTACAAAGCTGGGCATCAATAACAATCTGTTGCGACCTTGCCTCGGTTAACTCCATGAACAGAGAGCACCTTCGTTCCGTCGGGCATCCAAACGTCATAAACTATCCAGAAGCATGCCCATATTTGGGTGCCGGTTGCAAAGTGTCTGAGCAGGAAGTAGCCTGGGCCCGAAATAATATCAATATAGATTTGCACTTGTTCGGCTTCTTCTTCTGAGGAAGGAGTAGACAAGCGACGGCGAAAAGGATTAATCGATCACCAATCACTTTCGGTACAAAACAGATGAGAATGTGTTAAAGAAAAAAAAAAAAAAAGGGTTACCGGTGGAAAAGGACGGATTTCACCAGGGTCACCACATCACGGCTGGCGTTGTAACCGGCGCAGACGATGGCAACGTGGATTGTCTGTGGAAACACGGGAAAAAAAATAATTACAACATTTAAGTGTCCATAAGTGAGTGGGAAACAGAGGCAAGCAATGGGCTATTTGGTGAAAAAAAAAAAAAAGTGGATCGGCCCCGCAGGAAGCCATAAAAATGCTCCTCATGAGTCATTTCGCACAAAAAAAAAAAAAAAAAAAAAAACAGTCGGGAATCACAAATTTCAGCTCGCCAAATTAAAATCGAAGGAGCACAGCCTTATAAAAATGAAACTCCGTCGACACACGTTGTGAAGCAGCAGCAGCAGCAGCCCAAGACCTCCTGATTTGTAATCCGGTCACCAAGCGTAAAAACAACACTCATCTCATTTACGCGCTGTAAAATGCACGCGTACATATACATCTTGTGATGAAATGCGATTGCTGTCAGCAGTCTGCCCCCTACCCCCAAGTGTTCCCCCAGTCAAAGTAGCAATATGCAGATTAATAATGGCAATATGCAGGTTAATAATGCAAGGTGGGTCTTTGGGAACAAAGAGGGCACGAGAGCCATAAGCGCCTCCCCCATCCGTGCATGTGGCAAGACTGCTTCGGGTTCAATGATTATTACAGACCGAGATTAACGCGATTCTTGGCCCTCACGTACCCGACAGAAGGCGTTTCGTGTGTTTGTTCGGGCGATGATAAAAATAATAAGGCAAGGGTGACACTGTTCACCGTACTTAGCGGAGTGGTGGCTGAAGAGTCACTTGCTTTATTGAACTTAACTTTGCAGGATTTATTCCATCGCTGCCGCCCGGGGGCTCCAATTTTAACTCCAAATGACATCTTGACATGTCAAAACTCTGCACATTTTCTTTTTCCACCCTCAGAGCTTTGTCTCAAAGGTCAGGGCGGCCTGGCCAACCCTCCAAGTGAGCAAGGGGTCACGCGCAAGCACTTTTGGAGCAGTGCGGGAGTCAGACTGCCCTCTTTCGATTTTCTCACTCGCAGCTTCTCCCTTTTTTCGAAAAATACTTCACCCTGGGCAAAAGAACATGTTGTGATATTGGCCGTAACAGTATGGGGGAACATTTTAGTCTGATTTAATAACCACTCGGGTTTTTTTCTTCTTTCCAGCCAGTTCCTGAGACAATCTCATTTTGCTCATAGCGCTTGGCGCTAACATTAGCTCCGGCGTTGCGTGTTTTGTATTAAGGTGACACCGTGGGCTTGGATCATTTGCACAACGCTGCGCTCTTTTCCAAGTTTTGATTGGCAGTTCAAAAAAGAAAAATCCATTTGGCAGGCCACGCAACGGAATCTCATCTTTCGTTGTGTCGTTAGCCTAAACGTCCTATCGATCAATCTCGGTCTCTTCGACGTTTTGTGTCGTGTGAATAAAGCACCACCGTATGAGGGAAAATACTACCGCCCTTAGATGTGTGGAATTGTATTTCTGCCTGTCAGTTGGACTCGCCAAAAACTCTGTGGAGCTTTTATTGAGCTAGTGCTGAGATACACGCTCTTCATTCTGGTCTGGTCATCCTCCCTACTGAGCTAAAATGTGCTGCGCCGCTGCGGGAGCACTATCAGATCACAGCACGGCAACGCTGTTCTCCTCGCACGATAGCGACCGTCTGATCCGTTTTCCCCGACGTCAGAGATGAGACGAATGAGAGCATCCGAAATCTAAACCCGATCTCAAAACTGTTGGCTTCAAAATCTTCGATGAACCAGGAGTCGAAAATGCCTCTCACCTCACACTTATCCACGACCGGCTGCTGGACACAGTCCGAGTTGTTCGCCGCCGCAGCGGCAGCAGCGGCGGCTTTCTGGCCCTCGTTATCACCGGTGCCTTCCTCTGAATGGGCTCTGCTTTGGTTGCCACGGTGACCGCCATACGGAAGGCGCGACGAGGGGCTCCTGGGTGGCCGGCTGAGCTGGCGGCGCAGCGCCCGGTTCTCCTCCTCCACCGCCCGCACCCGCGACTCCAACGCTTGCCGCTCGCCCGCTCCTCCGGCGGGCGTGGACGACTGCGTTTCCAACGGCGACAGGGGGAGGGGCTTCACTGTTGGCAGAAGGTTCTTCTATGAGATGACCTGATATATAATAATGACTGCTATTGTGGATGACATATGATCATTTGAAATTTGGGGTTGGACTTTAGCAAGCATCACAGAACTTGACATGCTTGATTTGCTTTTTGCGGGCCACATAAAATGAGGCGGCGGGCCAGATCTGGCCCCCGGGCCGCGACTTCGGCACCTGTGGTATCGAAGAATGGAACAAAAGCAAGCCTACGAGTTTTTTTCACTTGAGTACGTTCCGCTCGGGCGATAAATCAATGAAATCACAACATCTCAGTCCAGCTCCGGCTTCACTTGCGTGAGAGACGCCGAGCGACCGAGCGAAATCGATGTTTCCGCGCTCGCCGTGTTGCACAAGCCTCCACACCCAGATAGCTTCATGTCGCTCAATCCCAATGTGCCGGCAAAACTTGACATGATGACAATTTCCCTTTTACTTCAAAAAAAAAGCAGCATTGATCCAAGTATAGATGCGAGCGAGGCATGCAGATGCCTTTCCTCTGCGGTGAGGTAAGACCACCCGGCGTGTATTCAATCCAAATCAGCAGCGATTCCTCACCCTTTGAAATGTTCAAATGGAAGCGAGCGGCTCCGAACAGTCAAAGAGGAATGCGCTTTTTGAGGGGGATGAACTTCTCGCTCCGGTGTATCTTTGAAATCGAAGCCCCCACCTCACCTCCCCTAAAGGTTGAGGTTCATTAAAAGAATACAATAAGTCTCTCCATTCGGATGTCTCGCCCGGGTACAAAAAGCTCCGGAGCGCTTGAGATAATACGAAACAGCGAGGGACTTCGAGCTGACTGTATTGATCTGTGTTGGGAAAATTTTATGGTACGGTCCCCATTTGTCTCCGGCTGTTAAATAAATAACGGTGGCCCCTGAACACACCACCCGGGGAATATGCTAATAAACTCCATTTGAAAGTTGACATTTTCCTGTGTTATGTGTCCGCTTTAAATGAATCAGCGGAATGAAAATTCCTGGCTTGTTGGTTCTTGATAATGGATTTTTATTTATTTTTTATTTTTTTCCTAGTTTCCACCCAGTGATTTATCGTCTCCTGTGGCTGCAAGATATAAAGGCCGCCGGAAACTGAAGGTGGCTAACCTTCTTCTGCAGAACCAAAAAAAAAAACCTCAGAAGATGTCTTGCTAGGAGCCAATGCAATTCATTTGCATTCCTCAAGAAAACAAAAAGGAATGGTTATTAAAAAAAAAAGGAATCAAAGTATTTCTTGCTCAGTCAGATGGAGAAAGCTCCAAAAAAAAAAAAATTGACAAGGCAATAATGCAAACTACACTCGTATGCATAACACGAAAAAAAAAAGTCAAATCTGAATGAAAATAGATTCCGAATCGGATTTTGTTGTCGTTGTTGAAATTTTAAGAATATTAATGTTGACCGACATTGCTGAATGGATTTCGTTCCATTTTGGGGCATCCGCTGCATCAGTATTCAACTGTCACCCCTTGTAAATAAAGATTCATTATTATGGCAGCGCTCAAATTTCAAACATTTCCAGAGGCAAAAAAAAAAAAAAAAACCCCCAAAAAAAAAAAAAAAAAAAAAACATGTTCGCTTACCGCTGGTGATTACTTTCTCTTTTCAACAGGAAACATTATATTTCAGCAAATACTGCTGCTCCGGGGGGTTTTTTTTTTTTTTTCAATGATGGTTATTTAATTACGGCTCACAATCTCGTCGGCGTATAACAAGCATTCGATTGATTCAATACGCACACCCTGCACACGGCGCTGGCCTATCGAAAAAGAAACAGTTCATTAACGTTATCAATGATACCTGTGTTGACTGTAATTAAATGTCATAACGGCCATGGTGAAAGGCTCCATTGTTGTCACACAAACGGAAGGATGATAGCAAGTGAGTCATGGACAGATGTACTGTAGGGGGGGTGGCGCTACTTGCCGCCGCGTGCAAAAAAAAAAAAAAAAAAATGGAATGGGGAAAAAATAACTGATTTTCTTTCACACGTTGCTTTGAAAAGGGAATGAATGTTCCGTGCCGCTTGTGGACTTATTCAAAAGGCATAATTTTGTTCTCACGTCTCTTGTCCAATTTAGCCGACGCATATTCATCACAAAGAATGTTTCGCTTCCGTGGAATGAGATTTTCTTGAGCAAAATTGGATGAAATGTAAGTTTGGCTTTAATTTTTTATAGGGGATCAGTGAGTCAATAATAAGTAATTAATTTTTTTTTTTTTTGTAGAATCATGGAACAATGTGCACCGAATGAGTTCGGTGAATCCATTGTCATTGTCTCTGAAATTTGGACGTGATGACGCCATTTTCGGAGGTGAACTTTCGGTGAGTCGATAATCCGTTTTTCATCACGCATGATTCTGCAGCGAATCAATGTTTATCTTTGAAAGGCATGCCGGCTTCCAGCAAGCGTACAAGTTCTTGGCGTCTCAATCAATCAGCCAGTCGACATGAGTCGGGTCATTTTAGTGTCGCAAAAACCATCTCAAAAAAGGAGTTCAGTTCAGGCGATTCTTCGTCAACGCCACGCCGGTTAATTAGCATCGTTTCCCCCTCGATGCTCAAAGTCGAAACCTATGCGGAGAAAGCGTGAGCGAGCCCCACATCATCGCAATGATGACGCGGCGCTAAATCAACTTTCGGGGGACCTGAAACTGTCATGTTCTGTACCAGTCAAATCGCAGCGCCGCGGCGTGCGCTACACCTTGCGACACGGTGATTAAATTATGGGAGAACTAGGACAAGGGAAGATACGATTGTATTTGGAAGCGACTGAAATAGAAAGGGAGGTAAACTTCGAGCGATGAGACTTCGATATTGCCATTACGATGTCTATTTGAAGTAATGTTCCGGCATTTTCAAATTCAGTCTTTTTGCAGGATGCATCTGCACAATACAGCCTCTGCAAAGATTCTTTCTGCACTACAAAAAAAAAAAAAAAAAAGCGAAGAGTGTAAATGTAACAAACCCCGCAAAAATCGGCCTAAGTCTTGGTTTCCCCATTTAACATGGACTGACAGCTTTTTGAGGCCCCTAAAACGATTTTCGCCCCTGAATTGGGACACCTCCGATACTTAATTTTCCATTCCACTCTGAGTCCTGCGGGAAGCAGACTAAGAATCGAAATCTAGACCTCCCCGGTCCCTGGACACCATCTGTAGTTCCACCAGAGGGATGCCAAGCTAGCTGTTCGCTATAACCCTCTCCAGAGGATTCCTGAGACCCCCTACCAGTTGCCCGGAACATCTCACTCAGGAGGCTTACGTAATATAAGCAATCGTCGACACCGGGCGCATAAAGTAGGTCCCGAAAGCTTGTGACCAAACAAGATTTGTCAGAAAAGTTCCAGGGCGACAGGAACAAAAGATTTATTTTCAAAGCCAAACGACTACAACCAGTTCTCGCCTTCAATGTAAACCAGATGATCATCCGTCCATTTATTTCCTCTGCCGGGGCCCGGTTTGAAGCCGTTTTCTCGACACGGCGTTATGTCTTAAAGGATATTACCATTTAAATGAGCCTTGTAAATATAATCATGAACATTACCCGAGCTATCCAGCGCACAATTTGCTTGATTATGAAGGGAGACAACTTCCTTAGTGCTGCCCGCCATGGCAGCGACGGCGTATAAAGACCGACCGACACCAATTTTCACTTCCTTTGGCTCCACATTGTCTCGTAATACGATGGTCCATCTGGAAAAGAGAGGCCTCGCCAGGTTCGTTTGCAAAGGGTGCTTACGTGTAAACGAGTTCGGGGAAGTAATTTAAAAAATACCGTTTAAATATTTTTTTTTTACTCACAACAAACCAGGTCAACATATTTTGGCCGCTAATTGGATTAAACACGAGAGGCGTGAAACCATTTTTCGAAAAACAAATTCCAGCGCTGCATTTGATTATTTTTTTTGCCGGTGCGGGTAAACACGTTTGGAGTCTCTAACCGCGGCTAATAATGCATTCGAAAACTCGTCATTCAATTATGCAAATTATTCCGAAATGTGTGAGCGTATATGACGCCAGCGCACGACTCCGAGTTGCTTTTGCACTCCTCCAAGAAACCAAATACCAGGTCGATCTCCAGAAGCTGCCAATTCCAACCCGGAACGTTTCATTTCATCTTTTTTGCTGGTTCGCGCGTTTTAATTAAGTGTCGAGTTCCAAAAGCCTCACGCCAAAATCATTTGTCTTCCGATTAATTGGGGAGCATAAATGTGATCAATAAAGTAAATCGTAGCACGTCTTTCATTAGCTCAAACTGGCCTCTGGGTTTGCGGTCTCAGATGGCAAACATCCCCTGGGGGGAGGGGGCGGGGGGTGCAGATTGTATTAACTATTTGCTAATTAAACTTAATTACTCATGAGCGTAGCTGCCTGATGAATGCGTTCTCAGACAAACGCCTGAACAAAAGATGATTTGTGAGTGAGGCGAACAAAGCATTCGCCTCACTCCTCAGCGGCGACGGCGGACCCACGCTTCTTTTGACGGCGCAACAAGATCCGCACAACAGCGCGGATCGTCTGACAAACCCACTCGGCGCGCCCACTGATCACATTCTTACAGCGGTGCCGGTAAACATGAAAACGACCTATTTTCGGGGGGAGTCGTGCAAATAACAACACGCGGCGATCAGACGATGTTAAAAATGACGGGCGGGTGAATTCCAAAAGCGTCTCGGTGACGGGCGATGCGGCGTTGGGAACTAAAACAATGGGTCTGGAGTGTGAGCGGGAAAAAGACGGACGGGCTCGCTTCTGAGAGATTTGTGATGACGGTGGCGATTTAGCGAAAGAGGCGACGTCTCGAAACCACTCCGTCAACAAGAAAGCGCTGCCAAAATGTGAAATCATGACGCGAGATGTCAACAAATGAGACTTCAACTCACTGAGCAGCTCAAGGATTAACTCTACAAGTGTTTTGGGCTTTTTGGGGGTGGGAGGTGGGGGGGTATCCGAACCAGCGACTGCCAAGAGGAAAAGCATTTGGCCGCTCGGCGCAATATGGCCGTGTAATTATATCGGGATTACTTCCACAAATTCATTTTTTTTTAGCAAGCAGATGCTGACGAACGCGTCGCAAAAAAAAAAAAAATAAAAAATAACGGCAAGTGACAAGCTGTGGAAACTCACTAAAATGGGATGCAATTTTATAACCCGACCGGGGGGGTCATGGAGAGGGATTGGAGGGGGGAGGCAGGGCAGGTGCACGTTATTGTCCTCTCCATCTGCGCAACTTTTTATCTGCAAGTTTGATGCGGTCGCTCATCCAGACAAAGCACATAGGAAGCCCCGGGGAGACGCAATCCCTCTAACTCTGCAAGACGAATAAACAACAGAGAGAAACTAAAGGGGGGGGAAAAAAAAAATAAAAAATAATGGTGTGAGACAGAGGAACGGTGCACGGGGTTGGTGCGCGAGGGAGAGAAGCGTACGTGCGCGCTGTTGCGAGCACAATGGTCCTAATTGGCACATTGACGCCTTTACCTCGAGCTGACCCGTAGCCAGGTCCCTTTTTTACAACTCAAGACATTTGAACTCAATCGAATAATTAGTTTGCAGGCCTGGGCGAATGACTGCATGAATGGAGCGATATTTGCAGATTCTCAAGTTGAAGGGGAAACCTGAGCGGGAGGAAAAAAAAAAATGTGTTATTTGAATCTTCATTAATAATATTTCAATCCGGCGAGGCGCAGTCATGAAATGGCTTTGGAGGACTTGCCTCGGCCTGCGTCGTCGACGCGAGGTAATCAACTTTCGATAGGCTTCGGTGGTTCATTAACACACAGTCTACCGAGTTAATATATATATATATATTTTTTTTTATTCTATGTCATCATTGTCATTTTCGGCCATTCCATCTTTCCTTGCGGGACATGTAAGTGAAAATTTAAAACACCGACTGAGGCCACAGCAGTCACCCGGAACAGCTTTTCACAATATGGCGCGTTGACTTCTGTAATTGGCTTTTCGGGATTTCAGCAGACCACAAAAAACAACAACAAAAAAAAAAAAACATGGATCTGCAAGTCTGATATGTCAAGCGTGTCCTGTCTGTCACAAAAGTTCCTTGACGACAATCAACAAGCAGTCCCCTTCCCCACTGCGTAGCGCGAAGCGCCTCGAGCCTTGTCGGGCATTCCATTTCTCCACATTCGGAATGAATTTTCTCGCACAAGAAGAAATGGAAAAAAACAAAAACGAATGATGCCATCATCCATCCATTGGTGCATATTTCATTGTCATGAGGGGCCCCGAGCACCAGGTGGTGTGAAGGCTCTCTTGGAATCAAGAATGAATGAATTGCCTCAGCGAGAACCGAAAACCAAGAGGGTGGTAACGTTTGGATTGTGCTAGCCATAATTCGTCAAACGTAAAAAAAAAAAAAAAAATAGCTCAAAAACCTGACCCCCCCAAAAAAAGGCAATCAGCATCGGAATATATTTCGGGACCACCGCATTATAAGGCGCATTAGAATAGAAGCACACAATACTGGCTGCGGTTGCGCTACGCATCCACTAGATGGAGCTAAAGGGAATACAATACAATACAGCTTTATTTATCGTATATCGAGCGTTCACCACGGCTACATCTCAACTCAACTCAACTGTATTTACAGAGCACTGCGACAAAGCGCTTCGCAGAACGTTGAAAATACAACGTCCAAGAAAATACGACGTCCAAGAAATCTGAATATTAATCATAAATATAAGGCAGATCGGATTATAAGGCGCGCTGTCGGCTTTTTGAGAAAATGGAATGCTTGTCAGTGCGCCTTATCGTGCGCAAAATACGGTCGTTGTTTTAGGAAATAAAAAGGCTGAATATGACAGGAATAACCATTTTAGAAAATAACGGCCTCTTTTCTAGCAGAACAATGAATACTTTCCTTTGGATTGCAGACTATCGTATGAATTTCGACCATAGCTCCTTCGGCGCTGAAGGCGAAATGCAGACATTTTCCCTCGTCAAATCAATGCTTTGGAGGTGTGATTCCGTCAAATTTTGCACTATATATTTTTTTTTTGTATGTGAGTTGCTGTCAAGCGCGCTTGTTGTAAGGTTGAACCATTCGAAAGCCCAAGGGAGATAAACACTTGGTAAAGTGTCAAAAGTGCTCTGACAGCTTTTCAGAGAAGTCTTCTTTTATAAATGGAACTCGCTGCTACGGAGTGAAAAGCAGTGCGGGGGCATCAATATTCATTCCTGCAAATCACAACATCCCCAATAAAAAAAAAGGAGAATTCAGCGTACTCTTTTTCTAACAAGTAACCAGAGTGACTTGAAGACAAGCGAATGGGGATGTATTTTGCCGAGGTGTACATTAGCCCCCCCCCACCCCACCCCCCACCCACTGACATCAGCATTTCTGTTTGGTGCATCGTATAGATAGCCCGACATCATGCGAGAGGTGCAAACGCTTGGAAGAAGCCTCGAGCGATAAAAGCAATCACCATACTGGTGACTCAAGCAATGATTTCCATACAAATGTACACTAATGCCGAAAGGCATGGAGAGCCCAAGGTATTGGCGGGGGGGGCACAAGTGATGCTGTTGTTTGACTGCACAACAACTGAGTGACTATTTCACTTTGGTCTCATAAAATTCAGGCTATTTTTTAATTTTTTTTTTAAATGACTTTCTTCACAAAATAACTATTATGACGCCCATGAAGAAAAAAAAAACAAACAAAAAAAACAAAACTGCACAACGCTTGAGTGACAACTATTTCACTCTGGTCTCATAAAATTCAGGCTATTTTTTTTTTTTAATTATGACTTTCCGCACAAAATAACTATTATGACTCCCATGAAGAAAAAAAACAAAAAAATGAAAAAAACAAAAACAAACAAAACAAAACTGCACAACGCTTGAGTGACAACTATGGCACTCTGGTCACATAAAATTCAGGCTATTTTTTTTTAATTATGACTTTCCGCACAAAATAACTATTATGACTCCCATGAAGTAAAAAACGTAAAACAAAACAAAAAAAGCTGCACAACGATTGAGTGACAACTATTTCACTCTGGTCTCATAATATTCAGCCTTTTTTTTTTTTTTTAATTATGACTTTCCTCACAAATAACTATTATGACTCCCAAAAATGCATTACGACTTCCTCAAAAGATGGAATTTATTCATAGTGCAAAAAAAAAAAAATCAAAAATTGACAAGCTTGTAAAATTACTATTTTGCATCTGTAAAATTCTGACTTCATTTCCATATTTTGACTTCTTCGCAAAATAACCATTTTAGTCACGTTTTTTTTTCTTTTTTCCATTTTTGGCTTTTTTTTTTCATGACATTTACTCGCAAATTTATCAAGTTCTCCTTCAGACGACTTCGAGCCAAAACGGATCGGAAGGAAGTACCTTGAAAGCTGCCGACCGACAGGTAAAGCCAAGTGAGCGCCGGGATGAAGAGCAGGGCGAGGGAGGCCGCCAGGAACTTCCTGCGCCCGCGACACATTCCCAGCATCCTCCGGAGCGAGTCGAATGGAAAGAGAGGCGCGGGGGAGGGCGGGCGGGGGGTGACCTCTATGGGGAGCAGCGCTGTTGACCGCGATGATTCATGGCACTTAAAAAAAAAAAAAAAAAAAGGGGGGAGGAAGATAAACGGAGTCGATGCATAAAAACTGTCTTAAAAATCACGTCAAACATTTTTTTTTTTTTTTTGAAAGTGGCCACTTTAAAGTCATTTTTGTCTGATTGCTCCCAATTTTGAACCGCGTGTACGAGACAATTGCTTTGTGTGGGCAGAATAAGGCGGCCTGACCCACTGTGAAATACAAAAATCTTCAACCCCGCGAGTCTGGTGGTGGTGGTGGTTTCGAGTTCAACGGAGGGTTGCAAAACAGACGCGCCATTCGGGAGGAATAATCTCTCTGCTCAAAACCGCTGACCAGTTCAATTCTAGACCAAGTCTGAAAAGACGTTTAAAAACGTCTTTGGGAGTGAATGAGTTAACAAGTTGACCTCGGATAACTTTTTCATTCGCAACAAGAAAAAGGAGTTTGCCATAATAATACCTCAGCTAGAACTTAGGCAAGTTACATCATCATAATAAGAAAACTTTTATTCGTCTCACAATGGAGACATTCCCAATTTGCAGCAGCAAAGTGATGAAAGGAAAGAAAGTAGAAGAACAAAAAGTAGAGGAGCTGCTATAAAGTCAGAATAACATAAAAACAAAATCATACAACAATCATAAGCATCATGTCGCACGGTGAAGCGCTAAAGCGCATCCTGTCCTTGACAAAAACTTCTCCAGTGCCCGCCCAGCGTGCACGGCGAAAACTTGAGCGGAGGTTAAAAGAGGTCAGAGGAGATTAAACAAGTCAGGCAAGTGAGACAAACGGTTCTTTGATAGGCCAACTATTCATCATTTCGGCGGGCTGCTTGATCTTTAACCCCCTGCGTGTGATGAGCGCTCGGCTGGGCGCTGCGATTTCCGCGGCGATCGTCCACGCTCGTGACGTTCATTAGCATATGCAAGACAAAATGTCAGCGCCGCAGACGTCAATGGGCGAGATGCAGGAAGAGCTCGGTTGTTTTTCTGTCCACTTGGGGTCACTATCGTCACATTCCGCCAGAGCAGCTGTGATTTTTTTTTTTTTTTGAGTGGCTTTCAAAGGCGGAGCCTGGGCTGGTGAGTGACGTGGGCGCCGGTGAATGAGAATGTCTAGCTGGCTGGGCTGGAAACTGTGAGATCGCGTGAGTTTGTATTTTCTTCCCTGTCGTTCGATTAAAAGTCATTGTAAGTGTGCCGGTTTCGCATCCGTGCTAACTAGCCGACCGTCGCGCAAATTTATTTCTCCACGGAATGGTGCGACTGCAGCAAAAGTAGTCCGTGTGTAAACATTGATCATCGATAATTCCTTTTGATAATATACGGCAACAGTTACGTCTGCTCCGCGTATTTTCCTCAATTGTGAATTTATTCCAACCTCTCATTTCTGTCGTCCAAGTACGGAAACAGACAAAGGGCGAGGTGCGGCATTTCATTTCGCTTAATCTCGTGGATCTTATTCCGCAAGCGCTCGGGTAAGAAAAAGCCAAGTCCTCCAGAGATGTTGCAAACTTTAGGGGAAAATGCGATGCCTTGTTCAAATTGTGACGTGCGTACTTTTCCTTTTCCATCCGAGTTCAATTTAACTCCATTTAAAATCCAAAGCAATAACGGCTTCTGAAAGCTAAAGCGTGTTTCAATTATCTCCGGTGCTTTTACATAGCGCGCCGTCTTTAATCATTTATAAAAACGGATGATGGGGAAAGGAACAATGACGGAATGGTGTCGGAATGCACTCAGGTAGGGGAAACTGCTGTTTGTTTTGCGGCTGTGTGTGTCCATGGCCGGGCGCCCGGAGAGTCGCGCATCGAGAATACACCGATGCTGACTGTTTGCGGGTCTGTCACATCATGCGGAGAGGACAAAATATGACTTTTAATAAAGACCGAGAGGGGGGGAAAAAAAAAGACAAGTGTGCGACGGTTTAGCTCAGCTTAGCGTTCAGATTAGTCGAGACTTTTTATGTGACGTGACAAACCGAGGGCCAAGAAGACAGTTGAGATATTCTCGGCGCTTTGACATGCTTTGGACGTTCCGACCGTCAGACAGAAGTCTGCCTTGTGTGGAGGAGTCCTTGTCTGCTGGGGAGAAAAAAAAAATATATATATGTATGTGGTGTCAGAAAAGAAAGCCCTGTCACTGGACATGACAACATTGTCGAGCGCCATTGCGCTGAAGAAAGGTCACCGAAGAGTCGGCGCTAACTGCACACTGAGGCCGAAGAACCTCAAAGGCTTGTGGTGTCAGAATTCAAAGAAAGACAGTCGGCGGGGGGGGGCGCCTTTCATGGAGAAATTGGACAGAATGACACCTTCCAGGCTCTTCAAATAACAAGAGTAAAAAAAAAAAAAATAGATATATATCTTCAGAGTGCTACTGTGAACATGCAAGGGCATCCATGGAGTAACATTCACACCCATTTTTTTTTTCCACCTTTGTTTGCAGCGACAATAAACCCATTATGTTAACGGATGTCTCATCATATACGCCCCTCAAAAAAGATACCGTATTTTCCGCACTTCGGAGTATGAGGCGGAGCTTCAACGAATGGGCTATTTGAAATTTGTTTTCATATATAGGGCGCACCGCATTGCACATTGAAGAGAAGCTACGATAGTGGCTGCAGTTGCATTATACATGCACTAGATGGAGCTACGTTAAAGGGAATACAACACAATACGGTTTTATTTATACAGAGCTTTCAGAACCGCCGCAGCTGTCACAAAGCGCTTTACGGAACATTTAAAATGCTACGTCCAGGAAATCACAATATTGATCGATCAAAAAAGGCGCGTCGGATTATAAGGCGCTTTCGGGTGCGCCTTATAGTGCGGAAAATACAGTAACGCTCTCTTGGAAAAAGTCCGTTTGAGATCTGAAGGTCCAGCGTACGGCAACAGCAACTGGATGTCGAGTTCTTTCAGCTTCCGGCACAGTGGCTTCAATGCCTCGACTCAAAAATTCTGTCTTTAAAAAAAAAAAACAAAACAACCCCGAAAGGAGCCGAGTGCCTCGTCGGGCAGGAGGCTAACATTTTTTTTTTTTTTTTACTTTGTCGGCAAGTCACAATATTATGAGAGCTTTTACGCTCAGCTTCTGTACGGAGTGGCAAGTTTTATATAATCCTCCAGTGGCTGGCGGGCACTCTAACTTCAGCCAACACGGCTGTAAAGCAGCAAGGCGCTGCTCTTGCTTATTTTTTTTTTTCTTCCCCACTGTCAAAACTTTCTTTCCGGTAATTGTCAAGGCAGGGTTGTAACGACTTCACAAACCCATCAGCGGTTGACCGAGTTCATCCCTTTGGTGCTATTTTTGATGACACGATCCCGCCAGCTCGATTCCCGGCGAGGCTTTCGATAAACAGTCCACTGCGGGGTGCCAAAATGCGCAACAGGTCATTCGCATGGGGTTGCCGTCAGATTATTATTGCCATGAACTGTATTAAGAGTCACTCAACTGGTATTTTGACACCGGCGAATTCAACCGATGTCGCTTTTTGGTCTTTTATCGAGTGAGCGCGCAGTTTCGGTCTCGACTGCCGGTGGCTTCAATGCCTCGACTAAAAAATTCTGTCTTTAAAAAAAAAAAAAACAAAACAACCCCGAAAGGAGCCGAGTGCCTCGTCGGGCAGGAGGCTAACATTTTTTTTTTTTTTTACTTTGTCGGCAAGTCACAATATTATGAGAGCTTTTACGCTCAGCTTCTGTACGGAGTGGCAAGTTTTATATAATCCTCCAGTGGCTGGCGGGCACTCTAACTTCAGCCAACACGGCTGTAAAGCAGCAAGGCGCTTCTCTTGCTTATTTTTTTTTTTCTTCCCCACTGTCAAAACTTTCTTTCCGGTAATTGTCAAGGCAGGGTTGTAACGACTTCACAAACCCATCAGCGGTTGACCGAGTTCATCCCTTTGGTGCTATTTTTGATGACACGATCCCGCCAGCTCGATTCCCGGCGAGGCTTTCGATAAACAGTCCACTGCGGGGTGCCAAAATGCGCAACAGGTCATTCGCATGGGGTTGCCGTCAGATTATTATTGCCATGAACTGTATTAAGAGTCACTCAACTGGTATTTTGACACCGGCGAATTCAACCGATGTCGCTTTTTGGTCTTTTATCGAGTGAGCGCGCAGTTTCGGTCTCGACTGCTTACAAAGACACTTGTGGTGTTGGCTACTTGACATTAAAATTTGTCATATCCATTTACACGGCGCATCAAGCTTGAAAAGATGCACGCGTTTCCAAAATGGCACTTTAGACTTTAAGTCGACAGCGGAGCACAATTTGGTGCCGCGAAAGCCTTGAAGTGATTTGACGAGGGACTCTCGAGTGCGGGTATTCGCACTTAATATGAGTAACAAGCAGCTCTAAATGGGGGGGTGGGGGGCGGGGGGTTAAGACGGGTTTCCAGGTAGCACTCGACGCTGATCAAAGCGCACGGCGAACAGAACAGTTGAGACAACAGCAAGTTTGGAACCAAACAACAAAAAAAAGCCGACGTCCAGATTACGCGTCAAATTATCCAAATGAAAGCTGATGAAGAGGCTGGAGCGGTCCCGCGTTTCGTTTGCACTGTCACATTTAAAATGAAACTTTTACAGACAGATCTGAGAGCCCAAGGTGACACCCTGTTTTACACGCGCACGAGATAAAGAGTTCCATTCCTCCAGATGTGAGGGGCGCAGATCAACCGCAATTTAATACGGCGGGGCGGCTTTTGAAACCAATCAAATGAGCGGAAATATGAACAATTCCGTTTCGAGTTCCGCTGAAAGATAGATCTCGCGGTTTGATTCCCGAGAACTATTAACATAAAGGTGAGGGGGAGGCTTTTGGTGGCGTCTATTGTGCCAGATGATGAAAATTCTGAAATATTCTGGGCGACAGCCAGTCTACTGCTCAAACGCATTGATGAATAAAACACAAAGTTGACGTATTCGGTCCCTTCCGCGTAACATTTTCACTCATTTCCCCTCATGTCAATCAATAGGCCAATGTTCACGGCCCACTAAACGCCGGTTTTCAGCCGCACTGCTAACGCATAAACGACAAACTGAAAATGTGCCCGATATGTTCACGCAAGTTATTCCGATAACTGTAGCATAAAAAACACGCTAACACGTTTAACCAAACCATCAGTGTCACTCCAAATCACAAAATCCAATGAAATCGGCATCCTCTGTGTCACTTTTAAACAACTGGGCCAACTCCGGAAGTAGAAGACGCGGCGCCTTCCTCTTCTACGTCGCTTACGTCGGATTCATCGGCCATTTAGCAACACAGGCCTAGAGCGCCCTCTTGCGGTTCCACGTGAAAATAACACGTGAAATGATAAAAGGTGTTCATCATTTCACACATAAGTCGCACCACCGGGCCAAACTATGAAAACCAAAAAAAATGCGACTGATAGTCCTAAAATTCGGTATTTATCGCAAAATGGGAATGCGTAGTCCTCTGGCGCATTTTGTATTCTCTCACAGAAAGAATATTGACACGTAGCCGTGTCTCGATTCAGGGGCAATGTCCTTTGAAGGCAAAAGTGACACCAGGCGGTGATAAATCAAAGCCTCCTTCTAATTCAAACTTGGCTTTCTTTCTCAAGCTCCACCCCCACCGCCACTCCAGGATGCAATGGCCACTATCCACTGCAGCCTCCTTTTAACACACAAGCTGTCAAATTCCTCCTCGTCGCGGTGCGGAGATTTCTCGCAGAATGTGTCCTTCGACATGAACCAAGCACGCCGCGTGACTCAAAAAGAAGAAGTAACCTGAATACCCTTTTCACTTGCCCAACTGAATACAGCAGAAAAATCCACCCACAATCCGGGATTGAACACCGAAGGCAAAAGGAGAGTCGAACGGCTGAGTAGGCGGGAGGTAACAAGCGTGAGCCGTTTTTCTCACTCTCGCAGAAGCCCCCCAAAAAAGCGAGAGACTCTCTCGCGAACGCCGATAATCACGAGCGGCCACGGGTCAAAACAATCAACGCTTCGGCGGAAAGGCGGTACGGAGCATCGTGCCGACTAAATGACTTTTGCCACACTGGCAGTGGAGAAGGGGAGGAAAAAATATATATATATTGATTGTGCAGGCAGGGCTGTCCTCATTTCATTAAGCTTGTATACTCATTAGTATTCCGTTATGGTAAGGAGGGACATGTGCGCCGCCGTACAAAGGCAGCTCTGACATTATGGATGTCACCGGAGCTGGGGAAGTGCGGAAAAGGCATTTGGAGGTGAAAATGCACACAAATCTTCCGCGGAGAACCAAGAGTAGGGCCACGCAAATGGGCTTGGACCACGACCCGTCGAACCGTGCACACCGCGATGAGAGTTGTGACCTTAAAGCGGGTGGTCGGCATACCTCTGCTGGAGTTCTCCTTTCTGGGTGCCCCTCCCCCTTTTTGCAGTCTTGATAATTGTAACTCGGCCAAATCGGGAGTTGTTTGGTTCCATTTTAAGAGGCGGCGGCGGCCCGCAGGTGTGCTGCGCCGCCGCAGGAGAGGCTTTTTGTGATTCACTCGCATTTTTTTTTTTTCTTTTTGCAGGAGAGGAGTGTGAAATATGCACAGGCACGCTCGACGGGAAAAAAACACCAAGGTGGATTCGGCCGATTGTCTCCGCGAGCGTAATAGACGGACGGACGGGATGGCCTCTCAGGAGCGCATTTTTTAAAACCGGGATCAGAGTGGGCGGGAAGGAGTATGGTGTGCGTTTTAAATGTCTTCATTAACTCATTCGGTACCAATGAAGTGCCAATTCTGGGCCAAGTCTGAAAAGACGTTTAAAAACGTCTTTGGGAGTGAATGAGTTCAAGGATATGACTGAAATGTCGATGACTGTGGGGCCGACAAACTGTATTGGTGGCGAAAATGTGGAGCTGAATTTCAGCAAAATATCACGTCATGAAAGTCAAATCAAATTAATCGATGACGTCAATAGATTTTTTTTTTCAGCACAGTACAGTTAAACCCGACCTATATTTGCGTCAGGAACTCGTGCCAATGGTGGGAGATGAGCCAAAGCTAACGAGGTTTAATCACCATCTTTTTTTCTTTCTTTTTGGGGGGGGGGGGGGCTGAGACTTGCATGGATGAACTCCATTTCCCTTTATTTCCTTGGGGTCAGCTTTCCCAAAATGTTTGTGAAAGCAAGCGACGGCGTCGCCAAAATAGTCTCGAATGAAGACGTAGTCACCGGCGCGCGGGGTGAACTCGACGCGCGCCGTTTTCGACGGCACTCGGGAGCCGAAAAAAAAAAAAATCCAATCGCAGCAGTGGAGTGCGCCGAATGGAATGAAACAGACTTGAAGTGCAAAAGGGCTACAGTTGGATGAGGAAAATGCGAGGCGATTTGCGGTCTGCGCGGCGCTGATGTAAACCGACAGTCTTCAGAGGTAAGATTCGGTTGAAATCACAGTCACTTTATCTCACTTCTCCCCCCCCCACTCCCCCGTTCGCCGTTTGGATAGCACGGCATGTTTCTGAGAGGCTTTACATTTTTATTCCGGCCGTTATGATCTTCTCCCATTGAACAACCTCGTTTGCTCCCTTCACGACGTGAAGCAACCTCAGGTTGAATGGCAGGCTGCACACCCAACACTTGCGAACCAAAAATACGGTTCTGCTACAAAAGACGCCAGGTTGCTTCCTGTCAAATTCCCCCGGGGCGTGACACCATTTGCGCACTTCGCCGCCCCCCTCACTCTATCGCTCGTTTATTGCATAGCACATGATCCAAATTTTTTTTTTTTAAATATGGGCCAGTGGTTAGCACGTCGACCTCACAGTGCAGCGGTACCGGGTTCACTTCCGGCTCCAGCCTCCCTGTGTGGAGTTTGCATGTTCTTCCCGGGCCTGCGTGGGTTTTCTCCGGGTATTCCAGTTTCCTCCCACATTCTAAAAACATGCACGGCAGGCTGATTGGACACTCGAAATTGTCCGTAGGTGTGAGCGTGAGCGCGGATGGTTGTGCCCTGCGATTGGCTGCCAACCGGTTCAGGGTGTCTCCCGCCTACAACCCGAAGACGGCTGCGATAGGCTCATTTTGTTCATGGTTGCATCCGGCAAGATAACGGAGGATCTGCCACGGGCCCGCTCTTCACATCATGATTCATCCAACGATTGATGGGTTGTTTGTTGCGCCTTGCCTGGATGCTGTTCCCATCATCCGGACAGCAAAGGATCAATGTGATCATTATTTTTCTTTCTTTTTTTTTTTTTTGAACACTGGCTGCTGCAATCTGTGTCGCAGCTGTCACTCTCCGCTCCGGCAGGCCCTGAGACTGAATGTGGAAGACACCGACGACAAACATTTCTGTTTTTAGTCGCGTGCCCTACTTTACTACCCGCCGTGCGCTAAATGTTGTGGCCTGGATTGGGTGTGTGTGTGTGTGTGCAGCGCCAGCAGAAAGACGCTTGGTGGTATTTGGTTGAGTGGTTCACATTAGAGAAAGATCTCTGGACTGTGACTCAATGTAACAAGACAGCCCCCCCCCCAAAAAAAAATAATGTGTGTCGTATGCCAAGTGATTATAAACTCGAGCGTGTCTGTAGATGTAAATATGTGGGCGGATGTTTGTCTAACAACGCGTGAACCTTTTCAGAGTGCCTTCAACAAACTGGAATGCAGTCCAAGTTTCTTACTTTTCCACAGCCGGTCATTAAAATCTTTCACGATTTCACACCTTGATGTGGAGTTTGCCAAGATACGCCGTGAAGCAAATTTGATTCGTTCGTTTTTTTTCATTCGGACTGGATTCGAGTGGGATTGCGTTTTCACATGAAAGCAAAGTTACCTGGTTTTGTTTGTCGTAGATATTTCGTCGATAACTCAAAACTTAGTCTTAATCATTTCCAAAATTTTTCGGTATGAAGTCTCCCCATTGCTGTTTTTTTATGGGTGTGGCCGCAGGGTTGGATCAACTTATATGGTCTTGTGGCTTTTGCCTGGGTGTGCATTGACAAACCACGCCAGTGACGGAAAAGGGGTGTGGAAAAATTTTAGCGATTTCGTTCTTTCAATCTTTCATGATCACAAACCATTTTCAAAACAAACTCATGAACTCTCAGATGACTGCGGACCTGGCACTGCCTTATGTGTATGCAGTCTGGCTGCCCGATTACCCTTCTGTCCAAATTCAAAATGAACTCATTTGTTTCACCACCATGTGGTGTTTGCTGACCCTCTGATCTAAGAGCAGTTCGCTCTCCGACGAACTTCATTTCATTCCGCCTTCAAACCGCATTCGTCCCGACTGCTAAAATATCGGATCGGCCTTCATCACCAGACGGCGTTTTTCTTTTTTTTACCAGAGCCGCCTGGGAAACAATTTCTGCCACGGGCTACCTCGCTGTGACAGTTTGTCTTCTTTAAAAGTGCGACATTTTGATGAGATCCTTTCTACTCGGCGGATCTTGCTGCGCTGACATATTAGAGCGCCGTCACCGCGGACAGACGAGCGCGCAGAAAATGCACATCTATTTGAGACGGAGGGGAAACAAGTTACCCAAAGCAAATAACTTGTTTGCTGTATTAAGCAGGAGATGGAAGATCCTCTCGGACAATGCTGAGATATCAATGCATCCGCGGGCTTGGTACGGGGGCGGCGGGGAGACGTGTCGGTTCAGGAAATAAATATTGGAATTCAACATTCAAATATGCGGTTGCTATTTGCGACTCCTAATCAACGCTGTCAGTGTTGAGCGGAGCAGAACAAAGCCAATGCGTGTCCGTTTGACTTGACGGATGGAAAAACCCTCACGTGCAGGGTGACACCGTTCCGTTCCAGTCCCGTAGGCGGTAGACTTCGCATCACAAAGACAGATCCGACCCCGCCCTCAAACACAGCGTGCATTTGTTTTACGGGTAGCGTCGAGTGCTGGATCAATCGGGCCACCCGGGCGCTGAAGCAAGCGGATTGTAACAGGTTTCGGTTATGGGTTGAAATAGAGTAAAAAGTACCGTATTTTTCGCACTATAAGGCGCTTCGGAGTATAAGCCGCGCCTTCAATGAATGGCCTATATTCAAACTGTTTTCATACATTGGGCGCACTGCATTATAAGGTGCAAAGAATAGAAGCTACAATAGTGGCTGCGGTTGCTTTATGCATCCACTAGATGGAGCTACGCTAAAGGGAATACAATACAATACAGGACGGCTTTATTTATAGAGCCCTTTCACAACCACTGCAGCTGCAACAAAGCGTTTTCCAGAACATTTATAATACTATGTCCAAGAAATCTGAATATTAATCCATATATAAGGCGCATCGGATTATATGGTGCGCTGCCGGGTTTTTGAGAAAATGTAATGCTTTTAGGTGCGCCTTATAGTGCGGAAAATACGGTAGTTATCATCCAAAGATTGGGCCAGAGTTGTGACCAGTCTCTCGCTCTGTGGAGTTTGAGGATCAGGATCGCAGCTTGTAGTCGTGCAGCTTTGTAAGGGGGACTTAAATTAGCGTGCCCTGAACATTTCAGAGCTGATTCGCAGACAGCTGGTCTGATGAGAGAGAGGAACATATAAGCCAGAACCAGCTTGGTAACCAGTCGCCGAATGACTCTTGCATGACAACAGCACCCGAGCGATGCGCTGTTGGAACAAGCGGCCGTTTATGAAAGCGGCACCCACAGTTGACTCTGTAACAACGTCATATGTGGGATGTGGTTCGTTGAAAGTCCAGCGGACGTCGATGTAAGTCACAATATTCACCGGATATCAGACAAACCAAGATCATTATCTAAGTGGAGCAAAAATGTGAATTAAAGCCACACAACCGAGTATTTTTTTCACACATTTGTCTAATTCCCACATTTGGCTATGGACAGAATCGAGATAATCCCGGGATCATAGACTCCAAGCCAAAGGTTAATTGGAAAGCCGCCACAATGGAGGAGAGCGGAAATAATACCGGCCGTATTCGTTACTGCGATGCACGCTCCGATCATTCAAACGACTGCAATGCTTTCAGTACACCCGCGTTTCAGCGCAGTGTTCTCTGGCGCTTGGCATTAAAACAGGAGTTCAGAACATTTACGGGGGATTCCTATCGTCGCTGCTGAGCTCGCCAATTATTTCACAGCTCACTAATTTGCTCTATAAAAACAAAAACAAAGACAGTGACCCAGCCGGGGATAAATCAGTCTCCACTCAAGGGGTACTCAGTCACCAATATGAATATAATTAATCATTTTTTCACTTTAATCGCGATATTTTATTCCATGTCTATTTGAATTACTGTATCGTAATGACCGTTTAAAAAAAATCCTGCAATGTAATGAGTTTGCTCAGAGGTATGGGTCCTTGGCGCATAATATTGCAATGATGATGAGATCGGTTCCCGACGCCTGCTCGGATGTAGCCTGCTCCGGGGGCTGTGGAACGCACTCAAAATCCTTCGACTATCAGACAACGCGATCCGTTTAAATGAGATTCGTGTGGCTGTCAGAACAGATAATGTCACACAGAGCTCAGAACTTTGATGTGGACGGCGAGCCGCGTTGGCAATCACATTCTCTCGTGAGATGTGCACAATTTTGAAACCCCAAACGCTTGGATGCAAACGTCGCCGTATATTTTCGACGCGCCTCTTTACTGGAGTCTGTCATGATTGATCGAAATCTGGCCGGTGTGATAAATCCAGTGAGGGGGACATGCTATCATGCAGTTCCAATTAACTCTGGTAAATGACTTGTTTATCATCTCAACGCTCACTGCAGTCACACCGAACCCAGCAAACAGTCGGGAAGGACAAACGCGGCGAAGAGAAGGCATACGGGTTTGCATATTTTTTACAATCGCGCGGCGTCGAAGGTTCTATAACGGTATGTCAGACCCGCTGGGAACACCTCAAGTCCCAAATTAGCATCAGAGAGTGATAATAATTAGGGCTAACTGCCTCATATAGTGGCGAGCGGTGACGCGGCGTTCAGAATAGGTCAAAGTGCTCCATCGGCTTCATTTTCAGACGCGTGGGGGGCTTTAAGTTGCCGGCCATCCACGGTGATTACACGGTGATGAGTGCATCGCTTGAAATGTGCCTGTTTAAGGCCGCCGGGCGTGAACAGGGAAATCAATGAAGCGGCGGACAGAACAGGCTTGTTTGCTGTTCGCCCATACAAAGCCACGAGAGTTGGTATACACTCTCATTAATGAAGACAAACATGGACAAGCGCTACAGCCAGACTGCACAGTGTCGGGATGGAGGGAGGCGGACTCGCTTATGATAACCTCAAGGTGACTGAACCCCCCCGAGCAAGTGTGCAATAATTTACTGGGGTTGAGGAGAACCTCAATGAATTTCCAATATAGTTGTACAGGAAGTTAATTAAGCCAGCCCATCTTGAAACACAAACCCAGTTTTAGTTATGTTGAAAGTGACGGCGGTCATCGATTACGCACACCGCAAAGGTCTCACAGTTTTGGGTGGTCTAAGGCAGGGGTCCCCAACCTTTTTTGCCCCACGGACCGGTTTAAGTCAGACAATATTTTCAGGGACCGGCACTTAAGGTGTGGCGGAATTAATACAACAAAATAATATGGTATGAGCTGCATGAAAACTGTGGTGTTTTCGAAATATAATAATAAACACAAGGAGCGTCTAATCTGGTCGCAACACTCGTATCGCTCTGGTAATGTTTAATGCCTTCAAAATACGATACAACGCAAATTCAAAGTGCATGAAAATGACGACTCACCACAGCCCCGAGCTTGATTTTCTGCAATCAGACAGTCCCATCTCGGGGTAAT
>NW_017805122.1:1357170-1374462 GCF_001891065.2 Hippocampus comes | reverse complement strand
GGTGCGGCCTGGTACCAAATGCCCTGCGGACCGGTACCGGTCCGCGGACCGGCGGTTGGGGACCCCTGGTCTAAGGCCTTGATTGACGTCAGACAAAAACCTCGCCAGCCGGCCACCAGATAGCTCAGAGAATGAGAAATGACGAGCGAATGGTTTGAACATGAAGCAGGACTTCAAAAGCTGAGATCGGCAAATGTCTTAAAAAAAAAAACAAAAAAAAATGTTGGAGAAAAATAAATTGGGTGTTAAAGTCATACAGAAACTCGGCGAGCAGAGAAAATGCCATTTGTCACACACACAAAAAAAGATTAAAAAATAAAATAATAATAATAATAAATAAATAAAAATAATTGTCTGCAACATAACCAAAAATGTGCTAAAGTTAATTACAAAATCAACTACTCCTATTTAAAAAATAAATAAATAAAAACAATTAAGTTTTCCTGTTTTAAAAACTGTTAAATCATTTTAATATGAAGCAGAAACTCAAAAACCAAATAGCTGAATCTTTAAAAAAAAAAAACAAAAAAAAAACGCCATTGTATAATACTTAAAGTTGGACAAAAAAAACAGCTAGCAAGCCGCTAATAGGCTAGCTGCTAAATACGGCTACACTAAAAGTCAAGTTTTATTCATCTGCAAAGCAACTTTCATCATTCAAGTTAAGAGAGTGTTGAAAGACGGTTTTCATGTTTTAGCATAAACTAGGACCTTAAAAGTCAAACACCCCATATGTTGTTTAAAAAAAAAAGAAAAAGGGGGCGAGGAAGTACAAAAAAAAAAAACCTTTTCAAAAGCTGTTGATAAGATTTTCTTTTTGAAAGATGAACAAACGGGACTATGTTCAAGGTTGCGCATTATGTCTGAACTAAACGTTGAAACGTCCCCGGAGACATCCTGAACCCAATAATGACACACTGTTCGGTCAACCAAACTAAATAATGCCGTGCTTAGTCCCTTACGCCCCGTAATACAAAAGCAATTATGTGCTTCACATCAATAGAGAACGCGCCGACCCACAAACAAAATTACCCAGTGGTCAATAGTCATTTTTTTTCCCCCCGAAGACGACCAATTCTAAACTAGTGAGCGACTACAATTGGGATTCCTACAGTGTAATTATTTCACTCAATAAATCACGGGACTTCTGAACCAACAACCAGCGATTAGCGTTTTAATGACGATTTTCTAACCAGCAACTGATGTTGCCGAGGAATTGTAAACATTTACAGGAGTCTCCAGTCGCCGCATCATCGGAACTAAATTAAGATGTATTGCGTCGGTATGCGAAGGATAGACAAACACCTCGTGATCATCACAGTAGATAATGAATTGGACGTTTTTATTATTATCATCGTTTGCGGGTTGTGGCTCCCCACCTCGTAACAATGAGGTGCAAGCTCCCATTACGAAGATTAAAATCAACGCCGCACAACAAACTTGAATTATGGGATGTGACATACCAGGCGCCTTTGTATTGTATGAGTCACTTTATGTATTCATGGGAAGACACATTTTAAAAAAATCTCATCTAACATTGCCATTGAATTGAAATTTGACCTTCGACTTGGACCTGCAAGGGAAACCGAGTCAAAGAGAATAACTTCATTAAAATTGAACATTGTGACGGACACAATTTGAATATCAGTCAAGTAAAACGCCATTTGAGAAATTTTAAACTTGACATTTATTTGGTTGCGAAAAAAAGAAACTGCGTGCAGTACTTGCCAGTAGCTTTCACATTAGCCTCATTCGCCTTCTGATCTTCACTTAAATGATAACATGTACTGCATATGGAAGTTCCATAATAAATTAAAGTTAAGCTGTCTAGCTATTGCTACCCCCAAAGGAAATATACTGTCAAACTAAACAAAAAAACACGTAACCGCTTTGGAAAAGGCTGCTATCTTAATGCTATCACATGATGCAAAACGCTATTGACGGGCTAGCTAAAGTAGCACATATGTTGCAGTGTTATAACACCTGAAGAGATGGATATTTGTGCACAAACAGTGCTGGCACACATTAACATTTGCAGTATGCAAAAACAAAAAACAAAAAAAAACACACGACTTTTACTGCAACCGATACCAGTATGAAGATTTACTCAGAGTACTCACAGAAAATGAGAATACCTTTAGTACTTTTCACAAATAACATTTAACACAATGAGAAAAAACTGCGAACATTTTTTTTTTCTGTCACAGATGACGATCTACCAATGTGTCAAATTACCGCAGTGGAGGACGAACTACTGGAGGACTTAATGTCATATTTTTTTCTGTCCCCTTAGATATCGGCGGCTGGTATCGGCAGCCTCAACGAGTACCCGATACCTTAAACTATATCTGCTACTGGAATTGGCCTGGAATGGAATAATGGCATTTGCATTCATTTCAATGGGGTAGAGATTATTTGTTCAGCCAACACTGTAGTTGTACAAAAACATTCAAATATCAAAATTTCACACCGCCCTTGAAATAAATACACACTATATTTTAAAGTGCGCATGCCATGTTTTCTCTATTTTTTGATAAGACATTTCAATGCTATTTCACAGGATCATGACAAATCACAGGATGCATAATTAGCACGACGAGAGCATGACAGGCAACTAATTACGACTCAAAATGATAACGATGGTGTAAATGCGATTTCAACTGACAACCTGCTCAAGTCGTCTCATTTAAATAAATACAGAAGTGGACATTTGTGCGTTCTGTGCCACTTGTTTGCTACACGTTTTACGTCAGATGGTAATCCCACCTCCCTCTATTCCACCCCCCAACGAAAAAGCACGGGACATCAAATGAACACGTTTACTGTATACTGATTAAATGCAATGAGGAAAATGTGCAGGACAGATGAATGAAGGGACTCGGAATGGGACAGCTGGCTAAGCCCATGGGTGGTTAATCCCTTCACCCTGTTCTATTTACTGGTTTGTGGAGGTTTGGTTAACATGAAGCCAAAAATGGGCATGCATTAGTCGCCCCCCCCCCAACCCCCGCCTTAACAACGTGATTCTGGACGCGGAACAGAAGGACAGCCCAAAATAACGCAGGGTGAGTGGTTTAAAAAGGGGGGTGGGGGGGTGGTGAGGTAAGGTCACCGAGCAAATGGCTCGCGAAAAACTGCGGATTAGAACTCACCTGATGCGGAGAGCCGTCGAACAGCCTCGAGTCCGATAAAAGAAGCCTTCGGTGGGCTAAAATAAAGAAAGAAAGAAACAAACGGATGAATAAATAAAGCGTTTAAAAAAAAATAAAAACAAAAGGGGAAAAAAAAAAGAAGCTCACGCTGCTTCTCCTCGCGAATGTCTACGGTTCCTTCATCACAGCTCTTGCCGTGGAGTTTTTTTTTTTTTTCCCCCCCTTCCTTGCGGGATGTTGTGCCAGTGACAGCCGGCCAGCCGCAGCTTCACGGCAAAGCGGGTCAGCTATGTGTCCTCCATGCAAAGATTTTCAATCTCAAGACGGTGTGGCACGTTCGGTCTCATTAAGAGTAAACGGGGACTTGATTACAGCGACACACGCGTCATCACGGCCGGAGCCGGAGCTGGCAAAAGCATGACGAACTCAGCTCGACGTACAAAAAAAAAAAGAAGAAAAATAAAGAAAAAAGAAATTAAAAATCCCTTTGACGTCTCCTGTTGAGTGTCCGGTGCATGTAATCTTCCACGGAGGTATTTTGTTGTCGTTCCACCCCCCCTCCAGATTGTGCCCGAGTTTTCGGCCTCAACACAGCAGCTCTTTCTTCCTGCCAGGCAGCCATCAGCCAATCAGAGAGCGGCGTTGGCAGGGGGCGTCCGGAAATCCAGGAACGGAGTTCGTAGGACTGGAGTTGATCTAAGTATCCATCCATCGATCCATCTTGCCGTTCATCCTGGGGTTGTTGACATTCGTCTTAACTTGGATAGTTGTCTTTTTACCTCGCAAACTACCTATTTTGGGAGGAGAGCGTCAACAAATGACGAAATGACAGAAAGCAGGGGCAGGGAAATAAAAAGGGGGAAGGAAAAAGACAACCGTGACATGACATGACATGTATCAGTTAAAATTGCCATGCCGATAATGCTAATACAGTCCAATGATACGGCTCTGCAAAAAACAAAAACATGCAAGTACATATTGATTAAATTTCCAATAGCCGGAAACATACTTGCAATCTCGCCCAATTGTTGTCATGGATGCCCCGCGAGGTGTTTCATTCGTTAGATCCTCCCCCATAATCATCATCACGTCATGTAACACGCTTGAGTTGGACACCGAACCCCCCCAGATTCCCCCTGCCGCACCATCGGTTGAACGAATGAGATCTGTATTTGAATCCATAAGCAGCATATCCACTATTATGGCTGAAGAGGCGGCATTGTCAAAGCTTCTGTGAATACCTCGAAGGGAGAAAGACATTGTATCAATGCGCTCCACTTATCATTTAAATGGGACAGATGAAAGATTTGGGAACCCTTTACATGCACTACATTGTGTGTGAGTGTCAGTGTGTGGAGGGGGAGTGCAAAACGGCTCACATTTTCAGAAATAGGAAAATAACCAAATATTTACTTGGTTGTTTAGTTTCACACTTTTGGGGGCCACACCCGGATAAGCCAACCAAACCAGGGGGGTATTTAATGGCAGCGAGGTGAGCTTGGCTGATGGTCTTCCAGGAATATTAATAATCCATGTCAAGACCAATGAGGCAATTCATAAGGTAGCGGCCCGATCTGGTAACTTTCCAGTTCATTTGCATGGACTGCACCGGGCAATCTTTCGTTACATCTTTTCTCACCTGTGAAGAAAAACACGGTTCACGTTGAGTCTTTCTACTCGCCACTGATATGATAAAAGCGGCGCATTAGAGGTATTAGAAAGGGAGGGGGTCGGGGGGGTGGGGGGGACTGATGAGTGAATCTCCAGCCAAATGTATCTGAAATGCGATTACGGTGCTGTGCACGTAATTAGGCAACACACAAAGGACGTTGAAATGTGACCCGGAGTGTTAAGACACTGATATGAGTGCACGCTTGGATTCATTTATGCTTTCATCATGGTATCCTGTCACTGTCTTTTTGTTTTCCTCTTGCAAAAAATATTTCTGCTCCCCCCCCCCCAAAAAAAAAATATGCCGTCGATAATTGGACCACTCATTCCCAAGTGTGTTGCCGCTAGCGGTACCCCGGATCCGACTCGTAGTGTATGAAAGGCTCACTTAGTACAGTTCAGTTGTATTTAACTTTTAAGGTCAAGACATGAGTAATTATGCTTTAAGAACTGTTTCATCTGGAATATTTATTTAGCTACGGTACTTATGAACTCGAGTGTACTACATTTTAACTTGCAGAGCTAAGTGGTTTTCTTTTAGTTGAGAACCACTGCTTTGTATTTTGGCGGCGTTACAAAAAAAAAAAACAAACCCCAACTATTTTCAATCCAAATATATGACTGACCTAAAAAATGATCACTGTCGGATTCAAATATTGTCGCCGATGAAGTTGTGTGAAGTCGAAGTGCAGCTTTCTATTTCACTTTAATGAGCCTTACATCCGCCCCCCCAGCTGTGCTTTTAATCCGCATTCATTTAATTCCCACCTTTGATCAATTAACACGTGCTTTGTTGCCCCATCCTCTTGGGATTGCATCACGGATCAAATGTAACTTCGCTTCGGCAAGGTTAAAACAAATATGCTGCGTTACCGTGGGAACTTCACGATATTTCGGGAAGACTTTATACATTATGAGAGAGGTTTCCGCATCATCTGTGTGGTGTGTGTGTGTGGGGGGGGGGGGGGCAATGACCTCGAAGTGGTAACTGGCTGCGGCATCCTACCTTAAAAGCTCCAAGAGGAACATTTGTGTGATCCTTTACCATCAATCGTTTCAATTTTTATTTATTTATTATGATTATGATTTTTGACCCTCTGCCTGCACTTGGGAGTTGAGTTCACATGTGGCATTGACCACCAATGTACAGACCTTTCCGTGGCAAAGACATGCACACTCACCGGACCAAGCCACAGCTGTAACAAACAGAGCTGAGGGAAAGCCCAAAATGAGATGGCTTGATAGATGCTAATTCTATTAGTGTTCATTATCAGGGAACACAATGAGTGGGGACACACAGGTGATATATTACAGTCCGCTAATGAGGCATCACCGGATCGCTGCAATGATTATGGCGATGTCGAGATCAAGCAGAGTTAAAAACGTGACCAAAACCCAACGGCCGTGCTTTTTTTGGTTGAAGACGGGATATGGAACGACGGGTGCAGTACGGTTACGACTTGCGGGACGTATATTGAAATAGCTGGCATAGACTGACCAATAATAGAAGAGAGGATTTCTAAAAAAATATATATTTTTTAAATGGCACTGGAAGGTCTCTCTGTCTTGCAGATTCTCTATTTCGGATTGGTGTGGAACATATCTCCGGTGAGGAAGTCATAAGTCCAAGAGACCTGTTCTGTAGCTAGCTAAAGAGGTTGCTGCGCACGCTCTGGTAGCTAATACATTATTTGGGCAAGGAGGGAGGGTGGTGGGGGGGGGGGGATCCTTCACACAGGCATTCGATGAGCACCGCAAGTACAAGGCACACACGGGGGGAGCTGTGTGTATAGCGCTAAAAGCTGCCTCTCAGGGGAATTCTAAGTGCCATCCAGTAAGTCTGCCTGCTTGCGGACCGAAATAAAAACCCGACGGTGAAGTCAAATGGGGAGTTTGGTTCAGAGAAGAAAGGCTGACGTCGTGCTAGAAAACAAGGAGGAGGAAGACGAAGGTTCAAAAGAGAAAAGGGAAAAATGATAATGTGCCAGATCATACCGGGGGGGTTGACTGAACAAGCCGGCATTGTTTTGGAGTGAAGGTGTTGCCGGATGATAAGTGATGGCAGACTGTCAAGAGGAAGCAGGGGCAGTTTTTGTGGGAGTAAAAAAAAGACTGTGATTGATGAGCGCAGAATTGTATCATCAGCTCTTGTGGTCGGCCACGCTTCCTTAGTGGACAGAAAGTGCTGAGAGTTGGGAGATTGTGGTTCCCGGAAACGTTAAAGGTCTTCCCGGGTAAAACACAACTTTGGCGATGGGAGAATCTGAATCTGCACAATTATGTGGTATCGTTTACAAATGGAAGGATCTTGACATGGGGAGAAGTGAAGTGGGGACAGGACATATCCCTGGGGGGCTCCCAGGATTTCTGCCCGTCAGGAATCTGGTCATCCACGGGCAGATGACAGGAGAAACACCGACCCAAGAGAGGATTACCACGAGGGTGGTAGCTAGTTCCTTGGGTACTTGTAGGTCAGCGCCAAGGTGTTTTCAGATGTCGTGCGGCCCCTTGTTGCGAGCATAATCCCATCGACGCGCACAACAGGATTGAGGATCACAAGAGACTTTTGGAGGAGACAGATCTTTGAGATGTGGAGAATGCAGTGTAGCACAACCATCCGGTCTATGGAACACTCAAGGGTGGGAAGACTTAACGCAGTGTGGACTGGAATATGGAGGGCTTATGTTTAGTACAAGTGTGAAGCAGCTGCCGTTAGTCGGAAGACCTTGAGCAGACTCGACAACCCTTTCTCCTCTTACGGGGATGAAATGAAAGACAACTCTTGGCGTCGTGCAGTAATTACTCACATCAATGTGGAAATATTGCCATGGCAATTGACAACATGCCGCTGACTCCAACCGGTTTGGTCGGACAGAAGAAATGGAAATCAAATCTAAAAGCAATTGTCCGCAATTAGCGCGTCAAAAACGATTCCTGCGATAACCTTGACAAAACATATTTCCGCTTCTCACGTGGTCTTGTTTTGTTTCGGCGACTTTGCTGCTGCCTGGAGAAGGTTTTGATTGAGGGAGAACCCAAATTGCGATGCAAAAAGAAAAACATTTGTTGAGGCCTTCAGTGGATTTTTTTTTTTTTTTTTTGTCAATCAACTGGCTGCATAACGTCAGTGTAAGTCGCTGCTGCGGCCACGCATATATGAGCTTTTGAAAAGACTCCCTCTGATCCGCCAGAAGTCAACAAGGACAGAGGTGCCAAACGACAGAGCCCACTTAAGTCTCCGCGGTCGACGCAGACCTCTCCACAGTTCTCAGCATGCTCCGCGCGCTAAAGCCGAGACAAGGCTACTTGAAAGGCGGGCCTTCGTCAAGTGGGCTCACGTAGCGCCATGCCAAGCGCGACAGGGAGAGAGAGGGGACCTTGCGTCAGTGTCTCGGCTCTCACTCCAAGTGCCGGTCGTCCCGGGGAGCGTCTGCGCCGAATGTCTCCGGAGCAAGCCACCTTAAAATAGAAAGCGGGGACAAACCCCCTTTCATGTTGACGCTCCGCCGGAGTACTTAAATCGCCTGATATCGATCAATGTCGGGATAACCTATACATTTATATCGTGTCTATAAAAGGCAAACTGCGCTACAACAACACACAACAAACACTGAACCGTTGATCAATTTGTGTCAGTGTGGAAGAAACATTCTAGTCAATCCCTGGGGGGAAACTTCGCTTACACGTGTCAAATATAAACACGCCTGAAAAATATGTTCCTTATGTGACGCGGAGCAATACCTTGACTTCAGACTTATGATTTTTTATTTGTAAAAATGTCCGTCCGTCCGCCCTGCCATCGTCCGTGCTTTTTTTCCCCCGCATATGTTGCCGCTTGCATGTTCATCGCCTTGCGTGCCGTTTATTTATAAGAAACGTGGGAGGACTGACTCAGCCAACAATCCGACGCGAGTGCTTGTGCGCGGGGGGGCGGCTCCGGTCAAGGCCCGCTGCGTTGGATGAGTCAAGTCGTTGAACAGACGTATCGCGATGATCCTCTGGGAGTTTCGCTGTTTGATGTCAGTTGACCCTGGATTTCGTTGGTGTTGTGCTGCTAGCTTAGAGAGGCTACAATAGCTAGCTACTAGCCTTTTCAGTCGCTAACGGCGATTCTGTCTGTCGGAATGAGCTAAAAGTCACTACGACGGTAATTGTCTTGTCTTATTTTGTGCTTCATGTATTGAAACATTCTGCCAGTTTGTGCTGCTAGCTTAGAGAGGCTACAATAGCTAGCTACTAGCCCTTTCAGTCACAAACGGTGATTCTGTCTGTCGGTACAAGCTGAATGTCACACCGACAGTGATTGTCTTGTCTTATTTTGTGCTTCATGTATTGAAACATTATGTTGTTGTTTTTTTTGGGGGAGGGCTCGTTTGGATAAAACGATGTATGACTTTTTAATCGTTTCGAGAGATATGTTGATACGCTTGCACGCGAGGACATTAGCATTGCTGCGGCGAGAACAGAATGTACAAGATGTGCCTCGAATGAATAAATGCAAAAAGCTATTTTGATTACATTTTCCAGATGCTGTTGATACTGGAGAGAGGGGGAGGATGAAATGCCCATCGGGTAACATATTGCCACGCAAATGAGAAACGTGCTGGTCTAACAATGCTGACT
Source organism: Hippocampus comes (assembly GCF_001891065.2). Taxonomy (NCBI): domain Eukaryota; kingdom Metazoa; phylum Chordata; class Actinopteri; order Syngnathiformes; family Syngnathidae; genus Hippocampus; species Hippocampus comes. The sequence goes on along the minus strand of NW_017805122.1, from coordinate 1,365,016 downwards.
GTTGGTTAAACATGTCTCTTGAACAAATGGGATCTAATGAGCAGGGTAGGAATTTCAAACTCGGTGCCCCGTTTTGCTCTTTTAGCTTCCCGGGGGTCAGAGTTGTCGAAAAGTTGATGATGAGGAGAAGGAGAATGCTAAAAATGCGTTGTTGGTAATTGGGGGCAAAGAGGACAAAGGGTCAGCGGGGTCAGTTCATCTTCATCCTGGGTGCCCCCGCAAATATATTCGCCAATGTTCGTTTTTAGGGATGAGAACGATGAGGCGGTCGAGTTGCGGTAAAAAGTTGAGGTCCCCAAACATCATCACCTTTAAATTATTCCGTGTTTAACTGCGCGTGTACCGATGCCAAGCCCAACATTTAAAAAAAAAAAAAAAAAGATAGCAGCGCTGGTTTTAAACCGGGATAGTTCTTGCCAGGTTATGGAAGTGCAGTACTTGGGGCTTGTTGGGGTGCGGAAAGCCCCAACATGTCTGTTCGGAGTGATAACAGCCGAGGTAATGCGGTTCTCCGTGTCAGATAAAAGGTTTAGGGAGCTGTGCTCGTGATGCACGCCCATATGACACGGAGTAGATTCAACTTATCACTGATTCATGCCGAGGTCTTTATCGAGACTCTGGATGCCAACTTTTTTTTTTTTTTTTTTTTAATCGCACATTACATGATTCCAGATCATACCTGTGTTATTTTTGTAGGGGGACATATTTATGACGTGTGTATGAGAATGGACATACAGACATTGGCATTATACCAGCACTGGTGAATAAAACGGTACCAGATCAATAGATTGAAAAAAAATTCTTCCCACATAAATTCAGCCAAAATTTGCCACCGCTTTGCAACGCTCCCCCCCCCCAACACACACACACAATGCACTTTAAATGCTATTTAAAAGTTGATGTGAATTAATTTCAGGATTTTTCCATCTAACTTCTCAAACAGCAGGGGCGCTCCCATGTGAGGAAAAACTCATGCTCACACTCGTGTTTGCCACATATTAAAGCAAATAAAATCGTGCCAAACTGTGAAATCCCCATCGGGCTCGATAGCGGGAGGATGAAGAGTTTGCTCGGGTGTTCTCTGGATGATGAAAACAGATGCTGGTTTCCTTCCCCGCTGAGCACGCTCTGTTTCACCCGTTCTCCAGAGGGGTGCGGCGGGCGGGGAGGAGGAGGGGGAGGGGACGGGGGATGGCTTGAGCCGAGCAGCCGTGCAGGGCAACTGCTCGGACTGACTGGTGCATTGGCGACTGCTTTCAAATGGTGTAAATAAAATAGTACCTTCCATCACATTAAAAAAAAAAAAAAAAAGAAATTCACATTGTGTTAAAAGGAGGGAGGAAGAATCCAATGAAAGAATGGTGCACTCGAGCTCCGGTGCAAACGGTTCTGCAAATAAATCAATTAGCTCTAATGAGACCACAAGGGAGGCACTCCTGTGCAATTAGTATTTTATTTTATTTATTTATATTTTTTTTTCTGAGGGGAGCTTGCACTGCTTGTTGTGATTTTGGCAGATTTTTATTTATTTAAAAAAAAAAAAAGGATTCAAAAGCAATCCCAGTGAAACATTCGTGTGAATTTTATGCGGATGTTTCTTGCAGGGGTGATAAACAAGATTTGCTTTGGCCACCTATGGGGCGGTTCAAAGGTCTGCATGCCGATCATTACAAACTCAGCGCAGGTCATCTAAATAGATGACATGGCAGGGAGAAAAAAAAAAAAAGATCACTTCTCAGTCATGTTAGTCTTGTCAGAGGATAAAGAATATACACCCGTGAGCATTTTGTCTGCCCACATCTATTGTTCCACCATTTGGTTTTGCAAATATCCGTTGCTTCAATAGCAATGGCGCCGCGACATGGATGCCATTTGTTATCCCGTCTATGGCATTTTGCATGGTTTGCCAGCATTGCGCTTTATGTTTCATTCAATAGTAAAGACTGGCAATAGGTTGAAATAAGCGCAAAATGAAAGACGATCAGAGACACACACACACAAAAAAAGTGTTGATTTACGTAGGCGTGATGTTTGAATTCTTCATACTTAAAATGGACAAAAACTTTTCCAGCAAGTTCCGTTTTGCCCTGTGGACCAGCAGCTCCGAATTCAGATGTCTCTAACGATGCTGAACTATGTAGATCGTTTTTTTTTCTATCAGATTAATAAAATACACCACCACACACACAAAAAAAAAAAAATCATCTTGGCGATTGGTAAACAACTCTAGCCAACAGTTAGTTTTAGCCCCAAGGCAGCACGATCTGAAAGGTAGTATTAAGGGAGAGGAAAATCCTTCAGGCATTGCGCATTTACAAATAAGCGTGCTTGCTGTTTGTTTGTTTTTTATTTGTTTTTTTTTTTTTAAATAAACTCAAAACTGGCTACCGTTTGGGGTATTTTCCGCAGAGTGCAGTATTGATTGGTATGTATTTATTTATTTATCGCAAAATTTGGACACGTCATGAATAATGCAGATTCAGTTCGTTTTGGCGCGGATCCCCTGGTGGGGATATGAAGTCAGACTGCATCTGTTTGAACAGACCTCTGGAATTACTTGGATCGACAGAAACTCCAAAGATTGCGTGAACTACGATTTACACACGCACGTGGCTGCCATATGACACCGAATATGATAGAGTATTTCGATAGTTTCGGGGGATTTTGGAAAGCGATGCCGACCGACTACACCATTTCTGGAGGAATCCGATACTGAAGAGATGACGCTGAACCGAAACGCTATGGGATGTGATTATTTTCCGCTCATGGAGTCAGCGGTTCATTCGGCGCATTGAAACATCACATAAAAAAAAAAAATGTCGTTCATCAGAAGCTAACAATGCTAATTTAAGAAAACCTCAGTGCAGCTCTGCTTACCTTTTGGGCTTTGACATGCTAGGCTGCCACGCCCGGGAGGCACGTGACTCTGAATGATTTTGTTTCAGGCAAATGCCGTTGCTTGAAAGTGGCTCCGAATCCTCACCGGGTGCATCGTGGCTCACTTGCAAACACGGCCCAGATAAAAGTTGGACGCGGTTGTTTAATTTCACACTTTAGCGGGCAAGGCCCTCCAGAGAAACGACTGTTTGTACACAAGCACTTAAAAAGTCAATTTTCCATAATATGTCGCCCTTTAAGGCTATTTTATGCTAGCTTGTCGTCGGAAGATAACACACAGGACATAAAGTGAGTATTAGGGGGGAGACTTTTAAGACTTGCTAGCATAAAGCTCAGATATACAATGCGCAGTTGGAGAAAATAGCGAAAAGAAACGACCCCAGGCGTTATTTATAATTTCAGTTTGGAACCCGAAAGGGCAATCAATCAGCAGCGATAAACCAAAGAGTCGTCAAATCGAGTTGTTCTATCTTCAGCCCTGTGGAAAAGTTTTGGTGGCGTTCCCCACCACTATTCACATTTCTAATCTTTACGTTCTTGGTACAGAAAGAAGAGACCCAAGCTCGTCTTGAACTTGCAACTGATTTTGTATTCATTTGTAATTAATTATCCGGCTCTCGAATGAAATGAAGCAGCCATCTGGAAAAAAGAAATAATAATAATAATAAAAATTCTCGCTTTTGATTCTTCTGACGATAGCAACAGTTGTTGTGACAGTTCGGAACACTGCGAACCGCAGCGATCGCAATTTGGCAAACAGAGCTCAGAAGTAACCGCGGGTAATGTGACGCCACATGCTGCTTCACCATATGAAGAGATCGGATTATTTGATGCCTTGTTGCAGCTCTGGGAAATTTCCATCCACCCAGTTATTTTCTGAAGCGCGAAACTGTGCCTTTGTTCCGTTTGATCATTTCAAACAATCACCGGTGACAGGCACATACACTTGTTGCCGTTTCCCAGACTTTATGAACCTTGACTTTCTTTGCTCCTATTTTTTGTTTTCTTACAATTCTGAATTATTAATAACCAGCGACACGTTTTAGAAAACACTATTTATCTTTGCACTTCATGTCATTCTACTCTGCTACGGATCTCATTATCCACCTGCGCTTCCAAGATCTCATCCGTGCCTTCTGGCAAGAACGCAACGAAGCCACCGGGCTGATTTCTTTAACACGGCATTTCTTCGGCGAATTTGTATTCCCCTTGCGCAACGTTGTTCGGATCAACTTTCAACTCTTCCCAGCCTATCATAGGAGGATAGGATCACTTCAAATGCGTCTTTTCTTGATGATGACGGGCTGCCGAACGAGACAGCCGGGCGGGGAGGGGACGTATTTTTTTCATGTCATTTGGACATTGATTTGTTTTCGATGTCTTCCCCTCGTTGGCGACGAGCGAAAAAAACAAACATCCGCCGCCAATGAAACGGAGACGGTTACCGTTCACGGTAATCATCTTCACAAAGTCACCTTGCCCGGGCGAGCTATAAATACGCGGCGGGTGGGGGAGCGGCGTTTGTTGACTGATTGTCAGGTAACGCGCAGGCTGCATCGGCTCTCGTCGACGATGATGGAGGGCGCCGGATAATGGACGTTGATTGCGCGCTGCCGCGCATGCTTTCATGCGCATCGTGAAAGTATGCCACGAAGCAAATTGAGCAGCACATTGTGTGTATACTTATATATCTAGTTTTATACAGCAAACGTCTAGAAGCAAAAGTTGTGTGACATAATCACAATGAGCATTCATTGTGTCACACTCAAGCGCTTTGTAGCTTGACATGAGTCAATTCCCGTTTGCTTCTTTTGCTTTGCGTGCAGAGCAACACTGCTTTCATTCTCGGCTTTTGTTGTTTTGATTCTTCTGGAATTTCAATCGCCCACCTTAGTGCATGTTCTCTGGCAGCTGTCAAACAGCCCCTGTTATTGTTTGTGCCAAATGTTGCAATGACGCAACAGGCGCGCTTGTCCTCTTGTGGGGTTCACAGAGTCATTTGCGGAGTCTTGCCCGGATGCGGCAAAAGCATCTACCGCGACAGTGTTCACTTTGCGAGTTTTCTAAATGGCTTGATTTAATTTACATTAACTGTGACCCTCTTAAGTGCGACTGAAAATCAATTCCGGAGCGATGGCAAGACGCACAGACCTACTTTGGGATTTAGGACTATGCGGGGCAAGTGTCCAGTGACTTGCAGTTGGTGGTGTTTGTACATGCAACACAGGCAACAGTAATTCAGAACAAGTGATGCAATCATCTCGAATCTTGCACATTGGAGGATGAAATAAGAAATAGTTCTTTCATACCCCCCAAAAAATAAAGACAAGTGAAGCTAGTTGAGAGCTCTCACTACCCCCCCTCGTCACCGCCACATCTTTCACTTCATTGCGGTGTCACAAAATCAATTATCTTGCATCATCTGGCCCTCCGATAGTTGCGGCACCGTCGGGAGCCATGCGAGAGGAACAAGGGCGCGGTAGACGATGGATGTTCCGTTGCGGCGCCGCATGCACGCGCAGTGACATTCACACAAAAACCCCCGACCGGCAAACAGATCAATTCGAACATCCCCTGTTCTGCTTGTTGATATTTCACCGCGGGGCGGAACCTTTTGAGCCTTTATGATGCCAAACAAACAAACAAACAAACAAACAAACAAACATGCAAAGACAAATGTCTGTCTTCCAAACAGCCTACTTTGCTAACCAGCCAGGCTAAGCTAGCCTAGCCTAGGCAAAGACGATCCAGGCTAAGGTAGCCTAGCTTAGGCAAAGACGGTCCAGGCTAAGCTAGCCTAGCCTAGGCAAAGACAGTCCAGACTAAGCTAGCCTAGCTTAGGCAAAGACGGTTCGGGCTAAGCTAGCCTAGCTTAGGCAAAGACGGTTTGGGCTAAGCTAGCCTAGCTTAGGCAACGACGGTTCGGGCTAAGCTAGCCTAGCTTAGGCAAAGACGGTTCGGGCTAAGCTAGCGTAGCTTAGGAAAAGATGGTTCGGGCTAAGCTAGCCTGTCTTTATACTCCATAACCAATAATGATGGCCATACACAATACTGACACTTTGAGCCCAATTTGGGCAGTTTCACTCCGGGGTGGATTCACTTTTGTTGCCGGTGGTCTAGAAATTATTGACGATGTGTTATTATAAAGGGGACATCGCATTTTAACAGGTTGACGAGGTGCGCGCTGACAAAGTGTCATAAAATGAGGGATTTTTCCAATGTCAAATACGTGCTCGACAAAGGTCGGCAAACGCCGCCACAGAGAACGCGAGACGCAGACGCCGCAGCTCATGTCGACCATTAACGTGTGCCCGTCTTGCGTATGCTCATTAACTCCGACCCGTATGCCATGAATTTCACGACTAATATGGCACTGAGTGCACTTTGCAAACAACTGTAGGGCCCCCTTTTCATTTCTCTATTAACGTATGAGGTCCATATATTCTTGTCACATTATTGCACGCCGTGGAATTGAATCGAAAATGTTGTCGCAAATACTGTTCTACTCCGGCAGACAGGGCTTCGTTTTAATATATCAAATCCCTCCCAGGTCTGCTAGGTCCCAACCTGTGCTAGCAATATATGTGATAGATGCCGCCTATGCCCCAATAACACTCGTATTAGATGCAGGTGAGCGGCTCGCTGATGCTTGTCACTCTGTATTGCCTTCATTTCGCTCAGGCCTTGCTTGGAATATCAAGGGGTGGAAAAACAAAAACAAAGGCCAGACTAACGCTGGAGGCCTGTGTGACCAGTTCAAAATTCGTCAATTTCCAGCAGATGTGTCTTTTCCCTTTAGCGTAGTGGATGCATACCGCAACCTCAGTCACTATGTAGCTTCTATTCTATGTGCCTTATAATGCGGCGCGCCCTATATATGAAAACAGTTTTAAAATAGGCCATTTATTAAACGTGCGCCTTATACTCCGAAGAGCCTTATAGTGCGGAAAATACGGTAATCCAAACGCCCTCCCTCAATCCCTTCCCCTGCCATTTACCGACTTTACCGGCTCTTTACCCTTAAACGCCATTGATTAAAAGTCTGTTGTGAAACATTTATGTTCGCCCGGCAGGATGTGATGCAAGAGAAGGTATGCCCGCAACCCTTTCACAAACACTGGGAAGTACTAGTTTGGGACTCCATCAGCCCTCCACACAATCAGCGCTTTGACCCGCCAGCACACGGCGCCTCGAATGGAAATGAACTCACTGATGAAGTGATGGTGAGCTTGAAAGAGTGTGTGTGTGAGTGTGTGTGTGGGATACAGTGGTGGCATGCCTGTGTGTGCCGGAGCCTGTAATGCGTCTCGACAATGAGGAAGCACTTTTTGAACTAGGAGCTCTTTTTTTTTCTGAGCTTCCCGTCGCTTCTTGGATAGATGTGGGTGTCGCCCGTACCTGAGGGCGGTCGAGGGTCACGGCATCGGCAGAGGACTTGGCTGTACTCGGCATACATACTAATGCGGCTCTCACGGCGGCAGGGGATTCTTCATCGTGTCGAAAGCCGCGGTCCTTGTGGAGTACAAATAGGGAAGAGAGTTGTGGTCACATAAAATAGAAGGTATCATACCTACTTTGCACTGTTTAGGAACACAAGAATTTTTTTTTTTTAATTTGAAAATAAGGATTTCCCAAATGGGGCGGGGGAAAAAACTGCTATTATTGAATTTCCCTCCTAGCATTACGTACATTAATCCTTCCGTATGCAAGTTTCGTCTGACAAACAAGCAGTATTGAATAAAAACAGTTGGAAAAAGCTCGCTATTTGTCCTCCCGGGCTGTTGCACACACCCGCACAATTTAACATTCATCTCCCCGGCTGCTCCTTAAGTCTGTTTCCAGGTTGTTGTAAACCTCCACAGCTGGTGTTTATCCTCGCTTAGCAGGACACCGCATTTGTGTAAGGGACCCGAAGGAAATGGGAGCCGCTTCATTTCAATTCCCCCCC
>NW_017805122.1:1311767-1336936 GCF_001891065.2 Hippocampus comes | reverse complement strand
TATATATATATATATATATATATATATATGAAAGTGAATATCAAGGATCTGAAATACATTTCTAGAGACGCGCGTATGTGTTCCACTTTTCCGCCGCGGTCGAAATACACGCGCGATGCGGTTAAACGAGGGCTTGGAAATCTAAATCGCTTGGGAACGGAAGTGTGAAAGGTTGTCTGTCACCATACATCGCCGTGATTGATCAGCCCGAGGGTGTCGGCCGCCTCGCACTCGACGTCATCTCGGATCGGCGGGCTCGGCGGATGACGGCTGGTGTGTCGTGCGCATTGAACGTTCCACTATATCGCGGTTCGTCTTTCGCGCCGTAGCTACGTTGGCGAGTAATGTGTACAATATTTACACGTTACAATATTGAATTGTTTTGTTGTAGCTGATGCTGCTATGCGTGCGATGAAGCTGTAGTGTGTAGCTGTTTAATCACCGTTCCGGCTTTGCTAATTTCTGTAAACCCGTTTCGCATTAGCTCGGCTAGCAGACTTTCGTTGGACGTCATGATATGGTTTGGTGTTAGTGTTTTAAAAAATACAATGTTCAATACTGGATTTTAAAACGCGAGTTTCAATATGTCAAAAGTGTGGATATTTATTTTTGAATCTATCCAGCGCAATGAATGGGAGGGAGTTCATTGTATCCTGCTTGTGGACGCATGGATAGCACCTTGATCCACGTGCATCAAAAGATTCGCTGAGAAAAGCTTCTGTTTTCAAGCAGCAACGCTCCTCAGCCCGCTCCTGTTGTTTTTGCTTTGAAAAAATGCCCCATCCACCCCCCCCCACCCACACCAAAAAAAGAAAAACACACATACATAAAGGCCTACTCTGCCCCCTGTGCTTGAGCTAGATAAAGGTTTTATTGCCATGAGGTCGTATTGCACTCGGCGCCGGTGCGAGCGGCTCCTCTTAAGCTGTCCGCTGTCGGAACAACAACAACAAAAAAAATTTTGCTAAATAAATAAATAAACAAAACACACATTTCGCTTTGACCTTATGCACATTTACAAGGAAGAGTGGTTTAGTTTAGCTTCAGTGAATATATTTAGCTACGTGGGCGTAGTCGGTTCAGTATATTGTTCAATGTACTGCGCGGGCTTGTTCAATAAGGGATACGCAAGCGCAAAGGCTTGATAGGAAGATCAATAGGACAATAATTGTCCACCTCAGTCAATATGAGGTTTGGGTATGTGAGTTCAAAAGTTGTATCTACGGTATGATTTGTTAAGCCGTTGAAAATGGATGTTGATTCTTTTTGATACTGTCCCACGGGATGATATCATCACGCGCCGCGATTTGAAAGTAATGCGTTGATCCCATAATCACAGTATTGTCATCGGAGATCGATATGTTGCATCATATACAAGACAAACATAGCCGTGCTATATCTGAGGCGCGAAAATAACGCTCGGAATATACGGCTCGGTTATCGAGCTCAGTAACCAATGTGGATGGGATCAGGCAGCGGGAGTGGATTTATTGCGGGTATCCTGATTGAAAAGGAAATTCCACTGGCCTGCTGCAGCGGGATGTCTTGCCAAAATAATGCGAGGGTAGTTTATCTCGTCTGCCGGCTCTCTGTGATGCACCAAATGAATCAAGCAGAAGCCCTTACCCAACACTTTTTGGTTTTGTTTGGGGTTTTTTTGCAGGCGTCCAACAACACTTTGCTATTGTCTTCTTGTCTATAAAAGCACCCATCTGAAATGTCTGCCCGTGCTATTAGAACTGGATATTTCTCTCTCTCTCTGCTTCAATCCTAACGCCATGTACGGCATTACATGCAAATTTGCATAAAGCGAGTTTCCGGATTGTCACGGACGTTAAAAGGGGTTAATAACTTACCGCTAGCTGGCTCATTTAAATGCAGACAATGCTACATTTTCTTACATGTTTTTTTATGAAGGAGAGCTGAGGAGGATCATATAAGCGCCGCTTTGATGGATGCCTCATGTACAGCCGCAACATCAAATATAGTTAGCTGTCGAGTATTAACATCTATATCTTTGCTAAAGACTTGAAGGGCACACCTACGCTCAAGAATACGTACCGCGCTCAAGCATAGTGACAAAGTAGCTATTCGGTGCTTAGGCAGAAACGTTGCAACAATCGGTGCAGTCGGACATTGGATGTTTACCTCGAGTGGGGCATAAAATGGTGATCACATGTCCCCACCGTCCCGGAAAATGGATGAGTCTGGAAAGTGAGGCAAAAGCATGAGACGAGAGGGTGATTAAAAATGAATAAGACAATCCATTTTATGCCTCTTTTACTCACGCTCATTATTCTTAATGTGGGGGGGGGGGGTAGATGGACGAACACGAGGTAAGACTATACTTTACACACGATAATAAATGTTGGGAATACAGGAAAATTGTCGGAAACGGCAAAGGAAACATGGGTATACAGCAGTAGCTGTACACCCATGTTTCCTTTGCCAGCTACTGCGCGTCGGCAGTGAGGCGGTCATATTGGTAACAGACAAGCGAATGGCGCAATGAGGCGATTAGCTTCTCTGAGACAAAATGACAACATTTAGAGTCAGTGCTTAGCACTAAAATCCTTTATGACCCAGCGCTCGGTTTGCTGGATTGATCTTAATCCTGCAAGCTGCCACAGTGCTCGCTTGCGGAGATCAATTCCAAATATGCGCCGTCTTTGTGTCAATGACAATCACTTCAAATTCATCAGCACGTTATCCATTGACAGGCAAATGACAATCTAAAACATTTTTGTCTCCCTCAGGTGGGACTAAAGGTTATAACACCTGGGGACAAGGGGGCATAGTGGTGTATAAACACCCGCACATATCCTGGGGAAAGGATTTAATACCCACACTCAAAAATGTCCTGAACCCTCAATTCAATGGAATGGCGCATTTTCTAATATTACCTCAGCTAATGTTCAGTAAATAGTGGATTTAGGACAGAGCCTTGTGGCACTCCGTGGTACAATTGCACACTTTGAACATGTCATTTTCAGTTTTACAATTTAATTTGGGTCTCAGAAGAGTTGCAGAGCGAAACTTTTGATACTGTAAATGAAATGACATACACTATAATGTGTATTTCACTTCCCGCCACCCTCCAATTTTGTTCATTCCCATCATGTACTCGCCTCTTGAAATTAAAAAACGAGACATCTCAGATGTGCCTTATGGTTGACAGACCCTAAATGTCCCTTCATGGGGTGGAAAGCACCATTTTCGTACTCCCAAACTTCTCTCAAACAACCTAATTTAGTCACTTCGGCCTCTATAATGGCTCACAGTTATGTTTGGGCTATTTGTTTTCCCGCATGCCTTTGCCTTGAAGGTTGCAAGATTTGTTTTGTCCCCTCTGAATAATTTCTACGAAGTGAACCAAAACGTCTCATAATCTCCTCTGCCACTATTAATATCCCATCTGTCCTTGTATTTAGTCACGAACATTAGCGACTCTTGTTTTGTGTTTCATATGAACAAAAACAAGGCAAGTATAACCTTGGGGGGGGTCCAGTATGTCTCAATGTAGTCGTGAATCCCCTTTTGATACATTTTGGTTTGCTTTTATGACATGGCCCTTGCTTACGAACTCTGTCGGTGATTAAAACACGCTGGCAAGGAGAACCATTTGACTCCGCTGGTACCCACCTAATTAGTTTCTCGCCGCCTTCTCTGGGAATACATATCACATGACTTGATCTTCTTCTTGTGCAGTCTAAAAGTAGCATTTGAGATTCTTGCATCAGATCCCGGCAGGGTAATTTAAGACGGTTCTATGAATTTATGTGATTATATATACGGCATGCCAGCACTGTGGATGTCTCATTTCGTACCAAAGTTGTGATGACAGTGTAACGGGTGAGGGAAGGAAACTGCTGTGACGTACATATCGACGCGAGAGATTCCAATGACCTCACACACAAACCCACCAACCAAGCAACAGTCACTGATCGCCATTTTGAGAGAATCTTTGACCACACACTGAGCAGGCAAAAGGTTTCTCACCAGTGTGGATTCTTGTGTGGTTCATTAAGGTTCTCTTCTCAGAGAATCTTTGGCCACAAACTGAGCAGGAAAACGGTTTCTCACCAGTGTGAGTTCTGGCCTCACGTGAGCTCTCGATTCTTAGCCGCATCACTGGAAATGAAACAATGATGTCCCAACAGTGGAAGTTTATTCATTTCTTATGTCAGAAAAGCTAGAGGTTGCAAAAGAGGACCGGCGTGTCGAGAGCCGCCGAGGGAGGTAAGGGGACAATAAATCATGCAGGAGAAGCACTGCCTGAGGACTCCGGAACGCTGTGGATGGAATATCTAAGCGAGGGGTGGGAGAAGGTGAATGGGGGGGGGGGGGGTCTACCTTGGAGTACACAACCCAGATAAAGAGAAGTGCGTTGGGCATAAATAAAGAGGAGAAGAAGAAGGTGAGATGTGAGAAGGTGTACGTGACAAAAGGGGACGGCGCGTGGAAGGGGAATTAGAAGCTACACTCCTCAAGGAGGGCGGCCCGGTGGTCGACTGGTTAGCACGCCCTGGCCTCACAGTGCAGAGGTCTAGGGTTCGATTCCACCTCCAGTCTCCCTGTGTGGAGTTTGCATGTTCTCCCCGTGCCTGCGTGGCTTTTCTCCGGGTACGCCGGTATCCTCCCACGTTCCAAAAACATGCATGGCAGGCCGATTGAACACTCACTGTCTCATTAGAGGCCGACCCATCGGCGGCGTGTAATTGTCCGCATCTCAGCGGACCTCCGCGATCTGAAGGCTGTGAGGATGATTAATGAGCGCTTGATGGGATGAAAGGCAAAGGGCGACTCCTCGGTAAAAAAATGATTTTTCGGGTGCAGGTGAGGCGAAAAGACCGAATTCGGAATTACAGTCGGGAGGACAACAGCGCGTGCGGGGAACAGGTTGGGTACCAAGTTGTCATTGCCGACAGATAGATGATTGCTGCGCTCAAAAATCATATATTTGTCTTTTTTAAATTGAATGACACATTTTTCCCGACCAGTAACGTCCCTTGAACAGACATAGTGGGAAACTTTTTAAATTTATGTCTGAATTTTGGGGGGCTTGGAACGGATTAGGGCATTTACATGGAAAACGCGTCTCTACTTACAAATGTTTTTCGTTAGGAAATTAAGTAGAGGTACCACTATATACTCGGAGGATTTTAATCAGAAACAGTTCAAACAAGATAGTAGGAAAAAAAATACCCATATATGCACACACGATTTTTTTGCAGAAAATTTACCATCGAGATGATTCATCCAAATGCTCTGACTCAACACATCTTACGTCTCTGAACTCGAGTCAAATGGATTTTTCTATTCTATTTTTTATTTTTTTTTCCATGCTGTCAGTCGATCGGGAAGCACATCCTGTCCATTATCGCCGCTAATGACAGTGTCGGGCTACCATTCACGGCGCCGTGCTCCATCCAACAAATGTCCTATTGGGAGAGACTGATGATGATATTCAATACCAGAAATTGCGGGCTGCTAAAAATATTAAAATGAGCACGAGGTTCTCTACTGAAGCAAAAAAAAAAAAAAAAAAAAGGTTGAGGTACATCTGCCTCACATTCAAGAGGTGGTTTGAAACCTGGCCTGGTTCCTTGTGTATGATTTCCTTGAATGATCATGTTGTCCCTTGGACATCCTAAAATTGTTTCACAATTTTTGGTCCTTTCTCAAGACACCTGGGGAACTGTTATAATTGTAGTAAAAAAAAAAAAAAACATTTTAAAGCGTGTCCTCTTCAAAAGAAGAGACACAGCAGTCAAGTTATACAATAGTTGCTCTCAAGGAACGGGGTGAGATGAATGAAAAACCGAACAAGGACACCTTCAGAGCACATTTTCTATGGATGGCTTATGTAAAGACAATAGCACACGCAAACACCACCTCCCCATCCATACACACACACACACATATATATATAGACGGCATATATCCTCATTTATAACACCGCCCACTCTCGAGCCACTTGTTTGTGACGGACAGCTTTCAAAAGCCGGCCCGGGCAAGCAAACAAGCGAGCACCGCGGCGCTGAGCACAACCTCCGCCTCTCATTGACCATTATCTTGTCAAAAGGTCAATGTGGTATGACTCATCCACCTGCCGTGTGTGTGTGTGTGTGTGTGTGTGTGTGTGTGTGTGTGTGTGGGGGGGGGGGTGTGATGGGAATAAATTAAGGGCGGCGTCGAGGCACAAAGCATCAGAGGGGAAAATGGCCGGGGGCGAGGCAATGGATGAGTGAGCGCGAGGAGCAGATGTCGAATGTTGGACGGTATGCCTGCGCTGATATGGCTTCGACACCCAAACGACATTTTGAACCTAAGCACGAATACGGCACATATTGATCATGGATTTTTTGGGGGTTTTTTTTGGCGATCTATTAATAACACCTGAGAAAATTGTTTTTTTTTAAATACATATAAAACAATGTAATTTAATGAAGCTAAAGTGGACATCGAATTGCACCTGTTTACCGAAAACAAAGCCTCTCCCGGGTTTGCCGCACTCACAATGAGTCGGCCGGTTGATTTGAAATATGCTAATGAGGCAAAGGCTTCAAAGACAATGCAAAGATGGCGGCGGGAAGATGATGAATTAATGGGCCTCCGAGGCGTGGCGTAAAAATGCCAAGAAGCGGACCGATGAGGGCCAGAGAGGGCAGATGCTTCCATTTGCCAATTGGAGGCCTCACTTGAGGCATTCCTTGGTGAAGATTTATCGTTAAATCCCGAAAATTGCAAATAGGATGGATGCTCACCAACAGGTCATTAATTGTTGCGATTGTAAATCTCCCCCCGCAAGACGATGTTACACTCACCTTAAGTCGCTTTCCACTTTCATTTTATTTGGCATAATAACAGAAAATCAAACGTCAGTGCGGTTGACATTTCATTTATTGTTTTTCACATAATTCTGCATGGGCAAAGTCATTTGTCACAAGGTTCTTATTTGTTTTTTCTTATTTTTTTGGGGGGGGCTGCCTCAACTTATGCCTCATTTCTACACTGTTGTCTTTGGTTAGATTCCATCTAGTAGTCACTTGTCCTGACTTGCCCTCCTCACGTTGTATTTTTGGTCTGTTTTACTGCCACTTCTCCTGAAATGTAGTCACTGTTTTCTGAGTACCGCAGTGATCAACTTCTTCACTGTCGCTTGGATATATTTTTCTGTTGCAAATTTTGCCCCTCCCCCAGATTGTATCACGCCTTGAGCATAATGCTAACTAATAGAAAAATGGACCCCCAAGACGCATTTGTCATACTCGGCATTGCCTTATATTTGCACAACCTTACCCCTAAGGCAATGGTGTACTTGCACACTGCAAATTGTTTGTTTGCTCTCTTTCAAATATCCTCATTCATGTGGCCATTTTCACCAAATATAGCAATAAGAGTCAGTCCAAGGCACAGTTTCTTCCACTACAACACACACACACACCAAATCTTGTGCTTTCACAAATACAGCCCAAATTGTCCGGTGATTGTCCAGTGATGCCGAGGTATTCAAGCATTTTTATTTGATTTTTTTTAAGCGCAGCATACGCCACCATTATCGTGTGAATGGCATAATATAGTAAAAGCACTTCGGAAGGCGCTTTAAAAACGAAACCCATTTAAGGGTAGCCTGAGGCAAAAAAGAAAAAAAAAAAACGGTCTCCATTGTCCCTTTATGGTACTATATAATTCCTCGTAAAATCCAGGATGAGACTTCTGCAAAGTGAGGCCTTCACTTAAAACAGACTTGTTCTTTAAATTTAAAACGCTGAGGTCGGATATTGTATTCCTCGTCAAAATATCCCAAGGATCACGAATTACGGCACACTGTACACATCCTATTTTTGTCTCGCTGAAATAAGTTATTGTGATGGGCAGGCCCTGTCTCATGCTGGTATTATGCAGAGTGGGGTTGGTGCGTGGGAATCTCCTTTTGAGATCAATCCGTATTTTAAGTAGGCCTCCGGATACTGTCTATTAAATGTCGCCTTCTTTTTCTTCAAAGTCGTAGGCTCCTCTTCTGTCTCCTGCCTGGGCCTTTTCCCCTTCCCAAAGAAACTTTCCAAAGATGATTTTTTTTTTTTTTTTAAACTCATTTTGCTGGCTCCCGGATTTCATTTTAGCAGTAACCTATCACGTGACCAAAAAGCGCGCCTTGACCTGCGTCAAGAGTGACATACTGTAGACGGATGTAACAGAGAATCCGGTCATTTTTCAAAATAAAACATCTTTCAGATTCCAAAATAAATAAAACGTTTTAAGCTTCCTCCTACATGGCCCCAATGGGGATAAGCAGTCTCGAAAACGGATGGATGGATATTCCAATTTGTTGGTGTGGCATGAAAAACAACACCAACATCCAAATTTCCTCCTTGGAAGCCCGACATTAAGTAATGGTGTGAAGCTTATGCATCCGCCAACTCCCACTTGCTCCCTTTCTACGATTATATACGAGGCGTATATAATCCCCTTACTGAAACCGTTAACTGACACTCACTCACCTCCGAGAAGAGAGGTTTGCCATGAGCCAGAGGATCAACATTCGGCTGTCAGTCAAACAAAACAAAGACTCCATGACGTCTACTTTTCATTTGATGACGCGCCTCAAAGCTTTGAAAACAACGGAGGCCGTTAAAGAAGATTATCGATCCGCTTCAGTTTGAGCGAGACTTCTACGGCGGACGGTAAGGAGGTCTTATAGCTTCTATTACTCGTATCGATCAGAGGTGTCGTTCCACTAGGATTCCATCGGTCATTTTCGGCGCGGCCACCTCTGAAGGCGAGTCTGACCCTCCACCCCCGGCGCAAGAGCGATGAGGGCTGTCACGCAAATGGCGACAAAGGAGGAGATACAAGCATAGGTTCAATAGGCGGCGCACGCAAGAGGGCCGTTATTTTGATTTATTTATTTATTTATTATTTTTTAATAACCGTGGCTTTGTTGCGTCTTGTACGACAAGTGAATGGGGGTCCATCAAGAAAGCGCCATTGTACCTTTTGCCCGAGTCATTATTGCAGTATATTGCTTGTTGGATCATTGCCTCAAAATGACTTATATGGGCTGTAACGGCTTCTTCAGCTACAGCACAAAAGCACAATTCAAAATTGTAATGACTCTCTCGAAACACTTTTTGTTCCGTTCAAAGTCGTCAATTAATTCCGGTCCCCGGGTACGTTTATGATGCTGTAATGGAAATGTCGAAGTATCCTTGAGCAAAATAGCGAACGCCCCAACTTGTCATCCGCGATGAGCCGGCCTTCCCTATAACGGCAACACGTAATGAGATTGTTTTGACGGCGTCGAAGCACTTTGAGCACCTTGAAAGGAGAGAGGCGGCGTGCAAAGAGGCTCCGTCGAGAGCGAGAGTGAATTGTGAAATTAATTACACGTTGCATATTCAAAAGAAAGCACGCGAGTTTGCCTCAAGTCCACTAGCCTAATGCTAACACATGATGGGGAAACACCGCATGTAGGCTAACAAACAGCATTTGCATTTAAAAAAAAAAAAAAATTCATCCTTCAACCAGTCGGTCGCTACATCGATACTGCTCCACCAAAAAATAAATAAATAAATAAATAAAAAAAATCCTTCAATGAGTCGGTCGCTATATTGACAATGCTCCACAAAAAAAATACATAAATAAATAACAAATAAAATATCCTTCGAGTCGGTTGCTATATTGACGCTGCTCCACAAAAAAATAAAAAATAAAAACAAAAAATAAATAAACTATCCTTCAACGAGTTGGTCGCAATATCGACAATGCTCCACAAAAATAAATAAATAAATAACAAATAAAATATCCTTCGAGTCGGTCACTATATTGACAATGCTCCACAAAAAAAAATAAAAACAAAAAATAAATAAACTATCCTTCAACGAGTTGGTCGCTATATCGACACTGCTCCAAATCTGGACATGTATTGCAATAAAGTTAATTGATCGAATCTACTCACCACCGTCATTGTCGACCCTAATACCTCTTTATACGTTGGGTTTGTGAACAAACTAGCCGGAGGCCTCACTCATAAAATGACAACTGCTCCCTGATGTTGTCATTCACTGTTGACTGCCTCTTGCTAATGAAAGTTGCGTTGCGTTTGTTCCTCGTGGGAGCCACATTTGACGCCCAGCCAAAGTCCACAGCGGGTCTTAATAACATCTGTCTGATCTCGTGAAATAACGCAAATATCTTGACAGTGATTATGGTTCTGAGATGTTTCATGATGTCACCTTATCAATTTAAGCAACCCCCCCCCCACCACACCTCCCTCTTGGGCTATTATAAGAGGTACATTGCAGAGCAGTCAGTCACAGCTAATTAGTCACAAAAGCACTTAGGCGTTCTGGCTATGTTAGTCTTGATGAAAATGATTGCATTCTATTATTAAAGAAAACTGAAAAACGCATCGCGACGCCAGGGAATGTGAAAATTATCGCTCGGGAGAGGAGCGAGTGCACGTCATTCATCCGCAAATTGTTTCGCGAGACATATATAGACCGTATGTAAACTTTTGGAACTTGAAAAGTTCAATCGGCAATTTGCGGGGCATTTGGATGGAGCATGGAAGTGTCACACTCATTCAACAAAGTGTCGATAATTCCCCCAAAAATAACAAATTAAAAAATGGACTAATTATTAGTGAAGTGTGAAACCAAGGCAGAGGCTTACCATCCTGCTAATGGTATTCATAAATATTACTTTTAGTTTTGAGTTTGCTTCCAATTAAAGCCCCTTTGACAAAACAGCGCCGAATGAGTTTTGGAAAAAAAATAAAATTACATTTAAAAAAAAAGAGCAGGTATTACATCATCAAACACAGGACAATACAAGAAGAAAAAAACAAAACGTCCTAATTTCCACTAAATTACAAAAATATGCACCTCAGATTTTCCTGCGCTGTTCACGCATTTGTCACCGTGATTCAGATGAATTGCGCAAGACGCGGAAAAGTGTCGCTTCGGACGTGGCGATTTGCGCCCTTCTCCGGCAACGTGATATATGTGCCGAACAACAAGCGATCAATTAGTAGTATGTCACCAACAGTTGAGGCGCCCGCTAAAAGACAAACTCGAGTGCAAGCCGACGTGTGCGAAACGAGGCATCATTTCCTCGTTTGGGACTTGATTTCAATTGGAGTTGGTATCGGCTTGATTTGATTTGAGCCTCCGGCTCTTGTGCGAGAGCCAACCGATATGAAAGGAGGCATCTGCCTGAGCCGAACCCCCCCCCAAAACACTCGAGCATCCGTCTGGAGCATCTGCTCTGCTGACAGGTGGAATAAATCACTTGCTCCGCTGCAGTCTTGCAGCGCACCGAACCCGACGCTCGTGTGGACCGCAGCAGCTTTCGGCCGTGGGCATCGCGCCCTGCAGAATACTAGCGAGGTACCACTGGAGATGCATTGTTTATAAAAGCGCTATTAGTCTTGCTGAAATGCTCTTCCTAACAACCTTCCTTTCCCCTCCCGCTGACCCCCCCCCAAACTGCCTCTGGCGGTGTTGATACTTTTGTGACGCAACTAAAATGGAGGGTCTTCATCTCAATCATAACTATTCGTAAAAAAAAAGTATATTTCATGGTATTGCATGTCAGTGAAATTAATACAAAAACAAACAGCCGAAAAGATCAAAATGCGGAAAAGGTGATTCCAAGTTAAATACAACTGAACTGTCGTGAACACAATGTATTGTACCAACATTGAAAATAATGATGGCAAAGAGCACAAGTGTCACGATAATCACATGGAGCTTCCTACTTGGTCCAACAAAGCACAGTAAGAAATGTAGTTCAATATCAATTGTATGGACAGATGCTAATGCCGGTACATTCATTCATTTTGCACAAAATCCTTCAAGTTTCTTTCACCAATCAAATTTCAAATTTGTCCAGCGTAGCAGAAGAGAATTGTGCCGTTCATGTGGTCCGGTCAGAGTCCATCTAACAGTCGGGTCACTTTGCTTTACTTCCAAAAGGGTCACTTGGGATTTATACAGTCTGGACGTTTACTGTGTGCTTGCTTCTTCCAGGCTGGGAGGCTAAATCGAGGCTCACGGGGGGCGGGGAAGGGGGGGGGGTGGTATCAGCATGACAGATGACAGCCGGCGAGCTCGCTATAAGTGCATCCGACAGCGGCGGGGGAATAGATGGAGAGATGATCTCAGTCCTGCGCTCCCTGCATGTCATAGCTAAGTTGAACCCAGTGATTCACCGCCGCATGGAGCCTTTCAGACTCAACATTGATAGTCGTGAGACCTTTGTTGAGCGGAAATGTCGGCGCTGTTGGACAGTCTGCGGCTGGATGGATGGACAGATGGCTCGTGGAGCCGACGATGAGAAGAAAGGAGCGTCAGCGCAGAGCGCAGATGCGTATAGTGGAGCTGGGAGTCGCCGCTTGGAATTGAAGCGGATTTTACACGGAACAGGAGATGTGAGCCGATCTCTTTTTTCGTCAAATCCAATCTGCACTGGGTTACCCCCCCGCCACGGAATTGGGACAACGTGCACAAACCGTTTGGAGGATACGAGTTGACTCAATAGGCGCAGAATTGGACCGCTTCAAGCAATTTCCTGTGGCTGTCTAGGCTCGAGTGGATTCACGCAGAATAGACCGGATGATGTCTATCTGTCTTTTCAAGTGTTGGGCTTCACATACACTCAACTGCTAAGTGCAGCTCAGGATATTAAATCTGGATTTAATTTTTTTTTTTTTTTTTTTAAAAAGCACACTTGACAACCAGAGACATCTGTCGTGATAACATATTCCCGAACGGACACTCTATTAGGTTGCGCCAACGGAGTCCAATCTGATCGAATGTCTAACGTCGATTTCTTTTGGAACAAGGGTCTCGGTTGAAGTTTGAGGGGGAATTATGAACAGTTCGAAACAGCAGTCAGGGCTTAGCGCAGAACTTTCAGGTTTGAGTGACTTGAGTCACCAGCATTCGTCCAAACACAAAAGCAAAAACGTCAACGGCATTCACGAAACTGTATGACCCCCCCCACCCCCCCCAAAAAAAAACGCCGTATTTAATTGCAATTAATTCTTACGTTGATGCCGAAGTACATTAGCGATGTTTGCACCCGCTCCCCCCCTTTGATCGGTTCCCGTGTCAAGTAATCGTTCCACTTCAGAGAGACCGCCATTTAATTGACGGTCTCAATCGGGGCGACGACGCTGATGATTAATAAATTAAAACGTCGTAAGTTGAAACAAATTGAATTGCGCCTAATCAGAGTCTGGTGCACAATCAGAGCAACACAATAAATTAAATTGAACGGTGCACTTTGATTTTGTGTTTGTCGGGAGACCTCGTATGCAGAATTCGCCTGCTCTGTACGATCTCTTGTCACGGGATCTCCTACATTCATCATTTTTTTTTTTTTAATATCCTGCAACTGATGAGGGAGACAACCTCGCTAATGCCTAGTCAGATTAGTCATAAATCACCTGCCAATCACACTCCAGCCAACTAGCAGTTGGGAGAGGGTGGCAGCAAGCCGTGGCGCCGGGGGTTTTAATCTTTTATTTGGGAATAGTTGCTTGACACTTAATTAACTGCTTGAGATCATACCGATTTGATATTTCACAAAGCCCTTGCGACTTGAAATAAGTTTGCGTGCCTTCGGTGGGGAACATCTGACTGTTCCAGTCGATCAAAATCATGACTTTGAAAACCACAGCAAGCAAAACGCATGGCTGAGAAGTCATCGTTAATCATACCATCCGTAGTCATGGTGACCGCGAAATAAAATGCACGCCTCTAACGATCTTGGACGACGCATTAGTGATACAAGTGGAAACAAACAGAAGTCAAAAGCAGCGTTTGGAATTTGAAAACTGCGCCTCATCTTCAAATATTGAGTTTGAAACCAGACACCC
The DNA here is from genome assembly GCF_001891065.2 of Hippocampus comes. Classification (NCBI taxonomy): domain Eukaryota; kingdom Metazoa; phylum Chordata; class Actinopteri; order Syngnathiformes; family Syngnathidae; genus Hippocampus; species Hippocampus comes. Next base: position 1,323,048 of record NW_017805122.1, on the reverse strand, counting down.
GGTTTTAATTATTTGATGAGGTGTGAACTCGGTGAATCAATTCGCCTCCATTTTCCGTCTGACTCGGCCCATATCAGCGCGCGGCGTGCTGGAGTCATTCAAGCAGCCCGAGCCATGTCTAATGCATTACGGCACAGATGTTAAGGTGTTGTTGGGGGTCGTCAGCCCGAGCAGAGCACGTTTTCTGAGTTTGGGGGGGGGGCTGTGTCACGTTGGATCAGCTGATGAGGATGAATCAGAGCGTGAATCGGTCCAACCCTTTTTCAACTCCACACACTAAATAACTTTTGGATGGCTTTGGAATTCAAATTATTCATTGGACCATTTTTTTTTTAAATTGAATTGACTCTTGAATTATTCACAAGTGCCGTTATATGCTTGTATGTTAATCACCCTTAGTGGGTTGGCTGATGCGGTCCAATAGCATTTGGGTATTATCATCCCTTGACGAAGGCCCGTGCACCCATTGGTAACGTTTTTTTTTTTTTTAACCCTCATTTGCATACTGTCAGTCAATTTGGAAATTCATTCTGATCCCACTCGTCGCTGATGGAGGCGCCCACATTGTAGATTTTATTAGATTTTTTTTTAATAGGATGCATTTCCATTGTTTCGATAACAACAACAACAAAAATTGGTAAACAGCCTCCGGAAAGGGATTTCGTTTTGAGTTTTAAGTGTCCACTGTCGGCTCCATACCCCCAAAAATTACACTAAAGCCTGAAACGCAGCCCCGAAGCCGAATAAATAAACGATTCATTCGGTTTTAAGATCCAACGGGGAGAAAGCGGCCTGTATCACCCGCCCAGCAAACCGCCATCGCTTGTTTCCCTTTTTATGCGCGATCGCATCCGATGAGACAATGCGATCGAACATCTGCGCGGTTATGACTTTTCTCGCCGAGGAGCCTCTGGGATGTTGTCGTGAGCGCATGAATTTGTAATGGCGGGCATTTTGAGGTTGACACTTTTCGTTCGGCTCTCAGTGGATTCCCTTTCGAGCAGCTGTCTCACACGTTGGCTTTTCTCTTCGCCGGCTATCCCAAGTCGCCGGGTTGGCGCCGCCGGGCTAACTGCGAATCTTCTGGTATAAAAACAGACATGACCTGCTTATTCGGGCCGGCCAAAGTCGGGCCGGGCGAAAACATCTGTCACATCAAAAAGATGGGTTCTATATAGTGCATACACAGTACGTATATGACTTATTTAAACAATTGCACCATTCTTTATTTTGTGTAAACTAAAATAAAATGAAGGAATAAACATCCATTTTTCCCAAGATTGCTGCTCACGTGCTTGGCCGGGCGGAAAGAATGAGGTCATCATGAAAAACACGATGTCAATAATGTTTGTAAGCACACAATCGTCAGAACAATGGTCCTACGAGCCGTGTGAAGATCTAAGCAGAACACCGGCACAGTATTCTCGCGAGAACGGTCCGTGCGCCAACGTATTCCCTTGAGTCTTTCCAGTGATGTTGCTTTCCCGGTTTTTCTTGAACTGGAACTATTCGGTTAAAAAAAAAAATATTCGCGGGACGTTTGAAGTCCGTCTCTGAGGAACACGAGCGGCGTGATGATTAAGTCGGCGCACCTCCATACGGTGTATACTGACGGCCAGTTGGATCTCGCTGGGAATGCTCTCCTGACTTTCGGAGACAGAGACTCTCCACACTTTGCTTTCTAGTCACACGTACAAGTGAAATGACAATGGTTAGGTATTATTGTAAAACGCAAATTCATATTTAATGTATCGGTACGTCTTAATAGAAGCCAAATATGATTTCTGATGTGAAATTGTTTGTGACAGAGCCAAGGTTGTGACGCTGTTCAAACACAATTCAAGTTTCGAATGGCTGCATTGAAACTCGAATGGGGGGGGGGGAAGCAAACTGACACACATTCGGCTGCTTTGATTAATTTTATTTGTCTTTTTACTACGGAAAGAACCAGACTGCGAGCGAATGAATTCCACAGTGAGTTTCGCATTAAAATAGATTTTGCTGTTCAGACGAACTCGCCAGAAGGCAAACATACCGTATGCCCTCAAGTGAGGAAAAGCCCACAGTAGTTTGACGGGGGAAGGGGAGGGAGGGGACCCAATACTCAAATGATTTACAAGCTTTTAAACTGTACATGAAGGGCTGATAAATGTTATCGTTTTGAATTATTCTTATTTTTTTACAAATCAGACAATTTTTAATCATTATAAAAAAAATTTATGTCAGATACAGTCAGACAAGTCATTTTATTTCGCTCTCAACTTTTCGTTGAATTAAAGTGCGGGTATTGAGTGATCTTTTGACCCCCAAAGTATCTTTCTCTTGTCTCACAAGAAGCCAAAAACAAAAAAAAAAAAAAACAATTCACATGCAATAGGAAGGAATGAATACATACAGTAAACAAAACTATGTCAGATTCATCCCTTTTGCCAGACCATAAGAATTGTGACGGGAAATATGAGCCCGTCGGGTGATCTATAGTATATGTGCAAATAATCTGGAGCGCATTTTGCTCGGCCAACCCAATTCAACTCCACTCCCATGTCGCCCCGGAGTCATTACATCGGACTCATCTTTCATGGTTTTACAATCCCGGGAGATCTAGCGTCCTGCCCTTTCGCCCAGATGACAAGGAGAGGATTTTGGCCATGCAGAGACTCCCGGTCTCCACTCCTGACTTTCGCCCCGCCCGCCTCGCTGTTCATACTGCTTTGAAAAAGTGGCCACTCTCAAATTTGTTGCCATCCTGAGGCATTCAAAATAGTCCACCTCCTACGTGTTTGACCGATTGTGCTACCGCGGCTAACTGATAAACAAATGGTGAACTCGGCATGTTTAAAATGACACAAATCGCAGCGGAAAAGGCGAGATTCTGTTCAGTCTGCAAGAAACCAATTACAGTCAGGCTGCTCGGAAACACCTCAAAGTGTCCCTTAACCGCTATTGTCCTGGGCCTTCCGGTGAGAAACTCATCAAAGTTCAATTCCCATCAAGATCTCGTCAGACCCAATCACCGCATTTAGTCCGTCATAAGTCGAAAGCACATTTCAGCGAACCCCTTTCATGGCGCCAGTTTTATTACCGGTATCGCTGTCGACGACGGGAAGGAAAGCAGCCATTCTGACGGCGATCATTTTCCCAAAATGACTCATTTCTTCCCTTTGAGTCGAAATTGCCCCGCTTACAAAATTGATGACACTGTCAATCCGTTCAATCCGAGACGTCGTTTGTGCAAAGCGGTCCACAATTTTATGTCTCGCTTCTGGAAAGTTCTTTTTACCAAACGGCCATCTCGGCTGAATTAAAACTGTACTCAGAAGAAAACCCCGTTCTGGCGTTAGCACGTCCACTACGGTGCTGCCTTGACTTACGAGTTCAATTCCTCCCGTGACCGTGCTTGTAACTTGAGAAGCATCAATGTACATTTTGTGTTAAAAAAAAAAGTCATAAAAATAAAAGAAAAATGAAAATGCCCAGACATTCGACGCCTGGTGTGTGCGCCTCAGCCACCAGAGGGCAGTATAACGCAGATGTACATAATACACAAAGAAGAGTTTTAAAGAATTTATACAGACCACAAGTTGACAGTAGTTTTATTCGTCATCTAAGTACTTCAAACTTCTAAAGGTTTATATTCATTATTATTATTATTATTTATTTATTTTTTTTTTTTATTAAAAGCTTTTAGTGACCAATGAAAGAAAAATAAATCCATGCGAGATTCGAAGCGTGCTAAACGGACAACGCAGGGAGTCGAATCTCTCTCTGCGTGCGTACGAGGCTTTTCAATGTTTTTTTTTTTTTCGGATCGCGCCGTGCCGAAAATCAAACACGAACGTCTGACTTTGCTGTTAGTGCAGCCGCCGTGTGTATTTTTGTCTTGATTTGGCTCTCCTCGCTCGCCGGTGCGGAGACCGAGATCAGCACTGACAACGCTTGAGTAATGGCACCCTGCTTTGGACGGGAATCTCATAAAGCCTCCGATAGGGCCTTCTATCTCGGCGTAACCAGGATGGATATCTCCCCGAGTGGAATTTAGACAGTTTATTTAGGCTCAAAGGAAAACACGCTGCTTCTGCCCAACGACGCCGCGAAAAAGAGAACGTTTTAATTCCATCTCAGATTCGCGGCTTTGCGACTTTGGGAAGGAAATGAACGTGTCACGAAAGGCATTCCTCGCAACTCTAGACATACGGTAGAGTTGAAGTTTTGGTTGCATTCCACACAGATCCATGTTAAATTATAAGTATGGTTAAGTATTACTGTAAAACCGGGTTGAGTATCGCTGCCCTGGGGGAGTCAAAAATCAATCCGTGCAATTATGAGATCTTTTGTTCGGTGTCCATCCCTCAGGTAGAATAACAACTATATTGGAAATGAAACATACGAATCCCAGGAAACTTCCTGAAAAGTTTGTAATCACGTTTAGGAAACATTTTCAGTGATGGCTTTAATGATCGTGTCAAAGCGATTGAGAGACTCGTATGCCAACGACCGCTCCCGGTTTCAATCCTTCCATCTCTAAAAAGCTATTTCTCCAGTTAGTTAGCACGGAAATGCCAACGACTGACGCTCGTGCCGCTCGCGATTTTGTACGCGTCCACATCTCCGATTGGAAAGCGAAATGTCAGCCCTGTTCCAAGGGTGTCCATCACTGACTCGTTTCTCCCCTTTCGTGTACATACCTCGCTAAAGTGCTGAAATGTTTACCGATTGCGGATGGCATTCAGTAAATATCACGCAAACAGTGAAGTTACAGAATGTGTTTCATAAGGCGAAGACACGAAAAAAAAAAAAAAAAGATACCACTGATGCGTGATGGCTGAGAAGTGAACTAATTGCAGCAATATGCAGTCAACTGTGCTAACCCATCCACGAGAAGCTCGATTTTGTTTTTTTAATTACTCTCCAGCCTTTAATTGCCCTCTATTTTATCAGTGTCACTGAAAAGCATTTAAATAAAAAAAATATATATATATATAAATTAAAATAAATAAATAAATAAAAGCGACCATAAAAATCTGCGGAGTTGTACAATGTCCAAAGACTGTAGTTACATCCCACAAGGGAAAAAAAAGCAAGATCTATTAATCAAAAAAAAAAGGAAAAAAAAAACATTTTGGGGGTCCAAATTTTATCCTGGATTTTGTAGATCGGCTCGTTTTTTCTTACAAAAAAAAAATCTGTTTCCTGAAATTGTTGCTCGAATGCGACGGTTAGATAAGATAACATCGGGCCAGATAAAGTGGAGTTAATTGTTGTCATACGAGCGTGCTTTTATTTTGAAGGTCTGATTTTTTTTTGGCAAGATGCTAATGGCAACGTTTTCGTAAATAAAGCCGTTGTCTGTAAAATGAATATTTTTGGGTGTCCGAAATGGATTATTTGGATTTTTCTTTTTTAAAACATTCTTTCCATTGGGAAATATTGTTTGGGAGTTCGTACAATTTCGGTTTGAGTCAGACCGACTGGAACAGATTCATCACAAAATACAGCAATGGTAATTCTTCTGTTCCCCCCTCGAGCGTGATCTTCCGGCAGTCACGGGGGGAAAGCGTCACTGTCGTTGTCAGCATGTCGTGAGCAATGCGGCGAAATTAATCGGGCGAGACTCTTGGCAAAGGCATTAATTTATCATGTAAAGGTATAAATTACAAGGGGGGAAAAAAACGGAGGCACATTAATCTTCATCGGGGCGAAAAAGCCAAATCGGCAGAAAATGAACACGCCCCGACTACTTTGATTTGCTTACATGTGGAGAAGATGAATGGTTGGAGTTCAGTTGTGAGCTTGGCTTGAAGCAATGCTTAACTCTTACTTACAGGATTTATTTGGGGTTTTTTTTCCGAAAGTGGGTCTCGGGTGTGAAAACTTCATTCTTTTTAGTATGAGAGGACAAAAGTATAACAACAATAATTCATCAGACGTGAATGAAACAGGTATGACTTTATGATTAAAACAGGAGTCTTCGATCCTGTTCCTCAGGGCTCACTACCGTGCCCGTTGTCCTTCCCTCCTCTGCTGCAACGTACCGCAATCAAACGATCGGGATCATCATCCAGCTTCCGCGGACCTTGCCGAGCATCTGAATCGGGTGTGCTGCAGCAGCAAGGAAAGATGGAAAACAGGCAGGACAACAGTCCTTCGGGGGAACAGGACTGAAGACCCCAGATATAAAACTCTGCAATTTGTCACCAAGATAAAGTGCAATGGCTCCATTTGCTTGTCAAAAAAAAAAAAGGAAACAAAAGGCTTTTGCGCTGAGGGAAAATTCAATCTTTGCAATCACCTTCCTCCGCTAAAACTTTGGCTGATGAAAGCTATTACTCATAATGTAGATAAAAAAGGCCTTCCGCAGCCAAACATCTATTAAAGATGAAGTTATGTGGTAAACTGACGCCGCGCTTGTCAAAAAGTTTCAAAGTTGTTGCTGCCTTATTCCGGTGGGAGGTGACAATTCAAGCTCGTTCTTGCTCATCCTGCATTTTTTGAAGGCGTGCCAAGCGAAACGGTTATTGCTAGATAAGAAGGCCAGGAGTCCGAGAAATCAATACGAGTCTTATTATCTTTCTTCTGCAGGGCGGAAAAAAAAACGCACCAAAAGCTGCTTTTCAGTGAAAATGACCAACACTAATTAAATGCATAATGAATTGTGTCATGTCGCCTTTAAACCTGTTCATTTTCCTTTTCCTCAGCACGGCTAATTAACTTGATTTTTTTTTTTGGAGGGGGGTGGGGGCGTATTGATCCGCGGCTCAGGGACATTTTTACCGGAAGCGTTTACTCCCAAAATAGGTCAATTACAAGCATATGGAGGAATGTGCCACAAAAAGGAGCCATTTTAGGTCATCTTTTGTCTTTATATGTTAACACCCAACCGGGACAAAATCCCATCGAGGCAGAAAACATCGTAGGACAAAATTGTTGTGGGTCCGTTAACGGCGCCACTGAAAAGTCACGCGGTGAGATTCAGCTCCGAAAGCAAGGCTGAAAAACAGCCAGATTTACTTTGGAATGCTCCAGCAGCCCGTTTGGGCAACAGAAATGTTCGTACAAAAATTAATCGTGCCTCAAAAAATCTCCCGAGTAAAAACAACAACAAAAAATTGGTCCAAAAGCAAGGCTGAAAACAATTGCCTTGAAACAGCCAAATTGACTTCGGAATTCTACCCCAGCCCGTTTAGGCAGCAAACATTGTGGGAGACGTTCAATTGTGAAAAAAAAATCCACCCTATCCATACGCAGCTACATTGACTTTTAAATATCTGGAGCAGCCCGTCTAGGCATCGAACTATTTTTTTAGCGTGTGTGACAAGATGTTCCCTTAACTTTGCACGAGTAAAAAAAAAAAAACCCAAAAAGGATATAAACTGTACAAAATATCAATTGAATCAAAACAAAAACAAACAACAAAAAAAACTCAGAATTGATTTGTATTTGTGGTCAAGTAATGCCCACTTGCAGCCCCCCGTTTAATGTCAAAGCTGCAAAGGTAAAAAGGTTGCTGTGTTTATTTTCAAGGTGGCTATTTTCCCGACAGCCGAAAGCTCCGCCGCAGGTAAGTGGCTCCGGTCCAAAAAGCAAGCCGACTTCATCGCCCTTTTGGCTGCACTTCACCGCTCGCGGTAATGGCCGCCCGGCTGTGGGACGGAGTTGCCGCTTATTTAGCGCGCGCTGGCCTCTTTTGCAGCTGTGCGCAGTCCAACTGCACAGATGCTAATGAACGAGCGCGCTAAGATTCTGGCTGGGCATGGATGCTCTGGGTTCACCTGCAGAATCCACAGTACACGCTTCCAGCGGTGAAGGCTCATAAGGGAAAGTAGCGGTCAATGTTTAACACCACGGACTAACGATACTCTGCGGTTATTACCCGACATCCTCTAATTTAAGGTCGTCAAACCCGCAGCTAACAATTTAGGCTCGCTCAGGCGATTGATTGCCTTTGGTCGACATTTTAGAAAGGATCACGGAAGCTGACATGTTTGAGCTGCTTTTGCAGGCCACATAAAATGGTGCGGCGGGCCAGATATGGCCCCCGGGCCTTGAGTTTGACACCTGCGTTTTAAGTGTTTTCTTAAACTAGGTTGAGGTTTTTGGGCCATGATGTCAAAAGCTGGTGTGTGTTTGGAGCGAAAAATACCGGATGTTCATCCTGAACGCAAGAGGGTGTGCACACTTGTGCAAACACATGATTTCAAATTGTTTATGTTTACTTGGCTTCAAGAAATCTTTTTAAAAGAAATGTTTGAGTTGTGCAGGGTTATAAGTCACAAGGGTGCATTGTCTTTTGAAATGATTTTTGTTGGACGATTGTTTCCCGTTCAAAAATGGGATTTTTGACAGGGGGTGTGTAGACTTTCTATCCGCTCAAACTGCAGGTTCTCAATCCTATTTTTTCTACTTTCAAATTTACTACCCCCCCCCCACACACCCCCGAACGCCCCCGTGTGCCAAATTAGTGTGCCAGTTTTGACCCTCCCGCCTTATATTGGACAACCCTGCTCAAATTGGGACACCGGTCGTATTATGAAGCGACCTGACGCGTGGCAGCTACAGCTTCGTTTTTTTTTTTTGTTTTTTTTTTTTGTGATCGCACAACTGGGCCCGTCTCTCGCGTTCACGTGGAACGTAATTCACGGTGCGGCATCGTGTGACAGGACTGGCCGCCGTGCATTTTCATGTCTTATTTAACACTTACCGCTTATATATATGGCCTTTATCAATTATTTAGGGGCACACTTCAAATGCTCGCGGGGTAATTAATCAAAAACATAGCTGACTGCCCTATTTGCAGTTCCATTTGTCTTTTTTTTTTTTCTTCCTTCTTCAATTTTTCGTATGTTTATAAATGTGGCGGTGGGGGAAATTGAAACGCCGTGCATGCATGAACACATAATGAGTTTGGTTTTTTTTTTTTTTAGATTGCTTTCATCATGGGACGATTACTATTGATACGGCCGCCCGACTGTTCTCCTCAGACCTCCGCCAGTCAGTCCTCTCTTTGGAGTAAATATTCTACAATGACGATCAGATTGCATTAAGCTCAGACCGACCCTAATGAGGGGCGAGCGCGACAGAAAATAGGACGGAGCAAAACAAACGATAATGCAATCAAGGATGCAATTCACGGCAACGAGCAGCAGAATGATTTTTAAATTTATTTATTTATTTATTTTTTTACCCAAGCGTGGTGGTCAGCGCGTGGGACGGAGGGCCACCCAAAGCAGGATGGGAGTCAATTATTTTGAGGGAATAATATTAACGAGCTTACAAATGGGGGGGGCCTTTTCAAAATGCCAAGCTCAAAGGCCGAAAAGGGGAACGGAGACCAGAGGAAATGATGTTCAATGAAAAGGCAAAAGTGCAACTGACGGGGGGCTCCTGGGAAGCATCATTTCCGACATTGCAAGAATAGGTAGCAGAATGGAATTGTGAATTATTCATTAAAAAAAAATTTTTTTTTTTTTGGAATGTCATTATGACTGGGAAAGCTTCGGTCCTGTGCTAAAAGTGTTCGATGTGAGTGTATTGTGCAAGTGGGAAATGCATTCTTCCAAGTGAAGAAAAAAAAAAAAAAAAAAGATAATTTTTCAAGACAACAGATGGTGAGTTCATTTAACACTTTTGGCCGAAGCTATGCTGTCTGTGCATCATTAAAAAATACTGGTGTGATACGATTGGATCGCTTCGTGGCACTGGCACATTGTACGCGCCGCTTTAATTTGAGTCATGAATGAGTGTTTTTTTTTTTTTTTTTTGAAACCGCCCAAAAAAAAAAAAAAAAAAAAAAAAAAAAACAGTCAAGTGTGAAGTACTTTCACTATTGCACTTTACTTTTGAGAAATTGTTGAGCGGATTCAAAAACGATATTACATGTGCCAAAAGTGCAAAAGTCAGCACACCCCGACATGAAAAAAAAATCCTTGAGTTTGCAATAAACTGAATTGGTGTTGCCAACGGGTTGAATTGGTTTAAGGTTTTTTTTTGTTGTTTTTTTTTCTCAACAGTCGATTTTTAAAGTCAAAGTGGGAACGACCTCGCGAGCGATTCACCCGATCAAAGTTTTCCCCCTTTCGCCGTGGCACTCTCTCCTTCTTCGTCTCGGTGTGGCATCTCGCAAAGAGTAAATGAGAACACTTGCAAATGGTTTTCGTTACCGATTCCATTTGTTAAGCATGTCGGAATCATCCGCATGCATTTGCTCTCCGTTGCTAACCCAAAACACTTTTTTTTTTTGGGCGTGCGGGGGTGGGTGTGGGGGGGGTCTGCAGTTGCCATTCCCCAAGTCTTTTCCTTCAGACACTCGGCACCCAACTGTGGCGAGCGTAATAATCCTCCTCTAACATTGCTTTTGCCTCAGGTTTCATCCTAATTAGCTTAACGTGATCAAGCCAGGCTCCGTGGTGACCCATTTTGGAGGACGATCATTGAGCATCTCTTCGAGGTGTGAGGCGAGGCTTATTTAACGGAATAAGGGGAAGGCGAAACATTCGAAGGGGAAAACGTGTTTCGGGAAGCTCATTTGCCTCTTCGCCTGAGATCTTTTTGCAAGCGAACATTGAAACTATCCAACAATTCCATCCATCCATTTTCCGATCCGCTTTTGGTGTGCATGTCTTAGCCACCAGGTGGCAGTATAGTACACATGTACACGACATAATCCACAAAGAAGACTTCTACCGTGAAGTGACTTCATCAGCTGTACTATCCATTCATCCATCCGTCCATTTTCGGATCCGCTCATCCTCGCAAGGGTTGCTGGGGGGGGTGCTGGAGCCTATCCCAGCCGTCTTCGGGCAGTAGGCGGGGAGCACCCTGAACCGGTCGCCAGCCAATCGCAGGGCACACACAGACGAACAACCATCCGCGCTCATACTCACACCTAAGGGCAATTTAGAGTGTTCAATCGGCCTGCCATGCATGTTTTTGGAATGTGGGAGGAAACCGGAATATCCGGAGAAAACCCACGCAGAGAACATGCAAACTCCACACAGGGAGGCCAGAGCTGGAATTGAACCCAGTACCTCTGCCCTGTGAGGTCAACGTGCTAACCACTGCACACCGGGCCGCCTTGTCATAATTATGTGCAACATATTTCTTCACTCTATTTCTTTCAATTAGACCAGGGGTGCCCAAACTTTTTCGACTTTTCATTCAACCAACCTCCCGGGATCGCCCCTTACCGCGCACGCGCACGCGCGCGCACACACACACACACACGCACGCACGCACGCACGCACGCACGCACGCACGCACGCACACGCACACACACACACAGACA
>NW_017805122.1:1293518-1311392 GCF_001891065.2 Hippocampus comes | reverse complement strand
TTGTTTTTTTTTTTTTTTTTTTCGAACCCAAAAAAAAAAAAAAAAAAAAAAAAAAAAAACAGTCAAGTGTGAAGTACTTTCACTATTGCACTTTACTTTTGAGAAATTGTTGAGCGGATTCAAAAACGATATTACATGTGCCAAAAGTGCAAAAGTCAGCACACCCCGACATGAAAAAAAAATCCTTGAGTTTGCAATAAACTGAATTGGTGTTGCCAACGGGTTGAATTGGTTTAAGGTTTTTTTTTGTTGTTTTTTTTTCTCAACAGTCGATTTTTAAAGTCAAAGTGGGAACGACCTCGCGAGCGATTCACCCGATCAAAGTTTTCCCCCTTTCGCCGTGGCACTCTCTCCTTCTTCGTCTCGGTGTGGCATCTCGCAAAGAGTAAATGAGAACACTTGCAAATGGTTTTCGTTACCGATTCCATTTGTTAAGCATGACGGAATCATCCGCAGGCATTTGCTCTCAGTTGCTAACCCAAAACACCCGCTGCTAAGACACCTTAGGAAAGTCACGATTTTGGGCGTGCGGGGGTGGGGGTGGGGGGGGTCTGCAGTTGCCATTCCCCAAGTCTTTTCCTTCAGACACTCGGCACCCAACTGTGGCGAGCGTAATAATCCTCCTCTAACATTGCTTTTGCCTCAGGTTTCATCCTAATTAGCTTAACGTGATCAAGCCAGGCTCCGTGGTGACCCATTTTGGAGGACGATCATTGAGCATCTCTTCGAGGTGTGAGGCGAGGCTTATTTAACGGAATAAGGGGAAGGCGAAACATTCGAAGGGGAAAACGTGTTTCGGGAAGCTCATTTGCCTCTTCGCCTGAGATCTTTTTGCAAGCGAACATTGAAACTATCCAACAATTCCATCCATCCATTTTCCGATCCGCTTTTGGTGTGCATGTCTTAGCCACCAGGTGGCAGTATAGTACACATGTACACGACATAATCCACAAAGAAGACTTCTACCGTGAAGTGACTTCATCAGCTGTACTATCCATTCATCCATCCGTCCATTTTCGGATCCGCTCATCCTCGCAAGGGTTGCTGGGGGGGGTGCTGGAGCCTATCCCAGCCGTCTTCGGGCAGTAGGCGGGGAGCACCCTGAACCGGTCGCCAGCCAATCGCAGGGCACACACAGACGAACAACCATCCGCGCTCATACTCACACCTAAGGGCAATTTAGAGTGTTCAATCGGCCTGCCATGCATGTTTTTGGAATGTGGGAGGAAACCGGAATATCCGGAGAAAACCCACGCAGAGAACATGCAAACTCCACACAGGAGGTTGACGCGCTAACCACTGGACCACCGGGCCGCCTATCCAACAATTTAACATCCTAAAATGGACCATCCGAGTGCACAGCTGGTGGAAAAGTCATTTTATGTTTTTTGTTTTTTTTCTGGTGAGACGAGAGGCGACCCCGGCAAAGTATTTGCGGCTCGAAAAGCACATCCATTTCTCACCGATGTCTTTGTGAAAGCGAAATAAAATGCAAAACCGAGCCGCAAATGAGTCACGGAGATAAGGCGACGACGCCAAGCTAATTTGTCTCGTTTAAGAGAGAGTAATGGATTTTAGGTGGAAGTCCAAGTGGATGGACTGCCAAAGACAGCTGCGACGATTGTCAACAAGGATGAATTACGGTGTCGGCAAAAAAAAAAAAAAAAAAAAAAAAAAAAGGTTTCAAGTCAGTCGAATTGAACGTAGCAAGAAAAGCCCACAAAAAATACACAGTTTCTCGAGAAAATGAATCGATTTTTTCGTAGGTCTACTCATGACACACCAACCAAATTGCATGATGTTAAGCAACACTACATGAGAAAAAAAAAGAAAAAGAAATAAAATAATCAATAAATAGAAAAATAAATCAAGAAAAACAGATTTTCCAATTGTCACATTTAATAGTTGGCCCATTCTTTCAGGATAAACAACTCAGATTAATTTGATCGTGACCAAAAAAATAAATAAATAAAAAGTACAATTTTTCAAGTGATCTCGGCTCGTTCTGTCCAAACACGCTGTACATATGCGACAACGACACACTGTTTCCAGTGAATGAGCCCCTTGGGCCTCGTTTTCTCTCAAGACAAATGGCAGGTGAAAACGCTTCTTGACATGCCCCCTCTGGTATAAACAAACCGCTCGTTCATTATTTAAAAACACGTGTATCAGGAAAAAAATGCGAGACTTTTTGTGCTGACTCTGCTTCTATTAAAAGAGGTTTTCCAGAATGGTTAAAAAAAAAAAAAAAAGATACACCTTCGTGCCCGCAAAAGTCCTCCGGGCCGCTCGACACTTACACTTCATTTCCATTGAAAAATAACCCTGAAATTCAATCCAGGGTTTGCATGCTTGATGCATTCCTTGGGCAAAGAGCTGAGTCAAATGTGGAATATTTAAGTGTCGCGGTCTGTTAATTACAGCTCTCAGATGGGTCGGTTGCTTCCTGCTGACAATAGAATCAAACAAACCAGCAAACGGCTTTCGAACGGCAACCTTTTCGTGTGCGGTGTGAGTATTTAAAGATCAAATATTTACTGTAGGCTAATTTAAGTCATTATAAAATTACACACACACACACACACACACACACACACACACACACACACACACACACACACACACACACACACACACTCAAAAAGTTATTCTGTCTGGAAGTGCATGTATATGGATGGACCGTATTTTCCGCACGATAAGGCGCTTCGGAGTATAAGGCGCACCTTCAATGGATGGCTTATTTTAAAACTATTTTCATATATAGGGCGCACTACATTATAAGGCGCATAGAATCAAAGCTACAGTAGTGGCTGCGGTTGCGTTATGCATCCACTAGATGGAGCTACACTAAAGGGTGAATCGGATCGAATGGAATTTGAATCGCGAAAAGGTAGGTCAGGGCGCCAACCACGGGCAAAAATGCCTTCTGAAACTCACGAACTGATTCACTCTGCAGGTGATAAAGGTTTTTAGGCCATGGCGGGGGTTTTCCCACTCCTTGACTGTGCCATTTCAAATCATTGCGTGCTCAACCGGCCATTTAAATCCAAGGCGAGACGACGATATGATTGGCCGAAGTTTGCATTTGCAAGCAGCACACACCTCGAAGCAATTTGGAACGCTAATGGCAGGCCTTTTGCGGCCAATTTAAGTTTTGTTCGCTTAATTAAAATGAAATGGGCGTACAGTAGATCCGCGCGCACTCGAAACCACCTGACTGAGATTGCTTCAACGGCGGATTGGTTTGATAATAAGCGGGCGAAAACTCCGGAACCTTCATTTGCGCTCATGAATATGCATGCAAATGAGGCGGTAATAAATGAAGCACTAAAAGGCGCCGAGGAAACAGTACACACAAGCGCAGAGTTTAAGGAAACCAAATAGAGCAAGTAGGTATTAAGAGCCGCAATTAGTGATGCACCGTCTTCACTCAACATACTGCAACGGCTTTTCTTGCTTTTAAATCGTCCCCCTTGAGTTTTCTTGTTGTTTTGACACATTTCTCATTTCAACACCAGGATTAAAAACAATAACAACAGAAATGATGTCCCGAGAAAACGCATCATCGTCGCAGGGCACAAATCAACCGATCCCAGCTTAATAATAAACTGTATAAATGTAATACATATAGCCTGGTTAGTTTAGCTCGTTCCTAGCACCACGGACAGCAAATAGGACTTGAATGAGTAGCTGGTTAGCAGTTAGCACACTTGACGAGACTGAAGAGCGACACGAGTCCTATAAAGTTGGTCAGGTCTGTATTCACTATCAAAGAAAAAGATAGTTACACATAGCTAGCCTGGTTAGCCTAGCTGTCTAAAGATTCCTAGCGCCAAAGACAGTATTTACGACTTGTGTTAGTAGCGTAAATTTAGCATTTTCGGTAAGCAAAATTTCACACCTTTGTCGTGAAGCTTTATTTACTCTTACCAACAAAAACCAAAATCAAAAACAAATCAAAAGCAATACAAACAGAACCACTGACACATGGCTAGCCTAGTTAGCCGAAATGGCTGATATTGCTCGCACCGCAGAGAGTAGCTAGAATCGGTTCATTGCGCAAGTATCATTGAGCAAATTCAACAAAATTAGGCGTAACAATATCATTATAATAAGCAAAAAGCAAACAAAGATGACGCATCCAAGAACAAGTTCCTGGTCCGGTTATCTTAGGTTAGTCATCGCTACCGAGTTCAACGGACAGGGCCCAGGACGTGCATTTGCACCATACATTGAATATTTACAGCAAATTTTTGATTTTGCTGGCCAAGTTTCGATTTACTATTACAAAAATTAATATAATAAAGCAACCAAGAACAGGGCGTTCCCACGGTTAGCTTAGCTGGCCTCCAAAAGCCCCCGGACAGTTACCAGGACCCGCTATTCGTCGTACAAAGTTAGCATTTTGCTTCGCCCTGAGCCAACAAGATGTGGCCTGTTGATTTCTGACACACGCTCAAAACGCATCATGATTTCAACGAACGATCTGTGCAATTTTCCTCCGGCACTCTTCTGCTTCGCCTCGGCCGTGCTGTCAATCAGAAAGAAAGGGTATAAACAACACTGCCGCCGACCCACTTGAGCGTGACCACATCTCGGCGTCGGCACCACGTGCGACGCCGAAAACCCTGCCCTATTTCAATCACCTGCAGCTTACCTTCACTGACATGGGTGACAAAACGCAGCGGGCTGCCAGACGGGGACAAAACACACCATAATAGATTCAGTACACTCACCTCAGGGACAGCTGTGATAAATATCGGGTGGCCCGAATGCAGCGTGCGGCCAGGATACAGCTCATTCCACGCAGCCAAAAGATGTATACCAGGAAATGACTCGCATTGTATATCTCACTGAATGGCTAATGACACGCTGCACACTTTGCAGCCACAGTGGGAAGTAACTAATACATGCTCGGAGAAGGAGCTTCAAAATCCTTGAGTACAAACCTCCCAGTGGAGGTGTTACAAAAGTCCAGGTATCGAAAAATAAAAGGCTCCCTGAAATGGTCACATCTCCGAGTCATTGTCACTATTTACATCATTAAATGGCGAAGTAAACTGGAACTTCCTGGAAATTACCATGTACAAGTTTCGTTTTCGTAAATTTCCCCGAATGTCGCAGCCTTATTTCCGACCCCAAACGCCATCTGGTGAGGTAGACGGCTCACCGTATTGTGTTATTGTCACTTTCGCTAACCAAAACGGCAGGAAGGCAACATGTTTACTGTTTCCCGTGTCGGTGAGTTCCCCTGCTATCGGGAATCTCCAGGCATCTGGTCTTGGACCCTTTGTGTTTAGCAAATGACACAATTACAGTATGTTGCTTATTCCCTTGATGATTAAAGACTCACTTTGTTCAGCTCGAATCGGTAAATACATTAGCCACAAGCCCCTATTCAATTGAAAAAAAGACAAAACTGGAGATTATTTACTTGACAAAAAAATGGATTAGCGTTACAAGCATCTTGTTTCGCAAGCTGTGAAAACCCAGAGAGCCCAAATTTGTTATCTTTTCGCGCAAAAACACCTTCAACTTAATCTACCAAACAGATGTGAGCGCAATTACCACAACTGCATTTTTTTCTAATCACCGATAACACCTTCAGACACCACCGATTACATTTTCTCACCATCCACACTGCTACATATGTGAAATTACATGGAAGAAATTGAGCACAAACGCTTAAAGCACCTCTGACAGACTTTGAGCAATATTATTGTATGCCCCCCCCCCGACCCCTCCACCAGAGACTGTGCGCGTGCCTGTGTGCGCGCAGGCAACACGGTGACTCGCTACGTATCCCATGGCAACGGGCAAGAATGAAAAGCTTTCTTCCCGGGCCTGCTCAGATCCTGACAGCCAGGAAGCATCCAATCCATGTACATACAGGCCCTCCCCGTCAGCCACACTTACTGCAGGCTGTCGCAAAAACCTGGCGTCGCCATGGCACACAGGAACAGGAACGAACCAAGTTGCCTTAGCGCGTGTTTGGAACTACCTTGGTAGTGCGTTGTGTAGTATTGATCAAAATGCCGAAATTATCGTCATTAATTGGGTACGGTTTTAGTTTTTCTTGTGGCGGCACGTGAAATACAGAGCTAGCATGAGAATGAAATCAGCAAAAATATATTTACATGACTCAGCAGAATTGACATCAAGCTAATTATTTGGACTATGGGTCAGGCGAAGATATTGTAAAACCTCTCCTTTTGTTTGCGAGGTTGTTTTTTTTTTCTTTTCTATTAGATACTTTAGCTAAGTTCTTGACTACTTTTTATGGCAGCTAGCTAGCAACGCTAGCATGTACGCTTGGTCCAAAACAAATATATACTCTAGCTAAGTTCTTGACTACTTTGTATAGCAGCTAGCTAGCACTGCTAGCATGTACGCTTGGTCAAAAACAAACGCTTTAATCTGCACTTTGATCAGACATACATTTGGGTGGGGGGCGGGGGGGGAGGGCTCTGTCGGTATATAAATCTACGTTTCAAAATACCGTATTGCATATAAAAAAAAAATAAATAAGATTGAAAAAAATACTACTTGGTCGCTGACAGTTGAGTTAGCCCAAGTTTAAGTGCTAGTGGATCTTACATTCAAGGGGGCCCCTTCTCGAGGACATCCTTCTGGAGACATGAACGGTCCACTTGAAGCGCACATCGTTTTTAATTTCGAAAGAATAAATCATCCTCCCGTGGCGCTTCGGCAGCGCGGCGCTTGGAGAGGACTGAGTAAGTGGCTGAGACACTACTAGACAGAGATAAGGCCTTCTTAATAAAAGCAGAGGGTTCAAAAGGGGGTCAACAGCAGTCACTGCTGCTGAAGCGAGGGGAACTGGGGCGAGCGTTGTTCATTGTCACAACCGGTCAAGCCCATCCGTGTCGTGTTTGGTGGTTCCGAGTGCAAATACCTGCTGTTGCCTGCTCCTGTTTGCTTGACTGCCTTATTTGTAGGTTAACTTCCAGATGTCAGCATTTTCCCCCCCCAGAGCGGTTTTGAACAGTTTGTGTGTGTGGTTTTATTTTATTTATTTTTTTTACTTAGCCGACAATAGGTCTTGTGCATTTGCATGGTTCAGTAGTTGACCAAATCGTGACTGTGTTGTTGTCTTTTTGTTTTATACAGATAAGGCATATCGGTAAAAATGGTGACCCACATATCGCCGGATAATTAGATCATATTTATAACACCGTTAGCGAAAGCAAATCTCGACAGCATGGGGGGAAAAAAATAATATTGTCCGATCAAAAAATGGTTAAAAACCAGACCAGCCGGGATTGACCAATCGATGAAAAATGATTGCGGCAAATTTTGGTCTGCAAGATCGTGCCGCTGCTCGTGTTATCTCAGAGAATGCTTTTGGTGCTTCTGTTTTGGTTAGCAACAGACAAGCGGTTGCTAAAGCTAGCGTGTGACTGTGGAGGTGAACGTGTCCTCGTATTTATAAGTAAATGCCAACGGGAAAGAGGAAACCCCACACCTCCGTGACGAGACGCTATCGAGCGAGTATTCCTTTCGATCTCGGATCTCTCTTTGGTGCATGACCAATAGAAGTTCCCACCGGGAGATTTGGCCGGATTTCGTCTCGCTTTAATGTTCGTTTCCATTCATCTCCAAGCTCCTAGATCTATCCGGGATGCGCCTGGCTCGCTTCGCTGACTCACTTCCGACTTCCCCCTGCCTGCTCCAATTACCGTGAGAGGAGAGAATATCTGCTGCAGCTTTTGCCAGCGTTTGTGACCGTAATGGCATCATAGGTACAATTCATGTGCGCTCATTAAAATCCACACCCGATGTCTATTGTCAACAGGAGAGGGTTTTCGAGATCCCAGGACGCTTTTATCGGCGGCAAAAGGTGCGTAATGCATCCGTTTCCATAAGACAATATGATGACGGAGCTTTAACAGTTCCAAAAAAAGAAATCCGCCATTTTATAGAGCGCTTATCCTGTTCATCGTTGCGGGTAGCTGCAGAGAGTACAATCCTATTCCGTCCTGTGTCTTTTTTTGCAACCTTGAGCCCTCGCAGAGACATTTAATTAGGTTCTCCGAGACTCAAATTAAAAATTCAGTTCGACTACACGACTGGGTCAGAAGGAAGCGAGTTCAGAGAAGAAGCGGATAAATGTTCTCAACTCCTTTTTATGAAGCATTCGGGATTTGTTGTCCCTCTCAAACAGGATTTGATTGAGGTCGAATTATTTTTTTTTTCCCTCCCATCAGTCATCATAAGCATTTTTCATAATTGTATTTGTTTCCATGAACCTTTGCCCATGTTGGCATATAACCCGCCATTTTTTTTTTTTCGTCTCAGGAGCTTACCTCCATCTGTTTCCATCTTGTGCGTCATTAGTTTGATGCGAGAGAGTTTCACACTTGGAAACTTTTACTAGCGAGAGTAGCGACGCATCGTTTTTCTACGTCGCCAGTCGCCAGCTCTCAATTTAAACATCACAAGTCATGTGATTTTTTTTTTTAATTTAAAAATACATTTGAATACTGCAGAGGAAAAAAAAATGCGTTCCACAGCTTTTATCTTGCATTTCGTGGCACAATTTAATGATGGTAAATGCCATTTATTAAAATTTCAATAACATAGATCAATGAGTTAAAATTAGGTGAAGCAATAACATCAAACTAATTGAAATGTGAATCAATTCGGTCCCCGTCAGCCTCTTATTAATTTAAATATGATGATGGATGTATTTATTCGTGGACAAATAAAGGACATCAAAGCCTCGAACTTGCATTCTGTGCCTCGTGGAAATTATGTAAATGTAGACATTTGAATTTCAATAAAATAATTACAATGTAAGGCAATTAATTTAAACAGGAATTTCTGATGAACATGTCCATTCAATAACTCGAAGGCAATGAAAAAGTTGACAAAAAAAAAGAAAAAAAACGTCAGCTTTTTAATTAATGTGAAGGAAAAAGATGATTGGAAAGCAGGCGCATCTCAGGATTACTTAAATATAAAACCACAATCACGATTTTACCATGTTTCTTTTTGGGGATTGTTTTTTAAAGACTAATTTGCACATTAAAAAAAAAAAAGACATTTTCAGCGGAAAAAAAAAACTTTTCTGAACAGGTTTTAATTTAAATAGTGCCATTTATTTTTTTTTTTAAATCAAAATGTGCAATGAACGTTCACGTAAAAGGCAATGAACCACAAAGCATGACACTTGTTACATTTTGTACTTAGGCCGTGGCTTCCCCACTACACAAACAAAAAAAGGGAGGCGGGGCATCCACTGCACTGTGCACGCTGGGATTGGTCGGTCGGGTGCACGTCAATCGCCCGCTTTTTAAAGACTAATTTGCACATTAAAAAAAAAAAAAGACATTTTCAGCGGAAAAAAAAAACTTTTCTGAACAGGTTTTAATTTAAATAGTGCCATTTATTTTTTTTTTAAATCAAAATGTGCAATGAACGTTCACGTAAAAGGCAATGAACCACAAAGCATGACACTTGTTACATTTTGTACTTAGGCCGTGGCTTCCCCACTACACAAACAAAAAAAGGGAGGCGGGGCATCCACTGCACTGTGCACGCTGGGATTGGTCGGTCGGGTGCACGTCAATCGCCCGCCACTAACGCACACGTTTATTTTAGTTTTGGCTGCATTTTATTCCGTTTTAGTCGACGGCAGATGGGACGAGGTCTTTGAGTCGGCCGATGGACTGGTCACGAGCCAATCACAGGGCACAGAATTGTGAGGCAGGCGCACGAGCCCATCCGTCGCCGTGCTTGCCAAGGAAATAATGTATGAGTTGATCATGAATATGCCACATTTGATTTCAAAAACATGAAGAAGGGGGTGAAAAGCAGGCCAGGCATCGGGGGACGGCGAAGCAGAGACCAGATGAAGACCATTGATATTTATGGATTTATTTCGGAAGGTGTATTCCAGGCTCCCTCTAGTGGTACTCAGTGTGTGGCATGTTGATCTCGGATGGTATCTTAAAACGAAACGCACGTCACTTAAGGACAAACTGGTGGATCTTATTAAGCCTCAGTCATGTTAGTCATTCTTGAAGGAGGATAAAGAATACATGCCTGTGAGTACGTCTATGGTTTTGTGCGTCGAACAGCTCTCGTTTCATTCTCAATGTTAGCATTTTGGGCGAAGCACATCTATCATCAGTCATATCTGTGGAGATACAATCGTGGCCACTGGGTTTTTTTTTTGGGCTGGGTCGTATTTTATCTCGTCAGTGAACACGACTGGTGTTGCGTAAATGAAATGAGAGTACGGCACGTATCGACGCGTTTTGTGTGCGCTGATATGATGCCGCTCAGACGATGACAGAAAGGCTGATAGCCGAGCGCTGAAGCTCCATCCATCAAAACAGCCCGGCTCATCAATCCGCGGCTAACGCTTCTCCACTCGGCGCCGACGTTTGTCACGTTGCTCTCTCTGATAACACTCCCACACTCACGATACAGATACAAGTTGCGCTTTTATGAAATGTTGATACACCTGAACTTGCGTGCGTCAAAGCAACGATAAATCGGACTAAATGCAGGTTTCGGATGCCATTTCGCTTTGAATCACTTTAGCAGAAAACCATGAAAGCATTAACTTCAATTTTGATTAGTTCAGGGAACAGCAAAAAATGATCAAACTCAATGATTCTCAAAAAGTGTGACGCAAAGGAATCGCTGCCCAAGACAGTTTGGTAACTTACGTACAATATATAATCATTCAATCGAAGGCTAAATTGCATCTACGAAATTCCAGCCCGTGTGGCAAAACCCAAGACAGCCCATTTGTGGTTTCACTCCAGTTTTTGCTGTGTCCTCCCGATCGAATAACGAAGTAGTAGGTGCAATCTTTACAGAAGATAGACAGCCCGGGTACGGGGAGGTGGGCTGACAGTTGATAGCCCGGGACGCAGCTAATTTGCGGCTTGTCAATTATCAAGGCTGCGCGCCCAAGACGAGAACAATTTAACAGGAGTGCCGTTCGACTGACTTGTGTCTTGACAGGACGAAATCCTGCCGGGATGCGTATCAGTCAGCGAAAACACCCAGCGGCTACGGGTGGGGGGATCCAAATGCATGCCGCTGTCAAATGTGAAGTGACTGTTAAATAAGGCCTTATGACTGTAATGTTGGTTTTTATCTCCATTTAAATTGCTGTCGCGATGCAACATGTCATTGGGGGTGGAGTTTTAATTTGATGCCAGTTGAAATATGATGTCATTTGCTCAAAGAATTGAATTACTTTTGGATGTGATGGCGCCTGCAGGTGTTACTTATGCGGAGAAGGGAGATCATAATAACAACATGTTGCCTCATTAATTATTATCCGAGCAGTCATAATTACTTGTCAAACCCCAATATTGCAGGAGGTGGATAGGAAAAAAAAAAGGGAATGTTTTAAGAAAACATAGCTTCCAGGAGCACAGGAAGCCCTCTATGGTGATCCAATTGGGTTTGTGGTGACTCGCAACAGTGGCGGGTGAATGAATAACAATGAGTTCATCAAGCACAACACTAGAAAATGGCATTCCGGGTTCTCTCATGGGCATATGGGGATGTATCACATACTGGGAAGATGATACTTGCAAATAAACAGCTGGAAGTACGAACCAAGAACCTATTGGCTATTTTTTGACCCGCAAAATGTGACATAAAATAAACAAGATCTTTCGTTATGTTGCTATTCTGAAAAGGTCACCGTTTTTGAATATTTGGTGGCACTAAATCACTTTCATTCCGAGCAGACCAAAATTACATGTGGAGTACACCAAGGCTCCGCCCCGGGGCCTCTTCTGTTTCACACTGCAGACTTCCACTGACTCAAATAATAGAAAACAAGAAAATAAATTATGATAACTAGGCCTTGGATTATAACACGGTGTGGACATTAAATGAACACATAACCATCATAGACCATAGGCCACATAAAATGAAGTCGCAGGTACCTGGCCCCCAGACCTTGATCTTGACACCTGTGCTCTTTATGAATAATATGATTGCTAATCACATTGGAAATGGACCGTTTTGTTGTTTTCATGTTTTAAAATCGACCACTAAGTTTTACACTCTTAGGCTAGCTGCGAAGCAAACATATGACGTCTCCTTTAAAATGATCAGATGATTTATTTTATTTTTATTTTTTTTGGTCATGTGTGCTTCAGGATAAGACACCACAGGGGAATTCTGGAGAAGAGGAAGACTTCTCATGCTCAACCGGAGGTGTGCAACAATTGACCCGGCACCAGCTGTCACATCCTATCATGCCTGTTTTGTTATCCCGGCAGCAGCCTCTGACAGGAAGGTGTGGATAGTCGAGAGCGAACTCTTAACGTGTGCGCAGTCACAGCCGGCAGAGGCCACATATGGCCGCCTGTCTCCCTGAGGTGTTGTCGCGCGCAAGGCTACGGACCAGAAGAGCTTCTTTTCCCTTTTTTTTTTGTTTATTCTGCCACGACTGCGAGGGCAGCGGCGGCACACACCCAATCACAAAGTGTATCACTGAAACCGGTGCGGTCCCCGCAGAAGCAATTACACGGCCAGTCCCGTTTCATTTCATACAGTCGGGAGTCGGCTTGCCGCGGTGTTGAAACGCACCCGGTCGCTGGCTCGGATGCTCGCAGGGAACATCTGCCGGTCGGTCAAAAGAATTTGAGAAATATTGACGTTTTCCTTTGAAAAATTGTTCACTGCGGTATTTTTTTTTATCTTCATTAAAACGAAAGGATAGGATGCGGCCTACCGGCTTGTCTTATTTCGTTTTGATTAAAACGCCGTCGGGGTGTACGCGGAGGGGCGTCGGGGCTCGGTAGTGTAAACTGTCAAATGGAAGGTGAAGAGGAGGAGGACGCGAGGAGGTTCACGGAATGTCACCGGCTTCCACAAATGAGATCTGAAGAGGTCCTCGCGGCGGAGCAGATGATGCCGCGGCTCGCCCGGGCTAAGAGCTTTCTGGGGTGCCTGTGAACGACGAAGCCTTCAATTTGCATTTGACATTTTCAGGAATCTGCCGGATGGATTCCATCTCGCGCCAATGAAAATGCCAAATGCTTGCGCGTCATCCAGGACTTCTGGTTGACTTTGGAAAATGACAACAAGTACAGTCAAGAGAATTGACTTGAATTGGAGTGTGTATGTTGAGTGTAAGGCAACTAAGACGATGTTAAGGGATAAAATCTATCAACTAAGGGCCTCTAAATCCAAATATAGAAAAACTCGGCGATCCAAAAACAAAGCACGCGGAAGGAAGAACAAATGTGTACAAATGTTACAATCACTAGCATGTAGCTAGCTACAATGGCTTAGCAAACAAATCTTGCTAATCGTCACAGACTGTAACCGGTCCTCAAGTCCGAAGCATAACGTTAGCATTTTTGGTGAATGAGCTAACAACGGTGGGAAAATGTTCTCGCTTCTAAGGTTGTATCGGAGTCCTGAGTTACGGACGAGTTACGGAAATAGCGCAACAACATGAAATGCATGTACTTGGCCGTCGTTAGCTTAATTTGGCTGCCTTAGCGTCTGAGGCCGCAGTGTTTTGAGAAACGAGCTACCAGCGGCATGCCGTTATTTCATTACCGTGGGGTAGACCAAAGTGTGTCTGCTGATTTTTGACGGAATCAAATGACGATGGGGATGACAGGATAGGCTCCGGTTGTCGAAGCTACATTTAATTTTGAAAATGGAACAAATGTGTCGCCATTTTAACAGAGCCTTCAAGTTCAGTCAAAATAAAACAAGAAATCGATGGCACTTCTACCAGTGTACAAAAACTAAAATAGAACAAACAAAACGCCAGATTAAAAGCCAAACGGTTCAATCGGGATTGTGACGAATCACAGCTGTACTTCACAAGGGATCAATAATCGACACGTCAGATGTTCACAAACTTCTGAGTGTGCCCTGAAGGCGCTTTGTATCCCCGCTACCGAAAAAAGTCACAGTGAGACTGACAGCTTGTTTGGTCCTCCACAAATGCACGCCGAGTGGGCCGGCGCACTCGTTACCTCCGCTTGCCAAGAACACAACGCACGAGGCACCGCTAAGCCACCACACTCTTACCGTTAGGACGAGTGCAAACTTGCAGCCGGAAGACAGAAACGCTTGTTACGGGTGTTGAAAGCAGCAGGTCTAAAAAAAACAAAAACCACTTGGGTCGCTTGTGGCCTTTAATTGGACAGAAAAAAAGGGACTGACCTTTTACGGTTTTGCTTTCCTCACCCCGATTCACGTATCGATGAAGCCGGTCAACGTCAGCTTGAACGGATCACCTCGGATTATGAACGCAAGGTTTTGAGCCGGTGATTGACAAGACAACGCAGGATACACACATCCCAGATTAATTGGTCTGAGTTTGCGCTTCATCCCCTTCCAATCGAAGTCAGCAAAGGGTCTGATCCTCAGATGTCTCCAAAAGGATTATCCTGACTGATTATCCTGTGGTGTGGGGGGTGTATCCGACGCCTTTAAAATGGATGGCCTTTGTCAGACAAATAATATTAACCCTTTCGTGCACCCTGTAACCTGATAACATGGTAAGCTGGTAGTCACCGCTGTCCCTTCTGACCATTCTGGTCAACCTTTTCAGATGAAGTTGAAGTACTAGCTTCTGATCAACACGTCTAATAGATTACTTTGACCGATTATCCGGTGATAAGAGTGATTTTTTCCCCTTTTTCTTATGAGCTCCGAAAACGCGAAATACCACACATTGAAGGTATTACAAAATAACTACCATAAGTATGAAAATATTTATTACGGGGACATTTGCTGGCTAAGGTGAGAGCGGGGAAAAACAAGCAGACGAAACCCGCACCAGCGTTCACCGAGGCGACATTGTAGGGGGGGGGGGGTGTTCGAAGAAGGTCGGTCCACCTCATTACGCTGATGGAGTTCACATTATTTCAGTGTCACATCCAGGCTGGAGGAATCAGAAAGCACATTATTTGCCTTGGTCTCCGCTGATCAGATCCATTCATCAACGACGGCGGAGCTTGCGCACGCATCATTTATTTCAATTATGATCACGCCCGCTCGTGTCATGTCGGTCCATGTTTTTTCTCCATTTACTAGCTAAAGCACAATAGCAATGTTTCCCCCCCCCCCCCAAAAAAAAAAAAAACCCACGCTGTTTTCCGCACTATATGGCGCACCCAAAAGCATTCAATTTGTAATGCTCGATATCAAGCTGTTTTGCATTGTAACGTATTCCCTTTAGCGTACCACCATCTAGTGGATGCACAGCGCAACTGCAACCACTATTGTAGCTTCTACTCGATGCGCCTTACAATGCGGTGCGCTCTATATATGAAAACAGTTTTAAAAGAGGCTATCATTGAAGGTGCGCCTTATAATCCGACGCGCCTTATCAGGCGGAATATACGGTAACTTGTGTTGGACCAAAGTCATAATTTGAACTTAGTTTTATTTTGGTTTTTTTTTTGGTTTTTTTTTTTTTTGGCATCAGCGCTCCCCTTACAGTCAAAATTGGGAAACTACTAAAAAAAAGCCCCGAAGTTATATTGAAAGAATCATTGTCCAAGTACAGCTGAGTTGCATGAAGTGAATTTAGGTGCACATGCTAACTTCTATGCGCAATATATTGGAGATGAATCATTTCAAGCACAACTGCGGCGTTACTGCGAAAACTGTGCTTCGTATTTGCTCACTAAATCAAACGTACTTTTTTAGGAAGAAAAGCTCAGGAGGAGGAGGAAAAAAAAACACATTTAAGCACCGAAGCAGTGACTGTATAATTGAGATGGGGTGTTTTTTTTTTGTAGGTTTTTTTGTTTTTTTTACTGCGACTATATCTGAAATGACTGTCACATGTTAGCGTGGCGAGCCAACCTGGACTTATCATCGGGTGTGCAGCTCCTCCGGCTTTTAATGGAGTTTCACAATGAGTTTCAGCTCATTGTGCGCCTGTCGGGCTGCGGATTTTACTGGCGCCGCCACTCTCAAAGTGTCAGTCTTTCGTATATTTTGGTTTGTGCGGGGAGAAGTTTATTCACCCGCCGTAGGCGAGACCACCACAGAGAGTGAGGAGCTCACCTACATTCGGCAGGGATCCCAATGAAAAGACTTCATGAATAATGTCTTCGTATTCTTCCAAAAGGAATAAAATATACCTGACTCGCTACGACCGTCGTCACTGTCATGCTTTATTTATTTCCTACTTTTTTTGATTCATTAATTATGGCGATAACACTGTGAGCCATCTCGTGCTGTTATGTACGGGAGCACAATGTCAAGATATTTTCCAACGGCATTTTTATTATATATTTTTTATGGCGCATAAAAATACAAAATTGCTTGCTCGGGATTAAAGTGCATCATATATTGTGCAATGTTGACCTGATTATATTTAACGGCACGAGAGGAAAAATAAGCATGCTAATGCACCGCGATGTCACGCTTCAATGGTGTGCATGTCTTCGCCACCAGGTGGCAGTATAGTACACATGTACACTACGTAATCCACAAAGAAGGCTTCCATCGCGAAATGACTTATACTGTACTATCCATCTATCCATTTCCGGATCCGCTTATCCTCGCAAGGGTCGTGGGGTGTGCTGGAGCCTATCCCAGCCGTCTTCGGGCAGTCGGCGGGGGACACCCTGAACTGGTCACCAGCCAATCGCAGGGCACACACAGACCAACAACCGTCTGCGCTCATACTCACACCTATGGACAATTTAGAGTGTTCCATTAGCCTGCCGTGCATATTTTTGGAATGTGGGAGGAAACTGGAATACCCGGAGAAAACCCACGTAGGCCCGGGAAGAACATACAAACTCCACACAGGGAGGCCGGAGCTGGAATCGAACCCTTGCACCTCTACCAGTCAAAAATGTCTACTTCCTGATTGGCGGTTCCATTCTTCCGTTTACGCTGCGTCAAATGCGTCTCGGGTGGTTTGCTGCCACCCAAATAAATTCCGCCGCGAAAGAGTGAGGCCAGGCAGATGGTGTTTTCACAGCCTACAAGGTGCGGTTGTGGCCAGTGGTGGCACCAACAAGGAAAAAAAAATGTAAAAATGATTTCAGCCGATGCATCATCTGCTCTCCGGTGACCCACATCTACACCCGCATCCGGCTTTTCCACATTACCTGCGACTTTCACCCGCGACCTCTGCGCTTGATGAATCCTCACGCATTTATAGGAAACAGCCCTCTCGCTAATTTGAACTAATCCTTCCAATCAGCCCACCATCTGCTTGCGGCCGCCCCGGATTCCCGACCGCCCCCCCCCCCACCCAACCCCCTCCTCACCCCACCCGCTCTGAAGCTGATATTCACCAGCGGCTGAGAGGCTTTAATCAGGTTAGGTAGGAACGTGGGTGGAACTGTCACGAGTGACGGTGACAGGGTGTCACCTTGCGAGGAAGATTCGCTTTGAGGAGGAAGGCTAAGAAGACCTCGGAGATGCGAAATCCCGCCCCCTCCCCCTCTTCGGTGAATCTCTGTTGTCATCCGTTTGCTGATTTGTTTGCTTGGGGTTGTGACTGTGAAGAATACAGAAATGTAATCTCGCCTCATAAAAGTCTGACGTACTTGAGATATTTAATGGAAGTACATTTTGACCATTATGAACGCAGCGAGTGTGATTCAACAAAAAGCAAAACAAAAACTCGCCTTGGACTCGCCATTCAACTGGCGCCGTCACAGCATCGGAGGAAGAGCCTCATCTTGAACCGCTGGACATTGATTGGAGTGCAAGTGCAGCAATTATCGGCCAATTAAGGGGAGGGGGGGATTACACAACGGCGGGAGTCCAGGTTGACATTTACACAAAACTTGCGTCAGCATACTAATTCCCCGGCTAATAGAATGGATGATATTCTGGGGGCGGACTCAACAAATGTCCATCTGGGAGCATAAA
>NW_017805122.1:1284335-1293434 GCF_001891065.2 Hippocampus comes | reverse complement strand
ATATATATATATATATATACACACACACACACACACACACACACACACACACACAAATATTTACTTGAAATCATCAGAAACATGTCATTAAAATAATATTTTGCGGATGGATTTCTCAACATCTTTTTTCACCTCACCTAAAAATGACCTGATGTATCTTTTTTTTATTATACAAAATAAAGGAAAAAAATCAAGACACTTTACATATGCTCTCAACTTTTTTTTCCCCTTCAATTTAAATGACTTGTCTCATCGGATTCATTGTACGTAATTTTAATTCAAATAAGGTCCTTTTCATTGACATTTAAAAAAAACATTTACCTCATCTTTGACCTGCCCCAACAATCAAATCATTTTGTATTTAAGGTACATTTCACTTTGTCGTACTTTGTGAAATAAGTGAATTCATTTTGAATTCTAATTTTTTTTTTTTTTAAACGAATAAGAGCACCAAAGTTGGAGAGAGAACATTTACCAGAAACTCAATTTGGAGCACATGGCTTCTTTGTACGAGCCAAACAGAGCCTCCGTCTCTGTTTCGGCATCATTATCGATGAGTCACACAAACACACACACACACACACACTCTCCTCTCTCCCACCGACTCCGGCGCCGGTGACCCCCATTTGCATCAAGCGCTCCATAACCGCCAGTTCCTCTGAGCGAGGAAAAGAAATAGTTCCTCGAGTTCTTTTCTGGAAGCCGTCCAGCAAGCGCGACACTTGCGGCGAGCCTCACCGGCGGTCCGCTGGCATTAATGGCCCCCGCCACCCCACCCCCCGGCAACCTCAAATCAAATAAAACATTATTCACGCAAGTAAATTCTCCATACCGGGAAAAACAACAGCAGGATGGCGCCGCTTTCCCGAAGCGCATCTCTTAATTGATCGCATTACACAGACAATTTCACTTTTCGCGCGAGGCAATTTAACGGGCTGATGAATACGCCGCAATCAGGGGCGTTCGTTTTGGTGAATACTTTGCACGGGGTTCCCGGTGGAGTGGAAACAAAAACAAAAACATCGGCGAGATAACAAGGTGACCTTTACAAATGAGAGACGATGACTTGTTTTTTGCGGCCGACGCCGAAGATTCCGATACCCCAAATTAACCCAGGTGGAACCTTCCCCGTTCAATCAAATGGAAATGCAATTTATCCGTCCACGCCGTTTCAGCGACTGTAACTAAGCGACCCAGTAAATTATCCCTTTCATGCACCCTGTAACATGATAGGCTGTCCGCTGTAGTAACCGCCATCCCCCTGAAGGGTGAAAGAATACATGCCTGCAAGTGTTACATTGTCTGTCTACATATGTTGCTGCACCGTTTGTGTCCAACTATCGCGTCTCAGGTGCTTTTTTTTTTTTTTTTGGGCATGGAGCGTTAGCATGAAGCTAAGTGGAGTTTCGTGAAGGAACAACGTGAAATTATGTTTTGTTCTCACTCAACTGGCTTGAAGCAAGCAGTCATTAAAAAATATATATATAATAATAATAATAA
Source organism: Hippocampus comes (assembly GCF_001891065.2). NCBI lineage: Eukaryota > Metazoa > Chordata > Actinopteri > Syngnathiformes > Syngnathidae > Hippocampus > Hippocampus comes. The sequence continues at coordinate 1,291,934 of NW_017805122.1, read as the reverse complement.
TAAAATTTAAAAAAACGATCGCTTTCGCTCCAGCAATCGTGACCGGTCTATCACTCAACTAATTTCCAATGATGAAATAGGAAAGTCGGCGGCTTTCAATATACCACATCAGTGTGCGAACCGCTTGCAGTGAGATGTCAGCCAACGTTAGCGTTTGACAAATATTAAGTGTGACTTCAGATTAGGCACATTAAATATTGAACCAGACGGAGGAGCGCTTCTGGTTTGAGGCTTGAGCCAGACAAAGCGAAGCAAACTGTCATTTAGCCATTTATCAGCATAATAATGACTCCCCGCGCACCCCATTTATATTAAAAGGTCATATGCAAACCGACTCCATTCGTGAAATAAAGTTCATTTGTGCCACTGATGCCTTTTTTTTGCAAAATGCAAACTAGGGCATGAAACCTTTAAACAAATCCTATTTGAACGCAAAACAACACAACACGACAGCGCAGACAATACTCGCAGTCATATATTCTTTATCCTCTGCCGAGAAGCTTATTCGCAATGGTCTTCCTTTGTTTCGTATGCCTATTTATGCATAAGTAAGTATTCTGCTGCCTGCTGGCGCCAAGGCACTATTTTTAATGTCGTAGGAGCCTTGGAGGAGGTCAAAAATCCTCTTCCACGACATCGGCGGCATTAATTCATCAACAACTTATTCATCGGCGTGGCTCGCTCGCTGACAATATTAGCCGCTAAACGCAACGCGATGTCATCTCAGAGCCGTCATTAGGAAAATCGTGTTGACATCTGCTGCCTGATGAACTTTAAAAAAAATGAACAAAATTGGATCACTTGCCAAGCCGATTACGTCCTGGTGAAGCTCAGCTGCCAGCCCGACAGCAGTGTGAAACCTTTTTTCGGAAAAATAACCTCTCGCTAGTTTGCGATCCACCGGCGCTTTTGTTGGCCCACAGGAAGCCGAAGGGCCCCGCCTGGCTTCATTTGTCACGTCAAGCTTGTCCTATATCTGTCCAAACGAGCCGCTGAGTGATGACGAGAGACGACAGAAGACGCTTTGGGTTCGGGTGTGTGGCTGCAAACAAACGACTCCTTCGACTTTCCTTTTTTTTTTTTTTTTTTTGCAATATCAATGATTTAAACTCGACTCCCGTCACTGAGACGATTGCGTTTCGGCGCACCGCTGTTACTCAAGAGTAGAGGATGCATGCTGCAATTAAGAAGCATTTAGAGACGGGCACGAATCCTCGGTGCATGCACGCAAGGCAAATTTTTTTTCATTTTTTTCTCTCCTGTTCGATGAATACATAATTACGCAATATTTGATCGGAATAGAAGCTGTCAGTCAATCGGGAGATGAATAAAAGGAGAGGAACGGTGGCTCGGAATATCTCCGGAGGGCAAAGTTTTGAATGCCGGTCCATCCAGAATGCAGCAAGAGAATGCCGACGATGTCCAGGTTTTGCTTTTAATCCGGTACATTTTTATAAGGCACAGTTCAGTTGTGTTTAACTTTGGACGACGGGGCAATACCTTTCCGAACGGTTTGTTTTTAAACATTTAAAGTACAATAAAATACATTGAAATCATAAAGTGCTTTTTCCCCGATTTTTTTGGAATTTCTTTCGAATTTTTTCCGATTTTTTTTCCCCCGATTTTTTTCCAGAGTTTCCGATATTTAACCGCGGTGTCAATTTCCAAACTGTGTACAAAGTTACAGTGACTTAAAGGGAAAGGAAAAACATGCGCGAAATAAACCACACGCTGCTCTGCCAAGCCGAAAGACCCGCGACATTATTCGAGCACTAGCCCCGCCCATTCCGGGCCACATTGGCACCGACAACAGCTCCGAATGTTTACCGAGCGTACCCCAGGCTCAACCCGTTCCGGATGAAGCTCGTTCGGCTGCAAAAAAATGATATCGTAGCGTATGAGTTTGAGGCATGCCAGTTCCGTCTGGATGCATTTTTTTTTGTCCTGAGGGGGAAGGAAATTGGCTGTCCCTCCAACAGAGTGACAGGTATCTCTCTATTCAATGACACGGCCCGATGACCTTCATCCCGTACGGCACCGGCTGTTGTCGCCGACGAGCGTTTGCGCTCGCACGCGTGCCGAGCGCGCCGTCGTCGACGGACGGGCGTTTGCATGGAAAAAGGCTCATTATCGTGCGACCGAGTTACTCCTCGTGATCGCTGTTATCGGACCGAGCGCTTTGGGGGGGGGAAAAAAAAAACAATTCCAGATGGACTCCCGGAACGAGGGTCTGAGAAGGAGCAAGTAAATTGATGACATGCACGGCGCTTAACGGTGACTATTGCCCGCCTTATTATTGACGACGCAATTAGCGCATAGGACGGCGCTGAAGAAATACACACGCTGTCAAGTGAATATCCACACGATATCATTACGGGTCAAAGTCATTTCACACCGGCCATCCGGCCTTTGCTTTAATTCAACGCCGGCAAAACGCTTTTTATTAGGGCCTGAGTGCGCGAAGAGTGAATAAAACGCGCTCGCTCGTGAAGTGAGTCTTTTAAAAACATCCGGTGGGAGTATCGAGGAGTGAACATCAAAACGTTTATTTCAAATGCCAATGACGTATTGACGTAACTTTAGAGGAGAAATGTCAATTAAATGTGAGAATGACTGCCCCCGCCCCCCCACACCCCACCTCCCAAAAAAAATATTATGAAGCATTCTATGGTATTGTACTTTTTAAAAGCAGAGTAATATTTACAAAGTCATAACAGAAGCATTTTGCAGCATGATAGAACAGACACGCAGCTTTGAATGACAAAACAGAAAGAAGGCCGTCGCCAAAAAGCCGCAAAAATGTGATTTTTCGCAGAGGATAAAGAATATATGCCTTTTGAGTATTGTTGTATGCTCTGTCTGCATGTATCACGACTGCTTTTTTTACGTAAGTTGTTGAAAGATGTACAATTACTGCAATATCGACGCTAATTTTGTTAGCTCGTCTATTTATCGGGCATCAGCATATTCGGGTCGTAGACTTCCGTCAGGCAACGTTAAGGTGGTTAAACACCCAATTTGGTTTTGTTTTTGTTTGACAAATACATTTCAACTGGCCATGGCAATGATAAACAGCTTGAAGTTTTTTGTTTTTGTTTTGTTGAAGTTCACGACCACCAGAGCTCGGGCTCACAACGGCGTTGGCAATACGGCTGAAGAAATGTGCACCTGTGGAAGTCGAGAGGGGATTTCACTTCACACGCCTTGGAGGATTTTCTTCCTCCATATCTGACTTGGCGAGCACATTCGAAACCCCTCTGGTGTGCCGCTGAAAGTCAATCTGGGCGTGGCCACGTGACTGCTGACCTTGGAGCTCATTATTCACAAGTATTGGCTCGCAAGATCAACTGATGGAGCGCCCCCCCCCCCAACCCCAACCCCCTCCGCCTTTGCTACTTTCCTGCATTTAATTAGATTAAGATTCACAACACTTCCCCTTTTGCCCCTCTCTTAACCAGCTGTCTCCAAAGGACTGTGGATAAATTGCCAACAGCCCCCCCCAAAAAAAAAAAAAAAAAGTGACTGGGAGAATCCGGCTCGGGCAAAGCAGAAGGATGGAAAAAAAGGAAAATAAAGTGCTCCGTCTGTCTGCTTGATGTATGGAAGGATCTGCTTTCAGCTCTGCTCAGACGCAGTGGAAATCTCGGCTGAATGCGGGCCATTTTTAGAGATCAATAACGGCTTTGGACAGCGAACAGTGAAAGTTCATTCAGTATGCAAAGACGCGTCACGATGAAGACATCTGAGAACAAATGGCTAGACTGATTTCTAAAAGGGGAAGCGCTGGCTCGGTCGAGGGAAATTTGCATGGGCATGTAAACGGCATTCCTTTTTATCGATCATTAGCAGACGAACTTTAAAGCACCTCCCCCCCAAATGAGTTTGATGATGTCCAGTCCGGTCGATTGACTTGGGTTGATGCCACACTTGCCACTCAGTAGTCGTCGTTTCGAAGACCGCACGTCAACGTGTTTGATAAGTTTATAACCCTGATCTAGTAATACAGATTAATTTCTTGCTTGGGAACGGGAAATTGGAAAAAAAATGGTTGCATACAAGATGGCAATCACAATACTGAGGTAAAAAAAAAAAAAGATTTATTTTTCTGTCTTTTTTCTGTCTTTTTTTTATTGTTCTGTATTAATAGTACTTGCTTTGATGTTGAACGAAAAGTAAAAAAAAAAAATAGCAAGTTATGATTTATAGGAAGGTGATCGGGAACAGATTTATTTTTATTTCCGGCATTTGAACAATGATTTAAACATCAGAAACTCCTAGAACCGAAAAATCCTCCATGGCATTTTTTTTTTTTTTTAATCCGTTTCATCACAAAAGCGAAATTCGGAGCCAATGGCGGCAGTTTAAGGTCTTATATTTGAACAGTGGCCAAAGGCATAAATTCATTCAAACAATGCCACAACACCCTCCAAAAAAAACCCAACAACAACAAAAAAATTTGAACTGAACTCACCGGTAACCGATGAAACCACAGCACACTTCCACGTTTTGGCACAGGTGGAACAGTGGAAGGAACACGCTCATCATAACGCACAGGTGGGTCCATTGATGCAGGTGCGACACGGGGGAGGGTGGGGGTAGAAGAATACAGAAATGAACTCCTAGAAAAAGGAGAGCGAAAACAGAAACACGATTTGATTATTTTTATCTTGCAAGAAAGAGATCGATGGCTAGCTAGCTAGATAGAGACCTGCTTTGCTCGTTGACAATTTAATGCTGGGGGGGGGGGGATTTTTGACTTTGAATGCCATCTTAATATCCATCAATAACCACCAATAGTCCTTGCGAGTACGACTGCGGGCCACCACAAATGGTTGACACTGTTGTGAACGTCAAGCGACAGTCCCTCTCCCTTGGCTTCTTAATTGAACATCTCCTCCTGGGAATTTACCTGTCAGGGCTGCTTTAATGGAAGAGGACCAAACGATACATCAATGCCAGTGCTGATGTTACCCCCGCTGGAGCAGCATCAATACGGGGACGACAGAGAGGAGAAATAGGGCCCAAACGTCCCTCAAGGTCCCTTAACTAACTCTACAAAATGTTTTACAAGTGTGTTTTCACCACACCTGCGCACTCCGATGAGAGCAGTATAAAATAAATCTGCTTTTTTTTAAAAAAAAAAAAGTACGTCTGCATTTAAAACATAATACCTGTACAATGACAGAATATATATGATTGTCATAAGTGTGGCTCCCTCTAGTGGTATTCAGCAGAACCACATAATTAAATGTTCAAACTGTGCATCGTTTTAAAACGACTTAAACATCTACCTTGAGGTTTCGATTTTTCTACATTTGATAATGTTCAAACGGCATACGATGTTTGATGATGATGATGGGAAAATACAAAGTGTCTTTCAATGGCAATAAATTTATTTCTAAAAACCTTGGCGACGCTGTTTTTACAATAAACTCCACCTGATGTGTTATGAAACAGCCGAAACGACGATCCGGGACGGCAGAATCACTTCCTGTATACGTACGAACGTAGGCAACGTAATGCGTTCAGGGTAGTTTTACAATGTCGGAAATTTGACAATGCACCGCGCCGTTCTGCACAGTCATCGTTTTAAATAGCGGTCCCCAACCTTTTTTGGCCCACGGACCGGTTTAATGTCAGACATTATTTTCAAGGGCCAGCCTTTAAGGCTTAATAAATACAACATAATAATATTATATGACCTGCCTGAAACCTGTGGTATTTTCGAAACACAATAATAAACACGAATCATGACTCACGAGGAACGTCCGATCGGGCCGCAACACACTGGTCGCTATGGTAACGGAGTATCCGGTAATTTTTCAAAATAAAACATCTTTCAGATTCCGAAATGAATAAAACTGAAACAATATAAGTTATTTAGTGGGTTGGGTGGCCACTGGTTTTAAAGATCGAGAGAAGCCAAAACCGGAAAAAAAAAATTTTTGACTGAGATTAATCATCCAGCTGTTGAAATGATGTCCAAGCCAATGACAATATTATTAACGTCACCATTCATTTGTAAAAGAAAACAAATCAATCAATAAATCGGGAGCGTACAAGCTAAACAAGGTCGAGTTGTCCTGAATGCTCAATTCTACATGAAGCCCTAATAAGCACGATTAGAAGTCGTACTAATGTTAGTTTATTGCGCCACATAATACAGTTATGTATTATTGCATTCTCCATAATAATACTAGCCATATTGTTCATACCTCACGCGCTCTTTATGTGAGTCACAGTTCCAAAACGAATTCCTGGGGGACAAAATGGAGGCGAGGCTGCAGGGAGACAAGTGTACTAATTGCATGCAGCTGAGCAGCAGGAGAGAAATCAGCCTGCAGTTTTTCCCTTTTAATTATTGAATAAAAAATAATTCAGTCAATAAAATGAATACAACAAAATTATTGAAGTCATGAAATTAACTGGAGCAAATAAAATAAAAGAAATAACTAGAGCAGTACAGTCAGAGTCCCATACTGAAATCTCAAACGAACCTTTCACATTGAAATGAATGGAAAGGCCATTTATCCGTTCGAACCTCTCCCAGAGAAGACCCCCAAAATTTTATATTTCATATTTAAATGTCCTTAAATTGTGTTTGAACCTTTACTGACTCCTTTGGACACAATACATTTGCCTTATTCTGAAAGGTTTCTTTTGAAACCTTTTTTGTATGTAATTCCAATTTGGAATAAACTTCAATTAGATTGACTCAAATGCGCATCTTGGTAGGCCGTCTTTAATGCATTTTTTTGCACCACTATTAAAAAACGGTAGGTGGTAGGTGCTACTTTTGGATTGCAATTTGCAACCGAGAATGTTTCCGCGTTTTGGCTCACCGTGATCGATACAAACATAATACACAAACACAATGGCTCACAGAATGAAAGCTGCAATGAGGCACAAACAAATAGCCGGTACGCTCCCCAGGCCGCTGCTTAAAGATTCTCCCCTAATGGTGTAGACTTCTTGTTTGGATGAGACAACGGAGATAAATAGCCACATCAGTTGTACGATGAGAGCGCTTTCTGTCTACCGGTGCCATTTTGTGGACAATGTGATTACAGATTAGCGCGTCCGCTGCCAAGAAACAAATGTGGAGGACGCGTGGAGGTGCGATATTCGCCGATGGTTGGGAACTATTGGATTTACCGCTACGGAGGAGGCGAGACCCGAACGCATTCAGATGGTGTTGGTTGTCATTTAACGCATTCTAAGACATTTATATTTGTTTGCATTTGCATTTCGTCCACCCCCCCACCCCCTCAAAACTATATTGTAGATTGCGCAACTCTTGTTAAACCAATTTGGAAACTTTCAGAACTATTTCTCCGACAACCTGGGAGTCTTTTGTCCTATTATAAACCGCTTTAAATGCTGTGCAAGCAGTATAAATGTATCTAAATTTCATCTTCATTTTATTTTATTTTTTTACTGCTTGCCAAATGCACCATTAGTCCCTCCTTGGGTCAAATGCTGTAACTGTGGACCCTTCCGCCACGGTTGCAAATGACTCAGCTGGGGATTTTCCCTACCGGCTGCGTGAAGGGTTATTTTTCACTCACTTTTTTTTTGGGGGGGGGGGGGGGGGCGGGA
>NW_017805122.1:1283489-1283963 GCF_001891065.2 Hippocampus comes | reverse complement strand
TTCGCCGATGGTTGGGAACTATTGGATTTACCGCTACGGAGGAGGCGAGACCCGAACGCATTCAAATGGTGTTGGTTGTCATTTAACGCATTCTAAGACATTTATATTTGTGTGCATTTGCATTTCGTACACCCCCCACCCCCTCAAAACTATATTGAAGACTGCGCAACTCTTGTTAAACCAATTTGGAAACTTTCAGAACTATTTCTCCGACAACCTGGGAGTCTTTTGTCCTATTATAAACCGCTTTAAATGCTGTGCAAGCAGTATAAATGTATCTAAATTTCATCTTCATTTTATTTTATTTTTTTACTGCTTGCCAAATGCACCATTAGTCCCTCCTTGGGTCAAATGCTGTAACTGTGGACCCTTCCGCCACGGTTGCAAATGACTCAGCTGGGGATTTTCCCTACCGGCTGCGTGAAGGGTTATTTTTCACTCACTTTTTTTTTGGGGGGGGGGGGGGGGGCGGGA
>NW_017805122.1:1274017-1282869 GCF_001891065.2 Hippocampus comes | reverse complement strand
GGCCTGATTTGACGTATAATCGGCGTGGCTAGCGTATATCGGAGATTGGCAGTTCAGTCAACTTGTTTCGGATGGTTAGAACCAAACCAAAACCAAGCCCGATGAAGCAAAATTGAATAAAAATGAAACCAAAACAAGCGTGTGGACCAGTGAGGCAACCACCGGAGGGCCAGGGGCAGCAAAACGCACACCGTGAGTGGAATGTCTGATGAGAACACGAGAGAGAGAAGATGTGGCTGGCGCATGAAGAGTAGGTGGGAGATGCGGAATGAAGGAAGGAGCGGGGAGGGGGGGGGTCTGAAAGTTTACTCTATCTTCACTCATCAACATCCAAATGTGCCTGCCACTTAAGTCACATGCGTCAAAATGATTTGACGGTATTTTTGATCCTGCCCTTTCTCCTAAGATTGTTAGGCGGCGAGAAAGAGAAGCGGCCGCGCCTCCTAACACGCACGCCGACCGCAGGGCGGGCTACTGAACTGATGTTGCTTTTGATCTTGGACAAAGAAAAACTGAAATTGACAGGGCAAGGAACACATGTCAAGTAACAAGGAGACGCAACAGAAGCACAGGACCCAAATAGACTCCGAGCTAATGATTAAATTCTCATGGAGACGAGACAGCTCCGAGATGGCGAGCAGGCGGAGGGAGCTGACAGCGAAGGACTGATGTGACGGATAATTGGCGGGGCGAGCGGATATCGGAGATTGGCAGTTCAGTCAACTTGTTTCGGATGGTTAGAACCAAACCAAAACCAAGCCTGATGAAGCAAAATTGAATTAAAAATGAAACCAAAACAAGCGTGTGGACAAGCGAAGGCTGATAATTAAAACAAACCTAAAACAAAAAAGAAACAGAAGGCAACATGAAATGGACTTGCCAAAATAAAGGAATCATTTTGAAGGAAGGGAGTCTGTGGCAACACATCACACCTGGGGCACGAACGCAACCAGAACAAGCGAAAAACCACAACAAACACGACAAAATAAAATACAAGAAAAAAAAAACAAACAAACCAAAGGCAAATAAAACCAAACACAAAAATCAAACTAAAACAATCCCCGCAAAAAAAGCAAACCCAACCCATATTGACTTAAAAAAATGAAAATAATGACATAAAAGTGACCGCTGTCCCTCAAAGGGTTAAATGTTTTATTTGTTAAATAAGGCTGCATATGAAAAAAAAGAGAATGCAAAAACTCCATTTTGATGTTATCACGCAGTTTGTCTCCATCACAAGACCTTAACCCAGTTACTATGGCAACCGCCCCCCCCCCCACACACACACCCCAACAACCGCACGTATTGCGCTACTGCGTGAAGGCTCCGCTTTGAAAACACCATTTCAACAAGTTGAGCAGAGGTCAACCCAAAAGCGAGTCGTCCCAAACCAAGCAACGTGAATTCTCGACAAAACATAAAACAAAACCGTCCTCTCTCTCTCTCTCTGTCTCCCCCCACTTGGTGGCGGGGCAAGTCGCCGCCGGAGCCAAACTGCCATCGCTTTGTCTTCTCCTCTCACCGATAGATGCTTCTGACCGCCACGCTGTGTGTGGGAGGATTACCTTCGAGCTATTACGGCGCAGTTACGCAAAACACAGATATGCACATAAAGGCTGATAAGTGGGAAATGTGATACGGGTGACAAGGTGGTGTGGGGATTTTTTTTTATGGTGGGCCGTAAATAATGTCGAGTTGGTGGCCATTATCATATTTCAGGAACGGCGGAAACGCTGCTGGTGGTTGCTCTGCAAAACTATCTTTCATCATGACGGACAGGAAGATGATCACGAGGTTGCTCCAAGTCCCAACCTTAAAAGTTGTGCTTCAGGAGTTGATGCAACGCTGCATGGAAATGGCTCAGCGCCACCTTGTGGATGAGGGTAGGAACACGTGAGCATTTGTTTGAGAAGGTAAAGAACATTGAAGATCGTGTTTGCAAGGACTCAAGGTAACATCAGCATTCTACCGCCCGCCCCCCCCCCCGCACATTTCCACTTTATTTTGAAAAACAAGGCAACCCCGGAAGTCAGTCGCCCAACGAAGACCATTAGTCACAATAATAATTAAAAAGACTGTACACTACTTACAAAACAGCGCAATTAAAATGTAACTTAACTATGTAATTGTGAAACACGTAACAAATCAAAATCAAAGTTTTTTTTTTTTTTTTTAACATTCGACAATAAAATACTATCTTCTGCGTTTGGCATCGAGAAGTCCAGGCGGGCTCCCATTTTATGGTGGTTCACTGTAAAAAAAAAAAAGTTTTACAAATAAAAAAAACAAAGTCAGCTGATAAAAAAAAAAAAAAATACAAATAAAAACAATCACATGTCGAAACAGTGTGACAGCTGTGAAAAAAGTGCTAGGCTGCCACCTTGTGGACAGTAAACAACACTACAATACCACTGTTGAATTTTCATGCACTTCTTTAATATATCAGTTTCTCATATTCACAACAAATACATGAAGCTCTTTCTCCTTATGATACAGCCTTAAATAATTCATTTTTTTTTCTTTTTCTTGTACACGCAACCATTTTGAAAACGTCTGAGCGGACATTTTAAAGTCTGTTCCGTGTGGAGATCTCCCATGCTTTCCTAGAAGGTGGTCAGGATTTTTTTTTTTTTCTTTTCTTTGTACACTATTTACAGATGGACAGAGGGAAATGAACAAAACATGTTTTAAAGACATGATAGTTTGGCTAAACAGAATTAGGTGGTGTTTTTTTTTTTTTAAGGTGCAGGCAGCAAAGACAAAGGGAGGATCGTATACAACTCACTTCGGCAACGGAGGTCACTTTTAGGCAATTTCGAGGCGCTCTTATCCCGAAAATAAACGTTACAGTGGGAGCAGAGTTATGTGTGGGGGGAGGGAGTGGGGGGGGGGGGTTGAACGAAAAAGACATGAAATGAAAAACACGTTTTCAGTCACTGCTTTTGAAATAGCAAACTTCCAACTTCAAACCGGAACAATCATTTGAACCCTCTGGAAGTGTATCGGACACTTTTGCCAAGCAATTGCCGTTTAAAGCGTGTTTGCAAACAACCGAGTCACAAAGCGTAACGTCCACAAAATAAAAAGCATGTACCTTGTGATTTTTGGGGGGGGGGGGTGAAAACCAGCTTGTAATATTTCTGTGTTGAATATTATGATGACCTTGTACTTAATTTTTTTTTTTTGTAGAGATAAGAAAAAAACGGGAGGTACATTGGCTAGCGATTTTTTCATGTTTTGCCATTTCTGAGATTGACAATTAGCATAAACCTTCCCTGTGCAAAGACTGTCAAAAAAAAAAAAAAAAAACAGCATATTTTTGTATGTTTTTTTTTTTGTTTTTTTTTTAGCCAGACACCCCCGCCTCCCCAAAAATGTGAATACATGCCTTTCACTGGAAAACAACTTCGACCTATTATAAACTCATTCCAAATGACTCATTAAACTCGAAAGTTTGACAATGATGTTCTTCAATGGGGCTGTGCATTTTTGGAGTGGCTGAGACAGATGAAAAAAAAAAAAGATTCTAAACCAAAAGTTAACGTAAAACACAGACCATATATCACACATAATTAAATAACTATTGTAAAAGGAGCTGCCAGGAAATGAAAAGCGAAGCACAATCTTTCGTGAACACTTACGGGGAGCAACTACGCACTTCAGATCCAGAAACAACCAAAAACGCGAGCTCAGCTCTCTTCACTTTGGATACACGTTACTAAATAAAAGCGGTCTGACAGAGGAAAAAAAAAAAAAAAAAAAATCTTCGCATCGGGTCCTGCGGATGCCAAGCATGTGATGCCACCGGCTTCGAATACCACAATGTGCTTTGTCAATTCCGGACAATAATAATAATAATAATAATAATAATAATAACAACAACAACACACAAAAAAGGCAAGTTGCGCATTTGCTTCAATTAATTTCTACAAAGTGCAATGTCTAGAAGTCACAGACTTGGCAAGAAAGCTTCAAAATAATTCTGTAAATTAGCTTGTAAAACATAAATGACAAATAAATACTGCTGGTTGACAGAAAAAGGCAAAAAAATAAAAATAAAAAAAAGCACATTTTGGAATGAATTCATATTAATGTGACCGAAAGAGCCGTCTTAAATACATAACACTTGAAAGGCTCGCTGGTCTTTTTGTCAAGTGACACCGCAGCCCGTTTAGTCGTGCTAGTTTTTCAGAAGTGGGATCCGGACCAGAGTGCAATATTAAAAGCCACATAACGCACCAAAAAAAGGGAACGGAAACAATGACATGCACAAAATGTGCTCCTCAACTTAGAGTAAAGTACTTTAAAAATCAAAATCCGCCACCCCCCCAAAAAAAAAAATCCCCCCCTAAATTTGAAGATATTCAGAAACAACAATTTCCAGATCAAATGCTCAGTGCTTTAAAAATGGAATGTGGATCCAACTTCTATCGCCCCCCCCCCAAAAAAAAGTAGTCATTCCATCACCACCAAAAAATTTTTGTTCTATCACTCAAAAAGACATGCATGCGTTGCTTTTATGGCCAACAAAAATTGCGTCGCTTTCATTGCGTCCCCCAAAAAGTTTTCGCTTCAATTGCCCCTAAAAATAGGTTCACGTCAACTGCTGAAAGCATCGCTTCGGTTGCCCCCCGCCCCCCCCCCAAAAAAAATTGCATCACCCAAAAAGGTGTCGCCTTTATCATACAAAAACGTGTTACTGCTTTACAAAAAAAAAAAAAATAATCACTTATATCGTCAAAAAAAGTCGTCGCTTGGAACGTCAAAAAGTTTTGTTGCTTCAATCACCAACAAAGTTTTTGCTTTTAACGGCAAAAAGAGTTGAGTTGTTATGATCAGCCCCCCCCCAAAAAAAAAGGTCGCATCTATCGCCCAAAAAAAGCTTCTTACCGCAAAATAAAAAAGCTTCTAACACCCACGAAAAATGTGTCTATCAGCAAAAAAAAAAACAAAAGCTGTTTTTACGTGCCGACGTCTCATTTGATGGAGCCATTGCACCTGTCAAAACGGTCTCAAACACGATTTTGACAAGCGGACCGCAAAAAGCAACGAGCTTCGCTGCTGGACTGAAAGTTTGCTCCAAAAATCCGAACTTCTAGCAAGCACTAGATAAAGTCGTAGCATGACAAACTTCCGAGTTATATATAGAAAAAAAAAAAACTTACTATATCAGTGCCCTTTAACTCCTCCTGTACTGCTTTTGAGGGCCCCCCCCCCCCCCCCCCCCCTGCACTCACCCCTGCTTCTCAGCTCATCTGGCGAGCCTGCAAGCGCCCGGCAGAGCACCGCCCCCTGCAGGCCTCCTTCCAAAGTGCAGCCGGAGCCGCAGTCGTATCCCGTCACCATTTTCTTGGGCGGGCTGGTCCACCTGGCAAGTTTGCCCCGCCTCCAAATGGTTTTGGTATGGATATCTTGGGTTTTCTTTACCATTTGTGATTTTTTTTGTTAAAAATCTTTTTTTTGGGGGGCGGGGGGTTATGGTTTGATGTTTTCCGCGATTCGGTTTGCCCGTCGCTTTTGGCTAGTTGCCCAACGGACGGCTTTGACGTTGGCAGGAATCTTGTCGCCGGTCGAGGAAGAAAACAGCACATTCGTTTAAGACTACGTTTCAGTTTTTTTTTTTCTTCCCCCCTCCCCCTCCCCAAGTGATGAATTAATCCACAGCAAGGACGGGAGGGCTTCGGAGCGGTGACGAGGGATGGGCTGGTGAGATGCACAGCACTTACTTGAATGCTGAAAACTCCCCTGGCCGGAAAAAAGAAAAAAAAATAAATTCATCCTTTTATGCGCCATGTAACGTGAACGGCTTAAAAAAAAATGGCCCCAGGCAAGCTCAAAGGGTCGACATATCCGAGACTTATGGGACCTACCGTAGCCGCCCGCCTGGATGGGGGTTTTGGGTGAGGCGCAGGCGTATAAGCTGAAGTCCTCCGTCTGAAAGCCGGCTCGGTTTAACGAAGGCTCGGAGGCGCTGCGGTGGATTTTGGGTAACGAGCGAGCCAGCAGCTCGATGGACGCCAAGATCTGAAAAGATTCCCCGCTCGTCGTCACGTCGAGGATTTCGTCACTCCGACACTCGCGGACTAAGTTCTGGCCACCCATATAAAAAAATAATAATAATAATAATTGTGGTCATAACCCTCACCTGAGGGAAGAGCGGTCGCTCCTCTCTCTTCTTTTTCAAACAGTCGGCCATTAGTCTCTTCATGGCCTTTGGGCAGTTGCTACGCACCTTGCTGAGGTCGGGCGACAGGTAACCCCGGCCCACCATGAATATGATCTGCGCAACATTCCAAAAAAAAAGTTTTACGAATAAAGCGCTTCAAATATACATGCACAAGTGAGCGCAAGCCAGCATCTCGCCTGATCTCTGTTGTTAATGTTGGAGTAGGGCAGCGCTCCTGACATGAGTTCGTACAGCACAATGCCAAAGGCGTAGACGTCGGACTGGAAGCTGTACGGATTCTTGTCCTGAAGCCGGATCACCTCCGGAGCCTGAAGGGCGGACCGCATTGCTTTTACCGTCGCCGGTCACAAACGAACGACGTCCGATTCGAAGCACTCACCATCCACAGAATGGAGCCGGACAACTGCTCAAACTGGTGGGAGCCGCTCCAGCGGGACTTGACCGTGGCCAGGCCAAAGTCGCCGATCTTCACCGTCAGATCCTCATGGAGGAAAATATCTGCGCAGGATGCGGTGAAGGAAACAGCCGCGCCGCGTTTTGAACACACAGTTGGTTAAACCGCATCTGGGATGCGACAGGCCCCTGAATCACCCGCCTTGACGTCTGGAATTTTTGGCCTGTTTTACTGCCTCTTCTCCCACTTCAGCTTCCTCGCCCGACTATTGAGATCCAGCAAAATCGGTCTCGTTTAAAAGATACTGTTGCTCTTCAGATCACGGTGGATGATGGACTTGGCGTGCAGATAACTAAGGAGGAAAAAAAAATAAATAAAGAACGACGGCTTTGTTGCCACGTCAACGTGCCGCTGTCATTATTTGAAAGGTGGAAGAGGCGGAGTGTGCTTACTCCATGCCCTGAGCGGTCTGCCTGGCAATGTCGATGAGCTTAATCATTTCAAACTTGGTCTCGATGATGTGCAGGTGGTGGTAGAGGCTGGAGCCTTCGCACCACTGCGTCACGATGGCCAGCTGAGGCTTGGTGGTGTAGCCCATGAACAACAGGATGTTGACGTGACGCGTTTTCCTACGAGGGGCGCAAACGAGCAACAATTCAGGGGGTCGGCCATTTTCGGCGTGGGAGGGGTTAAAAGCGGGACGTTGCTGTGTTGGGAGGTTACCTGAGGACTCCCACTTCGTTCTTGAAGGCCTGAAGCTGTTGAGGTGTCGGCGCCGTTACGTTCAACATCTTCACTGCCACGTCACCTGAATGGACGATGAAGATATTCGTTTGTTTGTTGGTTTTTTTTTTTTATTTGAAACATAGATGAGCTCGTTTGGAATTGATTTTCGACCTTCTAACAGCGTTTTTTTTTTTTTATTCACCCTAAGGTGGGTCTCTGGTTATCATGGTGGTTACACCTCTTTTTTAAAAATTATTATTATTTTCAAAGGGCGAGAAATTCTAAACCGGCAACAAATTCTATACGCTCATTTGCTGACACCCACGTCACTCACCGGTCTTACGTCACAGACCCTACGGTCGAACGTGAGGACGGTGAGTCCAAAAAAAAATAATACCTGTACCTCAGATGGACGTTGTTGTGTTTAATAATGCAAAAGACATTTTTATCGGATTCATCGACAGCATGAGCGAGCCGTTGCGACGACGCCACCTAAAACGCGGCGTGAAAGTGGTAAGCAGAGCTGCGTTCCAGTAGTGTGAGCATTCGTCCTACCGTGCCACTTTCCTTTGAAGACAGTCCCAAAGGAGCCGGAACCTATCCTCTGACCCAGCGTGATCTGCCCCTCGGGGATTTCCCAGTCGTCACTGGAGTCCCTCCTCCCCAGCGTTTTCTGTTGCACAGACAGCGTAAGATCCTTTCAAATCGAGACGGGGGCGGTCCCCGTTTCTCGCTTGGGGACCCACCATTTTATTGCGGTCCTCGGACGACGACGACGACTTGCGCTCCCTCTGCGGGCACGGCGATTTCTGGGGAACCTTGACGTTGGTCAGGGAGCCCGGGAGCGAGGCGGGGGGAGTGGCCGACAGTCCGGTGGTGGACCCTGAAGGGTGGGGGGGAAAGGGGGGGGGTAGAAGAGGTAGGCGGAAAGGTAACTCATTTGGAATGACGAGGAGTTGGAATCTATTGAGTGACATGCAGTGGAGACGTGAGGGGGGGGGGGCATGATTGATTGGATGGCATTACAGTGAAGCCGTCCCCCTTTTGGCGCAGTCTGGTGGAACCGTGGGGTCGAAGCCGGATGTTGAGGTGAGTTGAGGAGCTTCATTTTGACATAAGGCATCATTTCCCGCCTTGTTGTGACATCTATATGCGATCGCAAACCTTTTTCAGAGTGGGCGGGAGTCAATTCCTGGCAATTTATTTTTTTTTGGTGCTTATCCCTCACGGGTTCGATGGACTCCACTTCTCCAAATTTGTGGTCGAGAACTCCAGATGACCGCATTAGACCGACGATTGATGAGCATGCTTTTAAATTCGTCGCTCTTTCCGCACAATATTGGAGGACGTGTCAAGCTGACACGACGGGACACAAAGCAGAGTTAAAAAAAGAGTTGAAAGTAATCTTAGGCCACAATTTTTCTCCCTAATTTTTTTTTCATTTAATTCAACCTAAAAAAATATTTTATTGGGGGGCGGGGGGGATCCATCAAAAAATTTGTTACCTGTGAAGGAAATGTATTTACTAATATTGTATCATTATTA
>NW_017805122.1:1265618-1273910 GCF_001891065.2 Hippocampus comes | reverse complement strand
GGGGGGGGGCGTATGCGGTGGTGGTGAAACAGTGGAGGTGGGAGCACGAGAACACACAGAGGGCCTGACTACCTCGGAACACGGGCTCGGGCTCAAAATCAAACACAATGTCATTGGGGTAGGAGTATAGGAGGGGGCTTGAGGTCCGTGTTCGGTGCTTCCTCAAGCAGCGGGCAGGGTGGTTCGGGGGGGCTGCAGGGCAAAGAGAGACAGAGACAGACCATCACTGCTACTCACTCACCCTGCGTGCCCACCAAGTGCCCAATCCAAAGGAGATCACATCGAGCGCCGTTTTTTTTTCCCCCCCGCGCTTGATCAAATGTGTACTTGCACATGATCAGAAAGTCAAGCGTGGAATCTTTTTTTTTTGTTAAATGGTTTACTGCTGCGGGTCGTTACACGAAGGGGGGGGGGCAGGGATCCTATAAGACCTAAATAAATTGCGAAGAAACCCCCCCCCCTTTTTTGGCAAGTTATATTAACCCTTTAATGCATGCATTTTATTTCAGTCCATTGCAAAATCATCACGCCGCATTTGGTTTTTAAAACATCAACAGTTCCTATTATTAGGTGAACATGTAAACTGAATATTAAAAAAATAATAATACAAATTTCAAAAATAAAAAAAAAAGAAAGCTTTACCGTTTTGTGTCATTGGAGAAATTACTAACTTTTAACCAATTAAATTAATAACTACCTTTTTTCAAAATTGATTTTGAATTATAGCGGTTTAATGTATTTTGGAATGCCCTTTTTTTTTTATTAACTCTTGTGTAATTTTATACGTCTCATTTTTATTTTATGAAAATATTTGTTCTTTAATTTAAAGGTCATTTTTTTAAATTACAACAAATGCTCCGAGGGTCAATAATGAAATATTTTTAACATTATTATTCATGAAAAAAAAAAAAAAAATTACACTTTACTGATGTATACCAATTTATATGACATCACAACTCATTTAGGTTTTTTTGTTTTTTTTTTTTTAATTTTTAATGGATAGAAAAGATCGGCTCCTATTCAGTTCAAATCACTGCGTGGGAGCTTGAGTTGGGGGGGCCAAAAAAAAATAAAAAATTAAGGAAAATGACGTCCGCAAGCGAGCTACAAGCGCCGACTTGAAAGCTTCTAGGGTCTTTACGCGCACACACACACACACACACACACACACACACACACACACACACATATACACAAAAAGAACAGTGCACGCAGACACGCGGGATGGTGGGGGGGAGGGAGGGGGGGACACAGAATGGAGCGAAGTTCCTTACCTCCATCCGACCTCACTAGTCCCTGATCTCGGATCAGGTCCTGAAAGAAAAAGGTGGCGACGAGTGAGCCCCTTCGTCATTTTGCCGGATTGTTACGCAACGGTGAGGGCCAAATTAAAAGCCGAATGCCAACACGTGGTTCCAACACTCACGTCGATGTTGACAGGCTCGATGGTGTTGATATGGACGTTGGGGGCAGAGGACGAACGGTCCCGCTGGCCAAACTGGTTGCGGTGATCCTCCTCGGCGGGCCGGAAACTAGGCGGGATGGGGATGGACTTGGATGGGGACAACGTGGCGTGACATATAGACCTGGAGAGACCACGTGCGTTCGTTAGCGCGGCGGCGCCTCGTTGGGGGAAACGGCCTTGAGTAGGCAAAAAAAAAAAAAAAAAAGGGGGCGGGGCTCACCCGGTGGAGTCGGACGGAGGGAGCGACGGACAGGCTTCGGACACGGGGGTGGTCCCCTCGGAGGAGACCTCCTCTTGGGTGAAAGGGTGATGCTCGAAGAACTTGGACACGAGCAACAAGCTGCGCGGCGTAAAAATGGAAAACGGGATTCTGAGTCGCATCCTCATTCATTCGCGACCGCTTTTACATCAGCAACGGCTTTTTTTTAAATAGATTTTTATTTATTTATTTATTTATTTTGCGAGCGACTTACTCCAGCTGGTCGTAGTTGACGCACATGAGGGGGACCTCGGTGCTGCAGCGCTGGTGGAACTTGTAGCCGCACGTCTGACAGCGGAAGCCCTGGAAAAGCAGCTTCCTGCAGAAGTCGCAGAAGGCCAGCGTGAAGAAGGTCTTCCTCACCTGGAGACCAGAAGCGGGGTTCCGTCAGCCACGCTTTGCGCCATATTTTAAACGAGAAATATTAGGGAGGGTCGATACGACTGCCATGACGAGGACTCACTCGTTGCAAACTCACCGATACCAAGTACCGATACCTCGAGTTACATTTGATATTTTCTCATTTTAATTCAACACACATTTTTGTTTTATTTTTTTTAAGTATCGGTGGCTGGTATCCACACCCTCCATCGCAACCCGATACATACCAAGGACCGATACCTTGAGTTACTTTTGATATTTTACAATTTTAATTCAACACAAGGATGGAAAAAATGTGAACAAAGTTTTTTTTTTTTTTTGTGGAAGTATCGGTGGCTGGTATCCACCCCCTCCATCGCAACCCGATACATACCAAGGACCGATACCTTGAGTTACTTTTGATATTTTACAATTTTAATTCAACCCAAGGATGGAAAAAATGTGAACAAAGTTTTTTTTTTTTGTGGAAGTATCGGTGGCTGGTATCCGCACCCTCCATTGATACCCGATACATTAAAATAAAGCCTGCGTCGACCCAATATCGATATCTGGTATCGGTACTTGCTCATCCCTAATAAATATTATGAATGCTGTTGATATTACTCGGACTGGATGAGCGGTACTCACAAAATTGTGCGTGGTGAGCGGCACATTCTCCAAGACTTCCACGTGCAACTCTTCCCCGGTCAGCCAGGAGATATCCGTGTCCCAACCAATCGGCTTCTTCTCTCTGTAGATCGATAGATTTTAACAGTGCAGTGGTATTCTCTCCCGGATTCTCATTTCAGTGCGTTTGCAGCACACTCACCCGTCCTGTATCCTGTAGACGCCGCAGCACTCCGGGATGAGTCCTCGCATCATGAGAGCCTTCTTGAGCGAGTCTCGCACGGTCATCCCACACCGGGCGGGGACCTGAACGCAGCCGGGAAACACCCCCCGGCTTTAGTTTCCGGTCTTTAATGAAAACGTGTGGACTACCACAGAACGCAATGGCCCCGCTCACACTCAGGGGGGCGTGGTCTAAATGACGAGTTATCACGTACCACCGTTCTCTGTTTATTGGGCAGGAAGACCCGGACGATGGGCTTCTGCGGAGAGCGCGGGTTGCTCCGGCTGGCGTCCGCCGGTTTCTGGAGGACGGCCAAGGTGTTGGGTGCCGAGGGGAAAACCTGAGCGCCGACCCCGCCGCCGCCGGCCACGCAGCCTCCCATCTTGACCTCCAGGAGGGTCGGCACGGGAGTCGGCGAGGAGGAGGGGAAGTCCGTGCCGTTGCCCGTGGCCTCTAGCAGCTGCTGCTCCCTCTGCTGCAAGGCGTCCAGCTTACTGGTGTACTCCTCATAGGCCTGGGGGGGAGACGAAGAACGGACAGTGGGCTTAAGTGACATTCTTGAGGTTCTCCGTGGAGTGAGAGCAAATGACTCTCACCTCAAGATATATGGAGGGAGGATTGTGTTCTCCTCCAAACTTGTCCAGGAGAGCCTCTAAGTGTTCTTGCGTCAACTTGATCATCTGTTTGATGTTCCAGATCTGTTGGGGGTGGGGGGGGGGGGACACATTCGATTCATTTTTTTGCCGACTTGGAAATTAGGCCCTCGCTTTTGTGAATACAGATCTTCTCATTGACGAACGATACGGTAATTGGATAGAAAAGGCGGTATCCATTCATGAGAATGACATCACCCAAAACCGATCGACAGCCGAGAGAATGATATGACATCATGCAAGCTCATCAGTTTTCAGGCTTCCCTTTTTGCCTGAATGAATTAGACCTATTCATAAAACCGAAGCAGCAGCGCGCAGTTTTCAAGCTTCGGCAACATCACTCCATTCCCCCCTTCAACAAGTCGGGATTGTACAGTCAATAAGGACCAACACTGACGCAAATCGCAAAAAAAAAAAAACACAGCAAGTAATTGACTAGTACCCCCCAAAAAAGTTTGCGATTACGTACAGATATCACAGCATGTCGACAAAGCAATTTTTCTATGAGACAACGTGATGGCCAAACTAAATGAAGCTCCTCCCATGACTTCAACATAGTTGCTTGGCACCGTGGTGCCACCTGATGTCGCCAAAGCAATATTTTTACTTTCGATGGCTTTGGTCTGTGCACAAAAACAGCAAATCATAATAACAATTATAAAAAAAAAACAATGGGCACAACAACAGCTGCATTGAGCACGACAGTGCTTATTTGTGTTCAAATACCTCAACAGCTTGTTTAAAATATAGTAACTTGGGAAAATAAATGGCATTTAGCGCACAAAAAGCATCCCTAGGCATAACAAAGAAATCTTTCCATTCTATTCTGCCTTCATTAAATACGATCAACAATTCAATATACTGTCCAGCAAAGATAGCGGCACCAACTGTATCACTCGCAGCGCTAGCACATGATAATGCTTCACGCTTAAAACGGGCTGAGGGGTGAACTATGACTCAATGGGATGTCGAAAAGTCGGCTATTTCCTGATATTGCTCTTATCCTCTCTACTTTCAGGAACTGTATCAGACGCTGGCTGTTTCCAGCGCGAGGCCCATTTCAGGGGAACCTCAAAGTGTGAATGACAATGAACAAGCTCAAATCAACAATCAATCGCACACTATTAACTAATTCTTGACAATAAATCCACCCACGTGACCATTATTAGAGGCGGGATGAAATGAAGAACTCCTAAAAATAAAATAAAAGGGTAAGCAGAGCTGCACTGAGCTTGGCTAGACGTCCCGAGTAGCATTAGTGACTGGTAAGCAAAACACAAGGGGATTCCAAAAAAAATGAGTTCCAGCTCTCGACCACCACTCACATTCACATCTATGAAGAGGCTCCACTTCACCTAATATTGAGGGTTTTTTTTTTTTTTTTAGAATATGGGTTGGAAATTTGAACCAGCGAATTTCAAAACTGTCAAGATACAATGCTACCCTGAAAAATGGAAACAAAATCGATTTGACTGGGAATTAATCAAAATTAGTGTTGATTTATACGCAGAGACCTGCATGGGCAAGTGTATATTGCGTTTTATTTTTTTTTTTTGTTGGCCGTTAAATGTACCAAAGTAACCTGTGCAGCTGCATTATACTTCAACGCGAGCATCCGCTCCCCGCACGTCCACCATCAGCCCCGAGTGGGTCTCTCCGGCACGGTGCACCACCACCCCACTTCCACGGCAAAAGCGCCATTAATTGCCCCGTCTTTGTTGTGTCAACAGCGGCGTGCGTTGTGTGCCGTGGCGGCGCCGCAGTGAGAGCCGACTGGAAGGCGAGCAAGGCCCCGAGTAAACATCGACCCCTACGAATAAAACCTCCCCGTCCAACTGCCGCATGCTCCAGCCTAACGCGAGCAGAGGGTCCCGGGAGCCCCTCCGCGTCGGTTCTGGTCGTCACCCTCCCTCTTCCCCCGCTTGTGCCGCATCCCCCGCCATCCGCGGAGCAGCCGGTGTTTCCTGAACATTTCCATCCAATTAGCCTCGCTCGCAGCCCCGTTCGCCGTGCCCACTTGCCTCCCTCCCACTTCTCCGCCGCTACCATCGCACCGCCGCCGCGAAGCGCCTACCTCCTCGTCTTGCGGACCTCCGGGGATCCCCGGCGAGCAGGAGGGCTCCAGCGCTGCGCCGAGCTCCTCGAGGCCCCGCTCCCCGCCCGGTTGCCGCTCTGAGGTGTCTCCGTTAAAGACGGGCGGTGGGGACTCGGCGCTGCTCAACGCCGCCATTTTAAAGTGTGAGAAAGTGAGTGGAAAATAAGAGAGACAAGCGCAGTGGCGGCGCTGCGGCCGCAAGGGGGCGACAAAGGACAGACTTGAGCTGTCTTGCAAACCATCACACCACACAAAACACGTACAAAAGACACACAAAACATAATATACACTCGACAGAGACACGAAAGAAATACACACAACCTACAAGCGCACAAACACAAACAAATGCAATTCACAGCCCGTTGCCCAAACCCCTCTCACTTCCTCTATTATGACGCACCTGCAGATGGGATGTGGTGGCCCCTGATCGCTTGCAAAACCTGCCCTTTGCTGTCATGATCCCGCACCCCACCTTCAAATGTCTGTGTGTGGAGTATTACTGTCGTGCTGCTTCTTTTTCAAATACATACGGTGCTCCCCTTAAAGGAGCTCACTTTGGGGTTGTGTTTGTTCCATTTTGTTGCAACCTGTGCTACAATGACTATAAAGCTATTGTGATTCTAATACATGCACAGAAGACTAATCCAACACACAAACGCCACGCACGCAAAGACAACCCACATGCATACACAACAGACGTGACACACAGCCAGCCACACATGCAAAAAAGGCAAATACAACACAGCTAACATATTCATAAAACACAGTCCACACAATACAGCATATATACACAAAGCACACACCCATCAATGCAAACATTCGCGGAACACATTCAAAGCATGAGTAACTTATACGAACACACAACATCATGAATGAATATGAGCATTCAAGTACCAAAGCAAACAATTGAATGTAGTTGTACTTTTATTTTTTTCCTTGAATACTTTCAACACTCAGTGACAATCCATCTGGAGTCAACAAAAACGTTTCCACTTGTGAAACTTAAATGCAACACAATGAGAATAAGACACAGACTACAAATACAATCATGATTTTTTTTTTTTTTTGGACGTCTCATTTGACCATCATCCACAGTGGCTGGGTACTAAGCCCACTGATGTTGTGAATGCTCCGAAGAACGTACTGGAAGGTCGATCACGAAAGGCTCTTTACAGTTCCAGTTCCAAAGTGATGCAGCGGCAACGTCGTGGCTCACTTCTTCTTGCTTGCTCTCTTCCCTTCTCCTTTCTTTGGTGGGCCTTTTCCTCTCAGCTTCCTCAGGCGACGCATCTCATCCTTAAAATCTTCATGCTCGTCCCTGCGAGCAAATGTCGAAACACATTCAGACGAATTCACAGATTTTTTTTTTTTTTATGACGTGTCTGGGACATGCAAACTCAGATAAGCAGGAGGTTACTGTTACCTATCAAAATTACCTGAACAGTCCCATGAACCTGAGCTTCTGCGTCATGGCGTAGTAGATCCTGTGCTGCGGGTACCAGTCGTACACCTCTTTCCTCTTGGCCATGGGAGGCTCCTGGAAAAGGCGGACCACCTTCATGGACTTGGGGTCCGTCTTGCGGACGACATCCCCGAAAATTTGAGCACTCAGTCTGGCCATGCGCAGTGCATAGTTCGACATGCTGGCCATAATTGCTGAATAAGGAGAAGGAAAGATGAATTGTGAAAAATAATATATTTAGGAGAGATCCATAAGGGACACTTTCTTCTTGCAATTGCCACGGAAACATGCAACCAATACTACCCTTTTAAATCAGTTCATTTAAGTACAACACAATACATCTGGCGAAAATACTAGCATTATGGTGTGATTCAGGGCCACGCTGATACGTGCTGGATGAAAACATGACAAAATGGGCATCTACATTCAATAAGTGCAAGTCACATCGTCATTATTACCTTAATTACAAGGCCGTGTAAAGACAAAAAAAATCCAGCTAGTTAGACTTGTATCGGCAAACAACGCATCACAAAAAAAGCTATATTTTTCATTTTATACAGTAGGCAGCCCAAAAATTCTTTCGTTAGCGTCTAACCTTCACTGCACGAGCGACACTTCCGTGTTCCGTTTGGTGCTGAGCATTGATTGGATAGATGATTCGACTTCCGGGTAGAAGATTCACTTGTCTTTTCGCATTTTTTTTACTTTCAATTTTAATTTACATGTTTTTAGGTATCTAAGGTAAAATGGAAATAACCATAAGTTATAAAATAGAAAAACATGAAAAATAGTAAACAACATCTTCTTGTATTTTCGTGTCAAAAGTAAGTCCGCTACTATTAACCTGTCCGACAGTCTAATGTGTCGCACAAACGTTCCCATTCTCGAGCCGCTTTCTACGATGTACACAATAAACATAATTAGTTGTATGCATTTAGATTTATTTTTAAATATTTGTTTTAATATACTTTTGCTGGCCTCAAAGTGATAGCGTTTTATTTTTGTAAGTGTGAGGATTTTGAATCCACTAAAAAACAAAACTGAAATGTTTCTCGTTTTGACCACCCGAGGGCGCTACATGACAAACAACGAATACATTCAGGTATCGTCTAGATCAGGGGTCCCCAACCGCCGGTCCGCGGACCGGG
>NW_017805122.1:1253847-1265320 GCF_001891065.2 Hippocampus comes | reverse complement strand
TACCCCGAGATGGGACCGTCTGGTTGCAGAAAATCAAGCTCGGTGCTGTGGTGAGTCGTCATTTTCATGCACTTTGAATTTGCGTTGTATCGTATTTTGAAGGCATTAAACATTGCCATAGCGTTGCGGCCAGATTAGACGCTCCTTGTGTTTATTATTATATTTCGAAAACACCACAGTTTTCATGCAGCTCATACCATATTATTTTGTTGTATTATTTCCGCCACACCTTAAATGCCGGTCCCTGAAAATATTGTCTGACATAAACCGGTCCGTGGGGCAAAAAAGGTTGGGGACCCCTGGTCTAGATAGCCACTGGCCTGTAGAGGCAAAAATCCACTACTCATAAATACGTAATACCATCATAATTTAGCAGATTTGCTATTTTGAAATATTGGAGTAGGCGTTCGTAGTATCCCTTGAGTTTTGCGAACAATCAAAGGTTTCATGCATTGTTGTTTCTGGCCACCAGGGTGCAGCATATCACCAAGTGAAATCAGTTACCGATTGCATTTTTAACAATTAATTTTTTTTTTTAATCACCAAGTGATTGACGCAAATTCATTAAACACACGAATACAATTTATAACATTGACTTCCTTTTTCATTACTTGAGTATTACAGGAGCAGTGACTTTTTTTTTTTTTTTTACATTAGACACAGAACATCTTTCATAAATGCTTCCGATGCTTCTTATTTCACGCGGATATGGTACCTACTTTAGAGACCAAATAATTCTCAAATCGATACACAGCATACTTGGAATAATTGCTAAATCGATGCATAACTTGATTTCTTGTATCTCCATGGCATTCAGTTCAACTTGTTTTCGGGCTCATAATTTATTTGATCCGGGCAATTATTATGGGGGGCTTGTGTGAGTATGGCAAGTAAACCGTATGTGAGGCAAAATAATGTGTAGGGTTGTGTTTGAGGATATGCGGTGTTGTGAAATGGTTCAGTCCGAGCCGCCGTGCATTTAGCCAACATAATCGTGCAGCCAGATGGGCGTTGATTGGTCGGTCGGACTGGACGTACGGGCCCGCTCTGGAGCTTCTGCCGTCACCCCGTCATCAGACGTGCTCCGGGGGGGAGGGACGCTTTGCTGACTCAACGGACTGATCCCACCACATTCTCCCCGGCTCTCTCCCCCCCGCCCCGTGCCGCCACTCGGTCACATCAGGTCTGTGCATTTGCATTCTTCTGCACCCTTTGTCCTTAATGGGTGTTAATGACGTTTTCTAATTGCGTGCATGTGATGTCGCCGAGACAGATGCACTCTGCAGATCTTGCCGCTGCTGCTCAGATGAGATAAGCGTCCTCTTCGTGCTGCAGGAGAAGAAGGACGCGAGAGCTGGCTTGGAAGAAAACGTCGGATTTAAAGGATTATTTATTTGGGCTATTTTTTTGCTGCTGCCCCCCCCCTCCCCCCCATTAAGACGGAAAAAAAAAAGATCGTGGATTCCAATCTCCGGAGGTGATGTGAGCCGGACTCAAAGCGAGACCAGGGTGGAATCCGCAGAGGAGCTGTCCGTCCGTCGTGGTGCTGATGCGGCTGTGAGGCGAGCATGGCTGCCGGGAAGTTGCTGCTCTACGCCGGGCTCGCTCTGTCTCTCTGCGCCCTGGGCATGCTGGCCGTGGCGATGTGCTCCGACCACTGGTACGAGACCGACGCCAGACGCTACAAGGAGCGCTGCCAGAGCTTCTCGAGCCGCCGCAAGGACCCGGGCTTCATCTACATCCCTAACAACAGCCTGCCGCTGCGGGCCGGCCGGAGCGCCGCGACCCGCTGGGAGGAGAAGCTGCTGTTGGCCCGCAACCGACGGCAGCTGTTCGCCATGAGCGCCGCGGACGAGTGCAACAGGCAGTACAACTCCACCAATATGGGGCTGTGGAGGAAATGCCACCGGCTGGGCTTCGATCAGGGAATCGAAGATCTCATCCGGAAAGGTAGGAAATCCAATCAAGAGCTTTCCAGTTGCAGAAATGCTTGCCGGCCCTGCGGCGATGTGATGACATTTATTTATAGTGGGGGGGCTAATCAATTAGCCTGCTCGTGGGACTGATTGTTTATTTCGCAGTTTCACGACAAGCATTGTGAGGTAGTGATCCATTATTATATAAAAAAAAAAAAAAACCTTCACTATGTTTATCGCCACTGCCCGTCAATAACGTTCGACTCAAGAACCACACAGCTTTGCATTTAAGTCAAGTTAGCTTTAGGCTAACATATAGTGCAAAACACCAACTACAGGCTAACAAAGAGCGTCTGTGCTACAGTGTTATAAGATTTCAAGCAAAAGGATATTTTGACACAAAAGCTGACCAAGACGCGCAGGCAGAACATGGAACAATAGTCACCGGCGTTTATTCCTTATCCTCCGCAAAGAACGAGTAACATTGGTGAAGTTGTGACCGTCACACTATTGAACTGAAGCAAAAAATGTGGAATTATTTTTTTTTACCGATTTGTTCTTACTGTCACTTTTTATAAAATAAAGCAATATTAGATTGAATTTTTTTATGAACCATTTCATGACCTGATAACATGATAAGCTGTCCACCGTAGTAACCGCTGTCCCACAAAAGGTTGAAAACATTTTTCTTGTTAAGTTTGCCTCGATGTTAACCAAAGACATACATGAAAGAATGGCTTGACATGAAAGAATCCAAGGGCGGAGCATTTTATGGTTTTGCTTGTCACTCTACGTCGTTGGCATAGATCCAGTTTGCTGAACAACTTGGTTGGGAGTCACGGGTTTAATCAACCAAAGGGCACACTTATTGTCTCACTATTATCCAGCCTGTTTGTTGGCATGCAATCCCCCTCCGCCGGCTGTCCTGCACGGCTCAAGTTGAAGTTTAAATGGTGCTCGCCCGACCTTTCAACTGCAAATAATGACATCATCACGTCAGGGCGCCTGCCAGCTCCTCCACTCAGCATCACTACACAAAAGCGTGCAAATGGCAGCGCTTTTCCTAATGGGCCTGAATTGCCATTTTCTGGCACACACAAGTCCACCATTAAGGCACACATGATTTGAATTCTACTTACCTCCCTCCCCTCAAGGAGACACGTGACACATTTTTCACGGTTTAGAGCAGCGGCATACCGCTGTCAAAATAAACCAATGGTTGGAGAACTATCGGCGATTTAACAGCAGCGGTTGACAAACTCATTAACTTGAATGTAAAGAACGAAAGCATTTTCTGCTACATTTTCTTTTTGTTGCCGTTCCAAGGACATTGTGCTGCCCCCTCCGGCGTGCATGCCTATGCCTCCTGGGGTCAGTTTAATGAAGACGCGCGCGAACAAAGTGTTTCACCTCTGACTTAAAAAGTTTTTGCAAAGGATAAAGAATATATGCCTGTCTATACACACCAATTGGTAGCCACTCTATGGAGTTTTGTTAGCATTCAGCTGTTTGAGCTCAAGCCGAGCCAAAACAAATGTCCAAATCTCCCCCCCCCGTGGTTGCTCACGCTACAGAGGCGGCCCTGTGTGTTGCGGAGAGGACAGGAAGCAGCGCGCTGGTTTTCCTGATAGATGCCGCTGGAAGAAATCCAAGTGTGAAAAAGAGCGAGGAGAGTCTGTATTGCCGCTGCAGCTGTGCCTTTATGCGAGCACGCTTGGCTGGCCTTCGCGGGCCCCGCCATCTGCAGTAATGGCCAGTCAGAGTGTAAACGCAGAGAGCACATGAATGCCTCCATACACCAGTTTGAAGCGGGCAGCGAACATCGGTTTTTGGAAGAAACAAAACAAAACAAAAAAATCTGGCGATGACGTGTGACACGGTCGGGTCAACGGGCCTGAGCGCCACTGCGGGTTAAAATGTGACATTCGGACCCGAGCGGGGTTTTTGTCGAATGTCCATCCACTAATGAGTCACGCCCTGTTTATTTCATATCGTCACATTTTTTAGATGATTAAAAACTCGGCGCGCCAATCAATTCCGACTCCCCTCATTTATTTATTTATTTTTTGTAGGGGGGGGGGGGCGTGTTGCCGAATGGCGCGCCCCACCCATTTGTCTCGACGCCTCAACCGCATCGACAACATGCATTTGTCTCGCCGCGTCTGCGCCGTCTTGGCCCGAACCTTCCGGATGTGTCGTTATGTAGATTTATGGAGGCGGCGGAGAGAGGCGGACGGTAATGGGTCAACACAAAAACACTAAAACCTAGCTTTTTTTTTTTCTCCAGGTCGCATTAAGAGCGTAATGGCGTGTGCCGGAATGGTTGTCTCGGGGTTAGTGGATATTTTCAAAGCGGATGACCGCCGCGGTCTTTCCCGTCAGCGACCCAAACGTGGGCTGATCCCAAACAATGATGAATTGAGGCCATTAAGGCAAAAGCGCCGCTTTTTGAAGACTGAGTGACAAGCTGCTCGCCGCGCACGCTAATTGTTGCTCGTCTCGATTCGATCGCGCACTTCTCCTGGGAAGCTGCCACCTCAAAACCCCCCCAAAAAAAGCAACCAAGACATGCATGCGTTTTATCCACAAGTGCCAATTGTGGCGTACTAGTGGGACAATTACATGTTACTAAATACCGTGCACGACTGAACATTGGGACATTAGAAGTAGTCCTAGTGCTAGTGAAGAGCTAAATGCGAGCTAGCTGAATTTTATCATGGCGCTATTATTTTTAAAATCTTTGATATCCAGTTTAACCCTTTTGGGGACAACGGTCACTACAGTGTTATCAGGGTGCATGAAAGGGTGAAGGGACGTTTCTTAGTAAAGAGCAAAAAAACAAAACAAAACAAAAACAACCCCTAAAATTGACAGTGCTAAGTGTCAACTGTACTAGCTAGCCTCGAGCTTCAAGATATCAGCAAAAACAACTCTGCACACTGTTTTGGGGCAAACAAGTTGTCCGCTTTGCTAGGCTAACTAACATTGTAAATGTAAATATTAACAAAATAATAATAATAACCATAATAAAATACACGTGTTATTTTTGACAGTGTACTCTCTTTGTCCTGACATGACAGTTGACAACTGTTTGCTACTAGCACGACGAGTGAAGTAATACTGTATTCGTCGACTAGCCGAACCGCTGGCATGCTATTAGCGCTACCAGTGAAGTGCTACATGTTAACTCGAGGAATTTTATCATGTCGCTAGTCGTCAAAACCCTTGACATCTGTTTTAAACTACATGTACTAGTACTCTTTTTGGACTCACATGTAAGGCAAGTTTGACATACTAGTTGAACAACCGCATGCTAGCACAGTGCGGCAAAGCTGTGCACTAGTTCGCGGCTAGGTGCTTCTAGTGCTACTCGAGTCAATATTAAATCCTCATGCTTAACACTTAGCGCTTTACTAGTAGTACTAGTAGTGGGCAATTGTGAACTAGTAACATGTCGTCGTACACACTCATTGGGTATAAAAGTAAATAAATAAAGGGGGCCTCTCAGGTCCTTGATCGCTGTACTTAGCTCCCCTCCCGAGTAAATTTCAAACATGGATGCAAATAACCGACGCGCGATTTGAATGCAGTAGGATGTAACGTCAAAACGGTTTGAGGATATTGACATGGGAGACGGTTTCCTTCTCACCGGGAGTTCTCTCGTCTTGCCGGAAGTGCTTAAATAATTTAGGGTGCAGGCGGTCACACCCCCGCGCTCATTAGCGGCCCGGGCCGCCTGCTGGTTGCTAACGAATGAAACGCAAAGAGTATTGCCGAGAGCACGCCGTACACGATGGCTGGAGTCCGTTTCATTTTGAAAAGCGGCATTCTTGAAAGGAGACTTTTCAAGGGGAAAGTGCATTTTGGGGCCAAAGAGCTATGGCGAAGTCAGTTGAGGAGTTTCACTTGGGCAAATAGGACTCCAGATGGAAACGCACGGACAGTTTCAACGACAGATCCTGAGGCCCGTAGCCTAGCGGCGAGCCCAACGCTTCTTTTCCATTCGTCGCACGCCGTAGCCCCACAGGAAGGACTATTTATCCGTCGTTAATAATGAATGATGTTCTCGCTCCTTGACAAAACAAAGTGCTTTTCAGATGAGACGCCGATTGACGCCGAGGATTCTTTGCGGTTTCTCCATTGCGGTCGTCGGGAAAAGTAAAGTGAAAACGGAGATTGTTTTTAATGACTTCTTGAAGTGCTTTTCCTTTTCCACGCACGCTACCGACGGAAGAGTGAAAATTTGGCGATGAACCGACACCGTCCCCCCCGACCCCCGAAAGGTGGTACTGCATTGCTACAGCCGGGGCGGCAAATCTACGCTGCGACGCAGCCCCGGTTCACTGTGTATTCATTTTCTTTCACGTTATTTATATTGCTATAATATGATTTTCCTCGCCTGACAGCATATTCAAGGCGCTGACAGGCGGCTGAGTGGTTCCCACGGCGACGTGATGTATGTTGTGGGTGGCTTGATATGCCACCTAGCCCGCAGCGCAAACCCATTGTCCCCCCCCCTCGTATATGATCTCACAACCGGCTCACTCCGCTCGGAAGCGTGCCGTCTCCCCGGCGACTCAAGTGTCATCGACTGGTGATTGGCTCCAGGACCCTCGTTTTCATTAAGACCCTCATCCAGCCATTAAGCGGGACTTAGCATGTGACTCGAGGGGCCTCTTACTCACTTGATTGACTTGCAATCGTGTCCCACCTCTTGCTCCTTTGTCGGCTGGGGTCGGCGTTACGGTGACCCTGTGGAGTAGAAATGAAGGTCGGATGGGGGTCGAGGGGCTCGCGAATCCCAAATAAGAACAAATTCCAGCTATGATATAATATGGCCAGTAAGGGTCAAAAAGACACCGTGGAAAAACATGTTTGGTTTTATAGCAGTGGACATTTGCATTCCCGTCTTCCTCTGGTCCGGTTTAATCAAAGGCCTAGCGAGTCAAGAGAGCTTAGGTGGGCCTCCTGGAAGAGCCCGCATCAATCAGATCCTTATTCTCTCTGTCCAGAGACTCCGGGAGGAAGGGGAGCAGATGAAGGGGGAGCTCTGTGGCTCCAGCTGCCTCTCCGTCACAAGAAAAGGCCTTTTTAATGGCTCGGGACTGCGGGACAATGCAGGATTTCTGTCAAGTGGGGGCGGGAAAAAAAACTAAAACAAAAAAACTCCCTGGAGCTTCTTTGGTGTGCAAAGCGGGCCGCCCAAATGCAACTAATCGTCAGCAGGAAGATAAAAACAGAGCTTGTGGCCCTGTTTCTGTTGCCATGGTAACCCCCCCTTGTGATCGGGTGACAGATCGATGATTTCGGGAAGGGGCTTCCATTTTAAAAGCCAGAATATTTTGGAACGCAATCTTCAAATGGCACCTTTGAGTTGGGGGAAAAAAAGTACTCGGCGGAGGGCGGCGTTTGTGTTTGTTTGTCCGAGCGGCCATATAAAAAAATTTTTTTTTTCCTTCTTGCGCGCGCTCTGACAAGAACGGGGCAGGAGAGCAACACCGAACGGCCTTGATTAGGAAGACGCACAAATGCAAAATGCTCCACGTTAACACGGAAGCCGCATTGTAGTCATGATGGGACAAGTTTTCATCCCAAAATACAGCTTTGGATGAACCAATAAAAATCTATAACGACTCATTATTAGCTAGTTCAGAAAACACTTGAGCAAGAGCAGCAACAAGGTCAATAATCCGACCAGAGACATGATCTTGGCAAACCTCAAATACTTGGCGAATTTGAAGAACAATTTGTCGGCAGGTGTGCACGCTGGAGGGAATGCACTCCACCGCCACCTGCTGGAGACACACAAGAACAGAAATAAACCCTGTAAAGTTTTAGCAGCTCATCACCATTTTTGTCGACATTTGATGAAAAAAACGAAAAAAACAAAAAGAGTATCATGATTGACACGTCGAGCCGATAAAGTCAACCGGCGAGGGCGCAAGCGAGACTGTGCGGGGAAACGCAAGCTCCAGCCGAGCAGAACAACGCATGCCGACTGAGCTAAGGAAGAGAACGAGAGCAACCAAATAACTGTCGTTTTCAATAGCGTGTATTACTCCCCAAATAGTTGTCTGAGGCCTGTCAGCAGCATGTATCAAGTTTCGGGAAGGCTAGCTTGCAGATAGCGCTGCGCCGCGCCGCGCCGCGCAGGCTGCCCGAACACGTCGCCTTGTCGCCGCTTATCTTCCCTCCCTCAATTATTTGATTCCGAAATTGCTTTTGCTCTTTTGTGACCATCTTTTTTTTTTTTTCCTCTTCCCCCTTGACGAAGACTTCTTTTGTTTCGCGGCGCAATTATACACGAACGGACACGGGCATGCTATATCTCTTAAAGCCGCCGCATTTTTTTTTTTTTCCCGCACAATGCGTGAATGGAAAATCCCCACGAACGGACACGGGCATGCTATATCTCTTAAAGCCGGGGCAAATTTTTTTTTTCCCGCACAATGCGTGAATGGAATACCCCCCCCCCCCACCAAAAACAGGCAGATTGATCTAAACCTGTCACGGAATTCAGTTTAACAGCACCGAGGACACATGAGGCCAAGAAAGGGTTTCACTACTTAGCAGTACGAGGACGATACGTATTAATCCACATTCGGTTTGGCACTTTTAGGACCGTAATCTGTTCATATGAGAACACCGGGTCGGCCAGGTTAAAAGGCAAACGTAGTGGGAATAACACATCGTCCGACCCCTGCGGGAAAATAAACACCGAGGCGACCAGCAAGAGCACGGCGACCTCTGCCAAGGCACGCTGGTCAAAGTGACTAACACTGAACGGTCGGCCGATAGATTTTGGTTTGCCAAGCAACGGAGTCTCTTAAGTGATATCATCTGTCTTTATATTCGTTTAATTCATGAAAATCAACCCCCCAAAATAGGCACAATGCATCACTTGACCAATGTCCATATGCTCGCCATCCGTATCATTCTTTTCTTTTTGTTTTTTTTCTCCCAGCTTGAGATAATGCAATTTCAAGGAGCAGTGAGCTTGAAATTTCACCGAAAATACGGTCATTACGTCGGCTCGTTGGGCTTCTCGTGTTGTAATTTTGACTCGTGGGGGGTGGGGGGGGGTGTTCACAGTTGGAGCTGTCTGCTTATATAAGGAGAACTAAACGCTGATGAATAAGAAGAGTCGAATCTCCTGTTTACTTTGTGGCAAGTTGTCCGTCACAATCTCGTGTCGTCGACCTTTTTAACGACAGACTCGCCGGAGCGTCCTTGCCGCCCTAACCTTGAGAAAAAGGCCGCTGACGGATGACTCGGCGTTAGGCCGTGAACTGCCGCCGCACTCTTGGATGCGTTCCTCTTGATCCCAAAAGATCGGCATCAGTTAGCATAACCCCCCCCGTGTGCGTCGGCGTGTGTTCCAGCTTCGTCTTGAGCCAAGTGGTGTCGGTGTCTCGGCGTCAGGTCGGCTGGAGGGTCTTGTTACAAACACCTCGGTGCCCCGTGGCCCTCGCGGCGGCTTCCTCCAGCTGCCGTGACAACTGAGTAGTAGACAGATGGGACTGCCATATGACCTCCTTCCTGCTTCACTGTATTGTGCAAACGCTCACGTCATATACTCAACCAAAGTCTGATTCGTCCGTTGCAAGTTTGGAGAGCCTGGTTTTCATTCCCCTTGCAAGCTTTTGAACATCCTGAATCTTCCGAGTTAGTTGCTCATTGAACGGGTTGGGGAATTCATTTCCGAAGCGCCTGCATCCCCTCATTAATTCAACGAACCTGCTCTGCCGGTCAGAGTGCCGTTTGGTCAGCTCGGGTCCTTCTTTTCCGCTCCGCTAATTGAATTCTGAAACAGGATCTGGTCTCTGACAAAAAAAAAAAATAATCAGGTGGCAGAGTTACCGCACCCAGATCCGACTTCATACGTCTTGCAAGTGCAGCAGTGGAAACAAATGCTCAAGATGACAATAATATTGTTTGGAATTTCTATGGTGTCTTAGCTTTTTTTTCAGAGGTGTATGCTTCAACATCACAGCCTTTATTTGGACATTCCATAAAGTTGAGTATATTCCGGCATCATTTCGCTAACTTCAACCATGCTACAGATAGACTGCACCCTCCGCTGCCAATTTAATCCCCTCCAGAAAGCTAACCTACCCCGCAGTTAATTCTTATGCAACACAAAAATGGACCACCAGAGATGGAGCGGGCACAGGCCGGTTTTAGAAATGGCAAGAGGGATCCTAAGTCAAACACCTTCATCACGGTTTCTAGACCTTCACTTGCTGGAAAATCAAAGAACAGGAGGATCGAGATTGATCCCTGATGCACACATAATAACATTTTCTCTTTTAATCAAACAGGGCCCAATGCCTGCTGGTGGCTGGCGAACCTGTCTGCCGCTGCATGCCCGGCTTCTACGGCAACAAATGTGATAAAATGGCCACCGTTCACTTCCTGGGGCGAGAGGCGTACGTGGAGCTCCCGGGCGCAAAGTTACGCCCCAATGTTCACATTTCATTCCAGGTATGCTTGTATGTTTTTTTTTTTTTTTTGTTTTGTTTTTTTTTTGTCGGCTGCTCGCTGCACACGACGGGCGCGGATGGGAATTTCAAACAGGAGGGAGTGCAGAAAACGAGAGCGCCGAGTGCACAAAAGAGCAGCTGCAGCTTTCTCTGACGTCACACTCCAGAGTGCAGCCAGGTGGCTCCGTTTTGGGCCTCGGTCTCACAAATGGGGATCAATAACTCAAGCCTCGTTTGGCATTGGGCCTCGGGCCGAATATGACGTTGGCCACTTCCTGTCTTGCGTCTTGACGCTGGCGGATGTTGGACAGCCATTCTTATGGAAACCCTCTTTACGATGAATCGACGAGTCAACAAATCAACTTTACAACTCTGCGACGATGTGGAGTGATCCCAATCACAAGGTGTTTTTGTCTTTTTTTTGTTTTGTTTTGTTTTTTTGCGTCAACCATGGGTGATAAATGAAAATGGCACACCCGATAAAGGTGCAAGAGACGATACATCTCACACACACATATACACACACGGGCCCTCCGTCTCCAGCTCTCTCTTTGCACACCCTTAGAGGATTTGTACAGATGGAGGCGCGGTAACTGGGTTATTGGCGGTGTTAATTAAATGCATGGTGTGTGTGTGCTTTGAGGCCAAAAAGGAGACAGATTAAACTGCCCCTGACCCACTCTGTCATCCACAGCCTCGTGCGGACGTCGCATGCCCAGCGAAGGTCCGTCGGGCGCCCAAAGGAACCCAAGGCGGTCTTGCATGTAGGCCGACACGTCGTAGGATGTTAGCTCATGCTGGTTTCTACTCGATCCCAAAAACAGGCTTTTCGGAAAACACACCTTGCATTAAAAAGATCAATTTTCTGTTAGCGAATGCTAATTTGTGCAAGGGACTTACCGTAGCATCTGTATTAAACAAAAATAATAATAATTATGCATCGTGAGTACATGACAGATTTTGTGGCTCCTTCTGGTGTCTTGACCACCAGGGGGCAGGAAGACACAGGAAGTCAGTGCCATCCATTTCCCCGCAAAGGATAAAGAATATACGCCTGGGAGGATTGGTATACTG
>NW_017805122.1:1229964-1253365 GCF_001891065.2 Hippocampus comes | reverse complement strand
GATGGACTTTTTTGGTTTTTCCCGCCAATGACTTGTCACCCGACTTGTCCTGAGCAAAACGGCCACTTTCGAGCCGCAAAGACAAAAGACGAGGCTTTATCTTGAAATGAGACAATGGTGGCTTTGCGCAAGGTAAGCAGAGCTGCAATAATGTTTGGTGCGTTCAAAAAATGCTTCCGTGGTCCTCAAAGACTCCTTCTCCGGCGTAATTCTTGATTCTTGGAGGTTTTTTTTTTTTTTGACAAAAGCAAAGTCACAGACGTTGACACCAGGGAACCGTTTCAAATTGTGACACCCCCCCCCCCAAAAAAAAATGCATATTATGTCTCCTTTCAAATCGTCTTCCCTCCGCATCAAACTGTGTTCACAAGTTCAACGGAAAATGTGCAGACAAGAGCGGAATTAATGAAACAAGATGCACAAGGACGCACCCCTCCCCCCCCCAAAAAAAAATTTAATAAATAAAAAAAGCACGGAGCACAGCCCGCAGCGACACACGGGGAGAACGCAGCCTGCCGTCATTATTCTAATATAATGCTAATTTTATACGTCCATCTGATCCCACAGTACGCCCCGAAATGCAGAATCAGATGGAGCGAAGGACGACGAGCTCAGGAAGTAAGCAAAAAAAAAAAAGGAGGCGGGATTCTGACGCAAACAGCGATAAGGACGCAGATCGCGTCTTCTCGAATGGGAGACCATTCTCGCTGATGAATCGTCTTTTTCCCCTTTTCTCTTTACTTTCTTCACAGAATGCTGATTCCAGCCCCCTCCCCCCCCTCCAACCCCCAACCCTCTTGTACACCGAAAGTCACAATAATTGGACTTGGCCATTGAGGCCCGAGAATCAATTCCATCAATGTGTGGAATAGCCCTTCCGTCGTTTCGCCGAGGCGGAGAATATCCGCCGTCCACTCGTTGCCGCCCGGCTATTATGTTCGTCTGAATGCAAGCCCGAACAAAGATGCACACAGTAACCTCAATTAGAACCATTTGCGGAAGTTTGAAATGCACATAATGTGCCACCATCATGATAATTACACGCTGCCAACTGAAATTCCGTCACCGCACGCTGACACTTTTGGAAATGGATCCTTTCCATTATTTCCACGATGAAAAAGATCACCGAGAAGTTCCCATTTTTGTCTTTTTTTTTCCCGATCACAGATTTGTTTGCGTTCCTGTTGCAATCCGAGACACGATTTACCCGACTTCTGTTGGCGCCACACTTTTACGAAGTGGCCAATGCTAAAAAGTAAGTCGACAACTCAAAATGAAGTAGGTACGGTAAATAAATTCATTCCTGGTTCATATAAGCATTTTTTCGCATGAGCGCAAAAAAAAAATAAATTGCAAGAAAAAAAAAACAATTCAACCCTGCTCATAGCGTGAGCTAATGCTAATGCGCTAATGTACGATGCAGCTCTGCTTACCCTTTGCTAACAACTAAAAATATTTCACAATCACGAGATTGACTGGACTGTATACCTTAACCCTTTCATGCACCCTGTAACCTGCTAACATGACAAGCTGTCCACTGTAGTAACCGCTGTGCCTGAAAGGGTTTAAAAAAAAAAAAAAAAAAAAACATCCAGCGGCCTCCACATAATTAAGAAGTGGCAGGTGGAAGGAAGCCATGTCGGCATTAGCGCTGGTGTGCAAGGTTACAGCCCCCTCCAGATGCTCCCATTTAATTGTCCCGTGCGCTAAGACTCATTCAAAGAGAGCGCGATCCGATTAAGGAGACAGATTAAACTTTCCCTGACCCACTCTGTCATCCACAGCCTCGTGCGGACGTCGCATGCCCAGCGAAGGTCCGTCGGGCGCCCAAAGGAACCCAAGGCGGTCTTGCATGTAGGCCGACACGTCGTAGGATGTTAGCTCACGCTGGTTTGTACAACAGGCTTTTCGGGAAAACACACCTTGGATTAAAAAGCTCAATTTTCTGTTAGCGAATGCTAATTTGTGCAAGGGACTTACCGTAGCATCTGTATTAAACAAACAAAAAAAAATATGCATCGTGAGTTCATGACAGATTTTGTGGGTCTTTCTGATGTGCGTAACTTGACCACCAGGGGGCAGGAAGATACAGGAAGTCAGTGCCATCCTTTTCCCCGCAAAGGATAAAGAATATACGCCTGGGAGGATTGTTATACTGTGTGTATCGCTAATTGTTTTGCGTTCGAATATCATCTGCAAGCTATTTATTTTGAAGGCAGATGTCAAATGATGCGTTTTGGGATCATTTTGGTGGAGCGGGGCCGAGCCCCGCCACATGGGACATTACCATAGCTGGAAAAATATGGCAATAATATCTTACCTCAGCTATCCGGGGGCCATATTAAACCCTTTTCACGCACCCTGTAACCTGATAGCATGATAAACTGTCCACTGTAGTAGCCGCTGTCCATCAAGGGGTTAATAGGGTTCCGGGCTTCAAAAAGACATATGTTGCTTGAAATTGCTTGGCCAACTGTATGTGCACAATTCCATGGATGCTCACTCGAGTCACAACACACACACACACACACACACACACACACACACACACACACACACACACACACATACGCATACATTCACTGTGTTGGGATGTTTGTAAAGCAACACGAAACGATAGCTGCTATTAGCGACTCCACCTTCACCCCCTGCCCCCCCCCCATTCCGTACCCCATCCTCCCCCCCTAAACCGCCTCCCGCATCCGTCGAGCAGGGAGAACAGCATCCCTGGCCCGAGCGTTTCGCGTTAATCCCGCGGGCCTGGCTGCCGGTTGGGCGGTGAGCGGCGTCGAAGTGGGTCATCACCAAAATGAGGCCATCCAGGGCTTGAACTGCGGCAGCCGAGCCAGCGGCGGCGAGCTCCCATCTGCCCCGAGCAGGGGGGGGAGAGGATGACAAACGCAGCTGGCTCGCGTTGCCGCTGGGGGAGGCTCGACGTTGCATCGCCGAACCTCCGAGAGACATATCAACTCTGCTTTTCGGAAGGTCCAGAAAATCGTGGCGGCGAGCTCCTTACAAAACGACGGCGTGACTTTCAGTTATACTTTGCGCTGTACTTTTAACAGAGCCTGTGACGATCATCTCGGGGGGATATGGACCACATGCTGCTTCACCGAGTCGACGGACGATGGCGTTTATCATCCGACCGCATGGGGCAGCCTGTTCTGATCAATGACAAAGACCAGATTCATTTTGAAGTATTTTGGAGGGTGTCGAATTTTACTAAACAGAAAAAGAAGGCAATCAGGCTTTGCCAATCGAGATCTATTGCACCGAAATCGATTTATACACCGAAATAAATATCGTATCGAAAGCAATGAGGCAAATAGATTCTAGTGACCGTAACTGCAGAGTGTCAACATTTAATTCAATGATTCTTTCATGCATCACTTCGTACCACACTTGGGGGAAAAACCACCGGCATAACAGGACAAGACAGTGCAGATTGTTTCCCTCTGCAGCCCCCGCCCCCACCCCCCCCATCTGCGATTGTACAGTCAGTCTCTCCACTTACGAGAGTGGAAAATTGTGTCTGTCTCCGAGATGTTTGCGCAAGGCCGAAGGGCAATTTAGCTAAAATGACTGAGTTGGAAATCCATTCCGGGAGAGCGCAAGCAGTACGCGCCCGCCGCCGTCGTGACGGCGCTTCTCCGTGAAGGGGTGTAATCTTGTGCCATGTAATGTGTCTACTGGCTGCAAAATGCACACCAAAAAAAAGATAAAAATAAGGTTGAAAATTAAGCTTGGGTGGTGTCCGCAAGCACTGGAGGTGAATGTCACATTCACCCCGGAGAGCCGGAAATGAAATTGTGAACGGTGTACCTCCAACAAGTAAAGGCGCGGTGATTGATGCAGCAGGATATTGAATGGCTCGCCGGCACGGAATTACATTATTGCCATTTCTCGCCCTCTTGTTCGCGAAGGCTCTTACACGCAAACGCGCGGAATTAACATCCATATCATCTCGGACGTTTTCATAACAAGCGCGGCGCGACGGGATCGTTGCTCAAGGTCATCCGGGCGCTACCTCGACTCGTGAATTTTTCAAGATATGAAAACAAGACGGGAGAGTCAAAAGCTCTGCGAACAATCGTTCGACATTTATACTCATGCCCACTTCGATCTCCGAAATTATCGTTCACGATTGCCCCGATAGTTTGAATTTCATGACCGCTAAATGGTTTCCTCTTTGAAGCTTGGTCGGCGCCTATTGAGAGGCCGTTCGGAAAATCCCCAAATATTGGCGCGACTATAAAATTTGCGGAGAGGTCCGCGTCCATTTCGTTGAAAATCTATCGCAATTTTCGGACATTGCGCGACATTAACCCTTTGAGGACTTGAACACATTGCATTATCCTCTAGAATGGGTTACTTCATGCACGGTATGTCTACTTCGGAGTACAAAAGCAAAAAAAAAAAGGGTTCATTGGTTTTCGGAGAGCCGCAAACAGTTGGCGGGG
The DNA here is from genome assembly GCF_001891065.2 of Hippocampus comes. Taxonomy (NCBI): domain Eukaryota; kingdom Metazoa; phylum Chordata; class Actinopteri; order Syngnathiformes; family Syngnathidae; genus Hippocampus; species Hippocampus comes. The sequence continues at coordinate 1,248,905 of NW_017805122.1, read as the reverse complement.
TTTATTGGCCCATTTCAAATCCCTCCTGCACTTTGTGCTTTCCTCGAGCGTCAGGGGAAAGAAAAAAAAATCAATTTGAGCTCCCTGACTCTATAGTCGTCCAACTTCCTTGGATCATCCGTCTTTTTTTTTTTTCTTTCTTTCGCACCGTGACATCAGCGCGTGGTCCGAAGCCGCCTGGATCACACGGCGTAAGGGAAGAGATTTGACTTCAAACGCCACGCACACAAGACAGAAAGTTCTGAGGTAGCGGATGATGCTCGGGTGTCAGCTTGGAGACAAGCGTTCCGTCAGTTCATGTGTTAGGTCATGTATGAACATGACTGATAAAAATCAATCGTGCAGCGGAAGACCTTACCGGATCACGTATCGGGATTTTGAAGTGGTAGGTAGACTTGGAAGGACTCAAGAGTTCTTGTCGTCGGACTATCGTGGTAAAAGTCAAGTCGAAGTCATGGATCGATGACGATATGATACCCAAACTTTTCTTTTTTTGTGCCATTGACCGGTTACATCCATTCATCCATCCACAAGGGTCGCGGGTGTGCCGGGGTCAATCCCAGCTGTCTTCGGGCAGTAGGTGAGGTACACCCTGAACTGATTGCCAGCCAAACAACCAATCGTACCTCGGGACAATGTTTTTGGAATGCGCTAGGACACCGGAGTACCCGGAGAAAACCCACGCAGGGACGGCGAGAACATGCAAACCCGGCGCGGGAAGGCCGGAGCCGGAATCGAACCTGGCACCTCTGCACTGTGAGGCCGACGTACTAACCGGTCGTCCATCGTGCCGCCTGGACCAGTTTCATGGCAAGACATATATTGCTGTACCAGTTTTAGATGCACATTAAAAAAAAAAAAAATACATTATCATAACCAAAATCTCTCTAAGAGCCAATGGGTGCTTGACTGTCGCAGTGACAGCCTTGAAAGGCTAATTATCGTTATCAGACGGTGCGATCTTCTCGTGTGTGCATGGCTGCGGGAGAAACAGGGTGGGGGTAAGGGGGGGCTGGATGTGGGCGCACGGGGCGACTGATATCCTCATGATCTCTGTTTGTGCAGTTCAAATCTCCCTGGACTCGCATAATATAGTTTTCACTAAGCCTGCCAGCTTCGCCGGAGATAATTAGAGTGGACACGCTGTAATGATGTCCAAAGAAAAGCACCAGCCATTAAATGAGAATCTGGCAATCAACATTTACTCTCTATGAAAAGTCAACGGCGTCCGAGCTCAAAACTGACTTTGGCAAAAGTGGCTGCAGTCCGGTGAAAATGGATAAAAATCCAAAAATGGATAAAAATCCAAAACCGAGAACCCCCACAAGCCCGACAAGTAAATCATCCGCACTGACAACGGGGCCTGAGACGCGAGTCGGGAGTTGTTTTCGGTAATGTGCTTTTGTCTACTTCCCTCATCAATAAGCTCAGACGTACGCTCTGAATCACCTTTTGTATACGAGCTAGCTCAATACTGTCCCTGCTGCGTGTCGTCTCCGGCGCCTACGCAACCCGTGAGTCAGTCAGGCGGCGGTATCTGAATCGGCCAGTCCGTTCTTCCGGCTTTTTCAATGCTGCGTTGCGAATGGATGTGAATCACTACCAATGGCCTGTATTTCAACTCACTGTTTTGTTTTTTTTTGTTTTCCCTCTGCAGGTTCCATCGCGAGATGCTCCTACATCAAGTACCACTACTCCTCGGGCACAATACCCAAAAACCTGTCCTACAACATCACCAAGACAATAAGGCAGGATGAGTGGCACTCCCTGCGTAAGTCTTTCCCGCTTCACCAACTCGGCTTTGGTCTCCCGGGGCGTTGCATTCACATGCTCCAAAGCGGAATCCGGTCAAATGGTTTCGTTTTGAATCAGTTAAGGCATAGTGCAAAACTAGCCTAGCCTAGCCTGCGTGAGCGATGAAACAGTTTTGAAGCCATTCATGCACAAATAATGGTAACCTGTATCCTGATAACCCGATAAGCTGTCCACTGGAGTAACCGCTGTCCCTCAAAGTGTTAAAATGAAAGGAAACCACACTTGGGGGGGGGGGGGCGGGGGGGGAGAAGACAGACAGCTGAGTCCGCCGAGGATTGCAGCAAAGAGAAGTTGCGCTTCTCAAGCCCTGGCACATGACAGCTCGTGACTAGTCAGACGGCAACAGGAAACAGTGACAGTATGAGGTCAGCGCGTGTTTCCACTAAAGGAAGCGGCTGAGCATGTCAGGTGTCCTCCAAAAACTGGACCCCACATACGGTATATCCCTCTGACCGCATTTGTTACCCATACTGATATAATCCTACCGCTGTTAGAAACTAGGCTCCGCCCCCCCCGCCCCCCTTCCCGTCACCCCCTGCCTCTTTGTGAGCTGATGAAATCAAAAGTCTAATGTAATGTGATTGTGGATCACGCTGGATGAAAACCGACGTCCTAAGTGTTCACTAATTCCACAAATGAATTTTGTAACGCAAACACACCGTAGATTGATTTGACGTTTTGGAAATATGACTTATGGGGACATGCGGTATAGAAAATAAATGCATAAACCCGTTTGTTGGATGGCTTTGACTCACGCGCATATAAGGACATTTTCATCTCCGGTATATCTTGGCCGGCTCCCGAAAACACATAGCTCATATTTGCGACAAGAAGGTCACCTCTGTGCAGTGGGAGATGTTTAATGTCCCTATTACTGCATCTATCCACGCGGGATATCAGCATGAGATAACACTCCCGTTCGTGAACCGATGGCCCGTCTCCGCAGCGCCAAAGACGGCAAATGTAAATAGCAAAAGGCCGGCCCGGGTACACAAATCTCCGTCTGATGATGGAGGATCTGCGCTCGCTACTTGAATGAAACCGGTTGAGATTCCGTATGGAACTGGTTTGGAGGAGAGGGGGTTTACACACCAGCAAATGGAACGGTCAATGTCAATTGGGGTGTCAATAAAACCTGGACCAGAATCAAATTCTAGTTCGTCATTGTTGCATGAGTACTGCTCCACCTGAACTAGGTCGCAGGAACAAGTTAGCGGAATAAATACGTGTTAGTTCAATTTCTCGTACATGTGAACACGAGTGTGGACGGTTTTCGGTCCTGAAGGTGATTACCGCATCATTGAACGACGGTTTTCCGATCATCCCCAAATATTACGGTATAACTCAACCTTAAGGAGCGGCGCTTTGGCCGTCTGAGTTAACTCCACTTTGAAGCCATTTGGTTAGCAGGTGGAGTGGAACGGTTTTTGCTGTTGAACTCCGGAGACGCAGCGGACCAAATCCACCCACGCAGCCTTTGGGCCTTGTATGGATTAAGTGAGACTGACAACCTGGTCTGGCTCTTCATGAAGTGTGTGAAATTGAACTAAGCCGCCGGCGACACTTGAAGATGAACATGATACTCATTTGCTTCTGTCAGTCCAAAAATAAAACGGATTCAAGGAGTCGGTGACGGCTAAATCACGGAAGCAAAATACTCATTTACCGACGACCGCCGAACATCAAAGCAACGGACCGCGACACAATATCCCGTCGACTGCCTCGATTGTCTGTCAGCGCGGGCATCACGTTTTTTTTTTAATGTGAAAGGTTTTCGCACAGCGCGGCTTAAGGATTTGCCGACTTCAAAAGGAACGCGAAAAGCTCACGCGGGCGACTGACGGCGTATAATCCGAAAGGTAGCGACGGCGGAGCTTGTGGCCACTCCCACTCGATTCCGCTCGTGTGAAGATGACAGCGGGTTTAACTCATTGAGAGGCATCGATTCATTGTGGCGCAGGTTCTCCGTCTTTCATGCCGCCAAAGCTGATAAAACTCGAAGCCCTTCATTGATTCCCCTCCCCGTTTTCAAATACTTTGCCGCGGCTTTTCTCGCTCTCGCTTGACTGGCAAAAGCGCTCCGAGGAAACGTTGCTTGTAGCAGGCCATTCGTAACATTTGAGGACTCGCGACTCGAATTTCTTTTGAGTCATTTCCGGTAAGCCGCTTTCGTTCGTGCCGCTTTGCTTCTGAATGTCGCCCCCCCCGTTGCGTCCATAAGCTTCGAGGTGTCGCTTTCGCGAGTGCGAAGCGCACCGAGTGAAAACAAAGCTGCCTCGCGCTCACCAGTCGAACAGGAGGCTCCGACAAAAATATCGTTCGACCCAAGGAGTGCCCGCTGCTTTAGCTACTCGAGAGTCGTTACGTAACCATACAACAGCTTGACTTACGTCTCCGCTTCAATAATGACTCACTGAGTCAGCAAAGGCCGCTGACGGCGCGTTCTCCTACGCATACCCATTGCATAGGTACCGCGCCATCCTACACGTCTTGATCTATTTCAATGACCGCGTTGTCAGTTTTACAACCTTAAAGCCCTCCGGCGTGGGTTTTTTTTAATGCATGAACCCTTTCAGTTACAACGGTTACTACAGTGGACATGTTATCATTATTAGTGCGCGAAAGCAACTTTTTGCCGTGTTCTTGGAGTCGGCCGTTCAGGTTTAGCGGCGCGCGTCCGGACTGCGAACGAATAGCGCTAGTGCGCGGCGACCTTGGGTCGTCCCCGTGTTCTATGCTGGCCGTTTTATTCCAAGCTAACTTGTGTGCGATACAATCAAAAACGTACATTTTCGACAATATGTCCTCTTTCAGCCCGGAGAAATAATTAGTCGTGCGCAGAGGAGCCTTGAAAGCGTCTTAACGGTGCGCTACGGCATATTACGCCGTTGCTATGCTATGCTCGAGGAAAATTTGCCAATTCTATTTGCACATCTTGTTGTTTTTGCACTTGACGAACACACGCCAAATTAGGATTACCCGACCAGCTCAGGGTGCGCAATGCCAACAGTGGAAATATCCTGCTTATTATAGACACGATGAAAACAAGTGCCGCACAAATGCGCGTGCAATTACCAGTTCTGGAATATTACCGCTTAAAAATATCCAAAAGCGACCTCACTTGAGCATCCGATCTGCCGTCAAATGCGACATCAAAGCAATTCTGCTCAACCTTCCGGCAATTAGGCTTCCGATAATTAGGACTGAGTTTGTTTCCATATTTAGACGGAGTGAACGGGCTTTTCGATGGGCGTGATCAACACCTAAAGACGGAATCTCCGGGATGCTAACCCTCGCCTTAACCCGATCGAGCAACGTTAACAGGGTGCAGAAACCATCCCAGGAAACACGTGTCTGGCATTCGTTGCACCCCCCTCCCCTCTTCCCCTGTTCTGTCGGGTTCTACGGATTAAGCCAAATCGGGAAATTGGTGGCCATTCATGTGAGAGCGCCCTCGGGCCCGGTGATTCATCAGCGCTCATCACTGTGTGGATGCGGACCATAGGGAAGAGCTCACAGAGTGCGCAGCCCACAGAGGCGAGGCAGGAAGTTGGTCAGCCACCGTGTTCTGACACAGGTTATCTATATTCACTCAATGTTTTTTTTTTTTTTTTTTGAAAGGCAAAGGCAGTTTCAGCACACAGATACAAAATAAAAACACTCACAGGGAGCATGGAAAAGATGTTAGCGTTTGGAAAACGGCCAGCGGTAGCTGGCAAATTGTTTCAAATTGAACCCAAGGAGCATGTAAAGGTAATTGGTGAATGTTTTTTTTCAATCCGAAACCTGCAATTTGAAATGCGACTCTCGGCCGCGGAACGGCATTGATGTTGTCCGCAAAGGAAACCTACCCTCCAATAAAAAAAAAAATGTAATGAATGTGAAAATCAGAACGCTTTCTTTTCAATAGCTGTGGATGTATTTACCGTATTTTCCGGATTATAACTCGCTCAGGAGTATAAATCATATTTATTTGATAAAATTCAACACCAAGAACAGACATGTCATCTTGAAAGGCAATTTTAAATAAAAATAAAATAGAGAATAACAGGCTGAAGATGTGTACGATATGCTAACGTTACATGACGCATAAACAACGAACTGTGAACGTGCCTGGTTTGTTCCCATAATATATTAGGACTTATTCAGATAACCAGAGCATAAAGAATAAGCTAAAAAGTCCAAATCAACTAAATCAAATGAAATTTTCATCCTTTGTGTCACTTTTAAACCACTGGGCCAACTCCGGAGGTAGAAGATGCGGCGCTTCCTCACTCTTACGTTAGCGTCTTTTTTTAGCGTTGATTTATCAAAACAGGCCTAGAGCACCACCTTGCGGTTTAATGTGACTATAACATGTGAAATGATTTTATAATGTGTTGATAATTTCACACATAAATCGCTCCAGATTATACAAAACGCACTGCCGGCCAAACTATGGAGGAAAAAACTGTGATTTATAATCCGGGAAAATACGGTATTCATCATTTGCTTTGAAAACGCTTCAAAAGATCGTGTGCGAGCGTGTCGCGGGTCCAATCAGGAGACAAACGGCCGTTCTTCTTCGAGGGTCACGGCGGGTCACATAAACACACATTGATTTCCTCGAAGCGCTCCGTTTCCATTTGCGTGTGTAAAATTAGACGCCTGCTGCACAATTGCGTTCTGGCGTCCTTTCCGCCTCACTGCGTCAATGCAAAAGGGACTATACCGAGATATTTTTTTTCAGTATCGACAAAGATGCAACTTTCATCGATCTAATGTCTAACTAGCTTCAGTTTGAATTGATCTCATCACAATAATTATCTCTGTTTTCACTGAGAGGCCCGCAACTGTATGTTCCATTACCTGGTCAGCCATGACGAGAAGTGCACAGCGTGGGCTGCCAGGTTAGCTCACAGTGTTGACTATCATGCCGAACTGACTCACCATCGCATCGTGCCGGCTCGCGTTGGGTGATGAGATGCGCTTGAGCGTGAGCATCGGGAGGCCCGTGGCTGAAAACACGGCGCTGCCAGGTCAGGCGGCTCCCCGGTGATACTCTCAGACGGGCACGAGTGGAACTCACACACAAAAAGGAATCTCGACGGTCTTACCAAATGAAAAAAATATATTTTTTTAAAGAATTCTCATCAATTGTGAAAACGAAGGGACGATGGAAAAATCACTGCTTCTCTTTCACTTCGCCGTGTACTCGCTTTTGTTGCCAGTGGTATTATCCGCAGTATAAGGCACACCTAAAAACATTCCATTTTCTCAGTGCAGTGGATCAATATTCTGATTTTCTTGGACGTCATATCTTAAATGTTCTGTCAAGCGCTTTGTTCCAGCAGCAGCAGTTGAAAAAGCTCTATGGAAATAAAGCTGTATTGTATTGTATTCCCTTTAGCATAGCACCATCTAGTGGATGCATAGCGCAACCGCTATTGTAGCTTCTATTCTACGCGCCTTATCATACGGTGCACCCTATAAATGAAAACAGTTTGAAAATAGCAAATTCATTGAAGGTGCGCCTTATACTCCGAAGCGCCTTATCGTGCGGAAAATACGGGAATTAGTACAACATCGGGCTCGTGTGTAAATGTCAAGTTTCAAACCAGTGCAGAGAAAAATCATCTCACTGTCATACGTGGCAGGCAATAAGCAGAGTCTCTGTGTCGCCAGCGGCAATTGGAGATTGCGACGCCGTTTAAAAGCGAGATGGGGAGTGTGGAGAATTCATATTCATGGGAACAAAAAGAAAAAAAATCACACCTGTTAAAAATGTGTGCCAAAGTGTCTGTGTATATCTTTCGCGCCTTATCATACGGTGCACCCTATAAATGAAAACAGTTTGAAAATAGCAAATTCATTGAAGGTGCGCCTTATACTCCGAAGCGCCTTATCGTGCGGAAAATACGGGAATTAGTACAACATCGGGCTCGTGTGTAAATGTCAAGTTTCAAACCAGTGCAGAGAAAAATCATCTCACTGTCATACGTGGCAGGCAATAAGCAGAGTCTCTGTGTCGCCAGCAGCAATTGGAGATTGCGACACCGTTTAAAAGCGAGATAGGGAGTTTGGAGAATTCATATTCATGGGAACAAAAAAGAAAAAAAAATCACACCTGTGAAAAATGTGTGCCAAAGTGTCTGTGTATATCTTCCTCCAGTGGCCTCAAGCTTCTCCTCTGGATGTGAAAGCAAAACGAGGCAATTATTCATTACTGTCACTTTAAGAGGACGTGGGATCTAATTGATGCTTTCCAGCTCCGTTGGAATAATGTGGAGGAAAGCGCAAATTGGAGAGGGCGGCATGTCCTCGAGCTTTTTCGAACCCCCCCCCACTCCCCAAAATGGGACACTAAATTTAGCCTTATATCAAAAAGTTTGGCTGCCAACTTATGTCCTTTTCTCCAGTGGCCTCAAGCTTCTCCTCTGGATGTGAAAGCAAAACGAGGCAATTATTCATTACTGTCACTTTAAGAGGACGTGGGATCTAATTGATGCTTTCCAGCTCCGTTGGAATAATGTGGAGGAAAGCGCAAATTGGAGAGGGCGGCATGTCCTCGAGCTTTTTCGAACACCCCCCCACCCCCAAAATGGGACACTAAATTTAGCCTTATACCAAAAAGTTTGGCTGCCAACTTATGTCCCGACACGCTTTTCGTGAGCATCTTATTTGCATCGTGAATACTCGTGATCATGCACTTCAGGGTTAGCATGAGGCGTTGCCACAGTCACCTTGAAAGTGAATAAGATTGAATCGGAAGTGCATTTTTAACAGGGACATGTTAGATGTTTTTCTTAAAAATACATTAAGGAGCCATGTTTGTCTTTTTTGTTGACTGAAGCTAGATAACACGCAATTGACAGACACATTCAAAATGGTGACTGGAGACCTGCAAAGTGAAGTCTGACAATTTAAACAAATACTTTGGGATACAGGACAATATTGTCCGGCATACACGACTAAAATTCCAGTTTATAATTTTATCGTGACGGACAAAAGAGTAAATTTGGAAGCGGCACCAACCGCATATCCTTATGGAGCGACGGCAAAAGTGGGACAATTAATATAACATCACAGCCAAAACTTTGGCTCCTAGCAACTCATGTTCCTGCATGCCATTTTAGCATCTTATCTGCATCTTGAATTTGGGATTTTTTTTGTAGCACCACCTACAGGCAGACATTTTAATAACCTTGCCGAGGAAGGCCATCTGAGGTGAGGTGGGATAAAAAAAAAAAAATTAATAAATAGACGCAGTATTTGAGGTGGCACGTTCCTGCATGCCATTTTAGCATCTTATCTGCATCATGAATTTGGGATTTTTTTTTGTAGCACCACCTACAGGCAGACTTTTTAATAACCTTCTGGTCATCTGAGGTGAGGTGGGATAAAAAATAAATAAATAATAAATAAACGCAGTATTTGGGGTGGCACATTTCGAATCGAACGGTTCCGCTAATCCTGTCTATTTTTATCCATGTAGATAATCCTTTTTTTTTTTTTTTTGCATATGAGTCAACTGAAAATAAGGCTTCGAATCCCCCCCTCACTCCACGCCACGATTTCCATTCAAAATGGGAAAGCCGGAGGAAAAAAAATGGTGCCGCGTCTCACGCGCGCGCAGTTGAGAGTGTGTGAGTCACTGAATCAAGCTTCGGGTTTAGAAGGATTTGTCGGCAAAAGCCACTCTCTACTCAAACGACGGGCTCACGTGCTTGAAAAGATGGGGGTGGGTGGGTGGGGGAGGGTGGAATGGTGAAGGCAATTTTGTGCTCGTGCCTGCATTAGCATAACACGATTCAATTATGCAATGCAACGGCTACAGTGACGTCCAGCTCCTGGACGATCGATTTTTCAGTCCCAGGGTTGAACGATTTTGTAAAATAATATATTTAAAAAGAATTTTTTTTTCAAGGTCATCTTCCCATATTTTTTAAGAAACCCAAGCGATAGATAAATATGTATGACGGCAAACAATAGCAGATGGTCGTTTCGGTTAGGCTTTCCCGAGAATGAAAGGCAAATGAATCAGGAAAGTATAGCATAAAACAAATGTATACAGCAGACATAACGGTACTCACAGACATATATTCTTTATCTTCTACATAAAACAACTATAAGTCAGTGGCGATGGTCTTTGTGTTGCACCATAAAATCTTTGTGGATCGCAAGGTGGCACATTTCGAATCGAACGGTTCCGCTAATCCTGTCTATTTTTATCCATGTAGATAATCCTTTTTTTTTTTTTTTTGCATATGAGTCAACTGAAAATAAGGCTTCGAATCCCCCCCTCACTCCACGCCACGATTTCCATTCAAAATGGGAAAGCCGGAGGAAAAAAAATGGTGCCGCGTCTCACGCGCGCGCAGTTGAGAGTGTGTGAGTCACTGAATCAAGCTTCGGGTTTAGAAGGATTTGTCGGCAAAAGCCACTCTCTACTCAAACGACGGGCTCACGTGCTTGAAAAGATGGGGGTGGGTGGGTGGGGGGGGGTGGAATGGTGAAGGCAATTTTGTGCTCGTGCCTGCATTAGCATAACACGATTCAATTATGCAATGCAACGGCTACAGTGACGTCCAGCTCCTGGACGATCGATTTTTCAGTCCCAGGGTTGAACGATTTTGTAAAATAATATATTTAAAAAGAATTTTTTTTTCAAGGTCATCTTCCCATATTTTTTAAGAAACCCAAGCGATAGATAAATATGTATGACGGCAAACAATAGCAGATGGTCGTTTCGGTTAGGCTTTCCCGAGAATGAAAGGCAAATGAATCAGGAAAGTATAGTATAAAACAAATGTATACAGCAGACATAACAGAACTCACAGGCATATTTTTCCTTATCTTCTACATAAAACAACTAGTAGTCAGTTGCGATGGTCTTTGTGTTACACCATAAAATCTTTGTGGATCGCATTTATGTCTGCATTATTTAACCCCCTGGTGACCAAGAGATGAACACCAGAAGGCGGTCCAGTGAATTCAGCCATGAAATCATGATCGCTAACTTCTAATTCGACATATACAGTACGTAAATGATTGACATCGCTTCCTTTTTGAGTCTCTCTTTTAGTGGGTCGCATGAGAGAGTCCCCGCAGCAATAAGGAGCATATTCGTCAGACGGATGAAAAAAGGCTGCACATTTCGAGGCTTAGCGCGATAAACATTGGCTAATTATCGCACCGTTATGCGATTCATGATGTAAATATTCTATAAATAATGCCCTGGATACTCTCGCTGCATCGCCTGGGGTTATTGAACAAAGGCATTGCCAGGCCAGTGACAATTTTACATTTTCTTGGTTGTTTAAACCCTTCCAGGGACAGCGGTTACTACAGTGGACACCTTATCAGGTTACAGGTTATCATTATTGGTTCATGAAAGGGTTCATTTCCAAATTTGATTTGTGGAAAGGCACTCCAGAGACGCAACGATTTTGAGGCAAGCAATTAGTAATTCAAGTGTGGTTGCTTTGGCTGAGGGTCAAATTTATGACTGATACTTGAGGTCTACCGGAAAAGCTACATTTCATGACCGTGTCTTTCGATACGAGCAAGAGCAAAAAGTCGACAAAACAAACTCGTGACTTTTAAGCTTCCAAAACGAACACCACTTGACGGCCGACTACGCAAATAGCGCCCTGTCCAATTACCCTTGCAAAGATTAACAGTTCATTTACATTTTGGGAGTCGATCATTGCGATCAATCTATCCGCCGTGAGCTCCCGTGCATACACAGGGACTTCATTTCAATCTGCAATTTGGCACCATGGCTATTTGTCACAGTGCATTGCTCGGTAATACACTGGGAGACGGATTTATCGACACCGCTGTTTGAAAATATGTGCCGTCCTTCTCGGGGTTTTTTTCTGTTTCACGGTCGCGAAGAAGAGGCGAGGAAAGACCTTGGTGGCTGCGCGAAGGCTAGCAAAGAAGGAATGTCGAAGGATTTGTGTTTGGTGAATTGTAGTAAATGTTATTGTGCTCTAGCTCGTAGTGAGACACTTCCAAGAAATGATTCTGAAAGATAGAATCGATAGTCGGTACGATAAATGTGATACAGTGCATGAAACAGGCAGCAGTAGCAAATAACTGCTGGATTTTTAGGAAAAAGCAAGCAGCACAAAAAAAAAAAAAAAAAAGCTGAAGGGAAATATTGCAGCCTTGAAGTGACATTTCTGTATGATTCATATTCACTATCTGTCTGAGTCATACACGGAGCATCGCAAAAAGAGACACTTTTTGTGGAGTAAATCTGCTCCTTTCCAAAGACATTTTGTTGGACAAAATATACTGTTTACACCTTTTGGAAGGTTCTTCCCTATGTGCCACAACGTCGCTTTGCATGAATGCATTTGATAAATAAATAAATACATGTAACGCTATTGCATTATTGCATTAATATAATGGTGTCGGCAATATTCTTCTAAGTCGGGTGTTTTCGGTAGAGTGCTAATCCGGTTCGTAACATCACAGAGCTTCTCTATATCCACCAGCTAAGAAATCCTGCAGTCATTTAGGCTGACTCAGAAAAAAAAAAAAGGGAGATAGAGAGTTTAAGTTGACTTGGATCAACTGCCACGTCCGATTTCACAGCGCACTAAGATTCCTCTCTCTTACTGCAATTATAATCGAAAGTGCTCCAACCTACTCGCTTTTAGTTACAAGCCGTGGTTCATCGATTTGATTTTTTTGCGCATTGTCCTGGAACCAATGACGCTCTTAAGTCAGGGTACGACTGCAGGTAATTGGACGGCAGATGGACGCATCATACGCGCCAGTCCCCAGCCAGAAACGTAATCTCAACAGCGAAGAGACAAAGTGTCCGGCTGACGCGATGCGTGGAGTCGGGGTTTGTCAAGTCATCTCCCCGGCGCTGTCGCTTATCTTCTCGCCGCACTCGCGCAGCGGCGTCCACTCCGTAGCCTTCAGTCACCAAGGTCAGCCCCCCCCCCAACCCCCCACAATCTTGGCTGCCATTTTGGGGTTGTTGTTAAGGGCACCATCTGATGCACGGACATTTGCCCACAGGATTTAATGTTCGACAGCAGTTAGTTAGTTGTTGTCCAATTAATCATCACAAGCCATCCAGGGCCTGAAGAAGCAAAACAGCTCGAGACCATTCAAACCATTGTTATTTTATCGCCGTTTATTTTTTACACCTAAACTGGGTTCAATTCCCAATTATTGTCTGTGTATATGTAATCGAGGATTGCCCTTTTTTTTAGCTATACCACCTAGTATACATGCTACCAACAGCGTTAGCAATCAGTCACAGCTTCATCAACAGGCTCAGTAACAATGATTGACAAGATACCGTCTACATTTACAAGATCTTCCACTGACACCCACCAAAATGTTTGCAACAAAATAAATAAATAAATAAACTCAACGTCTGTCGAATCATCAAATGAAAACGATCTAATAGATGCCAATCACGTCTTTCTATTACTTATACCGTGACTCTTCCTCTCTCCGCTTTCTGAAAAGAGACAACTTGCTCCCTTCGGAGATTTCAGAAGCGGTTGCGGCTTGACTTTGAGCTTAAATCCTCCTGACACAGACTCTCGGATAAAGCGCCGCGACTGTGTGAGGTTGGAAGCATAAATGGGGGGAGAGCAGATGATATCAGCCAGACTTGCAAATATGTGCAGTCGCCTTCTGTAATGCATGTTTAGCATGCATACTGTTACAGTGCAATGAAATAGGCTTGATGCAAATTCCTTTTGGAGGTAGAGCGTGAATATATTAGTGAAAATTAGCATGCAAGCCAGCCCCTACTGACCCGTCTTCGATGCATTCGCAATTACCTCGGAGTGATTTGGCTAAGTGCTTATTTTGGCATATTTGCTACGTTAAACGGAGATAACTAAAAGCGAATAAATCATACTGAGAGTGTTGCCGGCGCAGGTATGACAACAGTGACGATTCGTCACTTCACTTTGGAATGGACGCCATCTTTTTTTTTTTTGCCTCGTCTCTTTAATCCCGCACTCACATTTTAAGCAGTAATTACTTTCGCTTCTATCTCTTGTCCCGCGTCCCGCCGCCGTTTCTCCTCTGGCTCCCATTAGCGTCGCGATAAGATCGCAGAAATATTCCTGTCGTCTCTCAGCGGATGGCCAAGAGCAGAAGACGCATGGACTGGCATCTTCTCAGTACCTTTCCTCGGAAGCTATTCCAAAACACAAAAAGCGAGACCTACTCCGAGTCGTCAACGTCACACCCGAGCTAAAAAAGATGACAAGTGAGAGTTTGAACATGTCGAGGAGGGGATTATCACGGAATTATATAAAGCCGCGCAGCACTCGGGCTTTGCTGAAGTGAGGGGAGTCTGAACTAAGAGAAGATGAGCTCCTTGGCCACGCAAGAGCAGTTTTGGAACTACGTCGAGCAGCAACATGCCGGATCAACAGACTGTGGCCAAACAACAGATGGTTGCGTCGATGACATTCTTCTGCGGCATGACGGAAGGTGTTCCGCTGCACGCAAACCTGATTTCCTGGACGTAGTATTTTAAAATGTTCCGTCAAGCGCTTTGTTGCAGCTGCAGCGGTTGCGAAAGCTCGAAATAAATCAAGCTGAGTTGTATTGTATTCTCTTTCGCGTGGCTCCATCTAGTGGATGCATAACGCAACTGCACTCACGATTGTCGCTTCTATTCTATGCGCCTTATAATGCGGAGACTAATGGTAACGCAACGGTGATCAGGAAGTTAAAAATGCAAATGGCACTCCCTTGTCCGAGGTCAGTAAGACTAGCAGGGAAAAAAAAAGTTGGGAGTCTGGAGCCCCGCACTTCAGATCCCATGCAAAAAGCATCTCGAGCCGCAGTTATTAGTGGCTAAGAGCTTTGAGTATCTCTCAACTCCAGCACTGCTACTCTCACAGCCTTCCCCTGCCTAATGCTTCCTGTTCTGCCTTTGTATCAGTCAAGCAGCTTTTTTTATTTTTTGGGGGGGAGAGGGGCGGGGGGAGGGGTTGAGGGCTGGCATTCACCAGCGTCGCTCGCTCAGCAACTTGGCATCAGCACTGGAAAGATTAAGAAAATCCTCTCTCCCCCCCACCCCGAAAAAAAAAAAGCCACCATTAAGACGGAGCCAATGCTAAGCAATGTTGTAATAATGACTGGCTGTCAGAGCCTCTGCAGCATGCACGTCTTCACTAAGCTGCACTCCAAATTTCGAAAGAGCAGTAAACTGTGTGTTAGCGGAGAAATATGTCATTCCGCTTGGCAGGGGAAGGAAAAACTTCCCGTGGCTCCATATTGGGCAATTTTCCATGTTGCATTGCCAAGCCAGAGACATGAATTCATCTTGCGGAGATGGGCTGATTTTTATCCTCTTTGATTGTCGTCATTAACCTTCATTCAGCGTATTCATTCCCCTGCTAATGCAATTTCTTTACAGCTGGTTAAAAAAAAAAAGGTTTTCAAACTTCACGATGATAAGATCCCGTAATGCTGTGAAGAATATTCATCATATGCGGCGTTTGTAGTGGAGGGTGATGGTGTCGATCCATCTGGTGTAGCAACGGTTTCCAGGATATAAGGGGCGGGAATTGATGAAGGGAGTGTGGGGGGGGGGGCTGGGATTTGTCAAGAATGCGTCGATTTGAGCAAATGTTTGCAATTCAGTTCCTCCAGGCGACGTCTGAAAATGACGTACTATTTCTGTCCGAGGCCTCCGACAAACCGAAGGGTGGTCGGATTAAACAACTCCTTAGGGGTCAATACGTAATAATCACCGACATTGGCTCAAAAATCTCCGCGGCAGTTCGAGAGCGTATACAACACAGAACCATATGACAACACTGAGAGCCACATGACATGCGATGACTTCCATTTTAATGAGCTAAAAGCCCTTTTTCGGAGCCGAGCAGGAGTGGACATTTAACGTTTGGCCTTAAGTTACAGAATGTTCCGGCCTCAAGACCAATGAAGCAGAATGATTTCATTCATTAGCAGTTTGATTCAAGCCACCCAGTCCGCATCAGTGTCGGTTACAGCGAGGATTGGCAAAAGCTAGGTCCAACATGTCCATGATTCCTGGTAACTGCCCTCGAAAGGCGATAGGCCAAGCCCCGGCGGATTCAACCTTTGGCGGCGGGCTCACTGCCGACTGATGCGCCACGAAATCATCCGTACGGTGGCCGCTCCGAGAGGAACGCCACCGTCTTCGCAAGCGCTCCCGTTTTCGAGCCAGGGCCGCATTTGTGAATCGGCAAATAAGACATTTGCGGATGTCGACGGCATCCGCTCATCCCATCGTCACACCCAGCGTCTCCCTGGCCCCCCTGCTATCTTGTGTAATTTGATTTCGCCACTCTATTGTTTCGTCCCCTGTGGCAGTCGACATGGGTAATGAAATTAGGCTCGATTCCCCACCCCCCAACGAGCTGCGGATGCTGTGACAAGGCCACATGCTTACGACAGCGACGGTGCAAATTTGGTTGGCCCTCCGACACCTCGACTCACTAACGCCCAGTCACTCTCATCTCACAGACGTCGAGCTTGATCAGAATTTACACTGTAAGAGCTGAGTTTCCGGGTTGCTAGGCAGACTCTACGACGATCCGCAATAGAGAGATGACGCCTCAAACAAAAAAAATACGGAAACTTACGAAAAAAAATAGAGACGGGACCGTTTTTGAAATTTCATTACGAGAGCCGACAGAAACCGATGTTCCTTGGTGACGGTCCCGCGCTCTGCCAAGCGCTCTTCTGTGGCTAATTTGGCCCCCGGGGGCACCTTAACGAACGCAAATTGCGCTTCCATAACCGTTATTTTGTCACACTTTTCAAGGGGGAGCCGGTTGTTGGCTGCATTGACGAGCCGTTGACTTCGATGATCCACGGGGGAATTGAATAGAGCGCAGACCTCTGCTAAGGTGGAAACGATTGCCGACTGCATATCAACGCGAAGGATTCCAGGCCGGGTTTGTGGAATAAGCTAAAACCGTTCCCGTTCCATTGAGAGCAATCAGCAAGGAGAGGAAATAAACGTAACGTTGAATTTCGTTTGATTCGCTGCTCCTTTGTTTTGACTGATGGCTCGTTCCGTCAGTCCTTCGCAATAGTGGGACGCTTTCCCCTTTTTCTACCTAATTAAGAAAATAATACCGGCGTGGCGCAGAGTCATTTTTAAGAATAATATTTAGTCCAGCTACTGGTCTGTAATTAAATGGAACAATGGAACCTATTACGTGGCGCAAAAAATAAGAAAAATGACGGCCGTCTGTCGTACGCTGATATCGTAAACAAGCTAACAGTTACTCCCCAAATTCATTCACCGAACGTAGCTGCAGAGGAAACTCGTCTTTTACGATATAAAGCCGCGCGTTTGAATCCGTGCTTCTCTCTGAATTGAACCTGACGCATCAGAGCGCAGATGAGATGGAGGTTGATTTTGATTTCGTGTACGCCCCCTCCCCCCCAAAAAAAAGGCAAGGGCTAATGTAGCGTGTGTAAATGAGTCATCTTTGTGTGCTCATTTGTCACACTGACAGTGGCAAAGTCGCGGGTCGTGAGCCGCAGCGTGCGGCGCATTAGGATGTTTGCTGAAGAGTGCTAAAAATACACCGGGCACCTATCCTGACACTTTCATATGACAGATCTGAAGCTTTTTCCCCCCCGGTCTAGTTGTCCGATGTCACTTTTTTAAAAATAAGCTAAATCATGCCATTAAACCATAATACGGAACGCAAAAGCCGTCAGGGGCCATTAAGAAAAAAAACAACGTCGTTTGTTGGCGCATTTGTGAACCCTGCATAACATTAAACTAAAAAAAATAAAGGTTTCATTTTAGAACCTGTCAAGCTCCTGACGCATTTTAATGCTTTGGCTGTGACGAACCTGTGCCCAAGTGAGCCTTTGCGGCTGGCAAATATAATGTTCGGTTAGCCACCCCATTTAGAATCAACGGAAGGTCGAGATAGCTGCATTGTGCAAAAATATTTTCGATCAAGTCTGTACAACTCCGCTCACGCGTATGTCTTGGGGAGACCCATTTCCAAATCAAAACACTGCCATATCCTGTGTCAGTTCCCTCGTGCGTTGTGGGGACCAACACAATTTCCGCCCGGGTGATTCGAAAGGCATAACGGGGAGGGTGGGTGGGGAAACACACACTCTCAGCTACGCGGGCTAGGACTTCCAGTTCCCGGATAGGCGAACGCGAGCCGAATACACGGGGCACGTACGTGTAGCGCATTTGTGTAGCGAGTCGACAAGAAACGGCTCATCGCTGCTTCCGGAGAGCAGAGCATCTGTCACGTTTCGAGCTCAAAAATTTTTGAAATAAGTGAAAGCAGCAAGCGTGAACAGCGTCGCGGCGGGAACGGTGAACTGGAAACGCAACGGTTATTCCGTCTGACTCACCTTATCTTCGCATTGCGCTCCAGCTTTACCGCTCAACTCGCAACAAGGTCTGTCGGCTTTTGCTTTTTGTTTGCCGTTTTGCTCTGGCAGCGCAAGAATTGCAAACCATTGCAAAAAAACGTCTCTACTTCAGGCGTCCGCAGAGATCTCGGGCAGCTCTCCGGTCTGCGAAATGGACAACCTCGAGGGGACTGACTGAAAAAGTAGAATGCAACATATTTGGGCCTGCTGGCTGAAGTGTCAAAGAAATACAGCGTATTTTCAGCGTTTCATTCGCCCCGAGAGACGTCAAAAACACTCTCAAAGGTCGTAATTACTTTCCGAGTGAAATGGGCCGTGCGTGGTTTGCATCGATTGTGAGCTGCAACAATCGACATGATTGCCATCACAACGTCCTAAAAACTTGGGAGTGTGCAATTTAACGAAAATACATGTGAAAAATACCCCGTGATTAACTCGGGCTTTATTCCTGCAAAGAAGGAAACGTAAGATTCTGCCGTTGTGTCACTTTCGGCATCTTCGCGTCAAATCTCTATGAAACTTCGAAACTGCTTTGGAAACTTTTCAAATGCAGAAAAGTACAACAATACAATACAATACATGCTGATATACAACAGGTTCAAGCAGGCGTATTGTCGCTGTTAAGTATAATCTTTAGAGCTCCAAAATCACAAAGAAAAAAAAAAAAACGACTTTCCCTTGTGGGTGACCCTTTCCTTTGCACTGACACATCCCAGCGATCCCTTTTAACAAAAGAA
>NW_017805122.1:1212039-1229807 GCF_001891065.2 Hippocampus comes | reverse complement strand
AAAAAAAAAAAAATCGACTTACCTTCGTGGCTGACCTTTCCTTCTGCACTGACACATCCCAGCGATCCATTTTAACAAAAGAAACCTTACGCAGACGTACCGAACTGAGTAACAGACAGACGAATTGTATTGATTTGTGAAAAATGATGATATCGACCGTTTCGGGACATATCAGGTTTCCGATACGCTTCATATAGAAACCCAAATTCAATTCAACTCATCCGTGAGTGTATACTATGCATGCTCTGCACTGGATTTGCACGTCGAAAATATTGCATTCCTGTTCAATCACAAATGCTGCGGCGCTAAGCGTGTTTACCCACACATTCCGTCCACTACTGGATTTTTTTTTTTCCGGCGACTGACAGCTCAGCCGGTGGTCCTGTCATTCTGTCCTTTTCCTGATTGCGTTCCTGCGACTCGGCACGTCACCAAAGTGCTGACACGGGCGCCTGGAGACTTGTTTCCCTTTTTAACCCCCCCCCCCTCCTTCCCACACCCGCGTTTCATCGGTTCTGTTTATACCTGCAGCCACTCACGGAAGATTTGCCATGTACATCACGTTCCCCGGCGCATAATGTCGCCGTCTGCTTCTGTCAACGTTTACTCCGTCACTCGGCCTCGGCCAAATGACATGTAAGGGTTTGTTTACTCGCGGTCCGAATCTGAGTTGTTGCCACCCCGAAGTCGAGGTCAACAGAAAGGCGTGAGTAAATGTGAAATCGGGAAGGGTTTGCCTCGTCAGCAGGCTGTCAGACAGCTTTGCCTCACGCTTATCCTCCATTTCTGGGACCACCATCAGCCCTCTGACAGTGTCCCATGGCAATTCCCTCATTCGTTTGGATGTACTGTACATCTAAAGCAGTTTTGATCAAAAAGTACCAAAACGGTATTGTATTGACTTAAAAGTGAAATACGACTAAACCGCGCTTTCATTTGGCGCGCCACCCAAACGTCATTTGCACAATAAACTCTTTGTTCCCGCTCGCGTCGAATAAACGGCAAATGACAATCGATGTGCTGCATCAGTGCTTTTGTTCCTACCTGACAAAGAACGCAAGGTTGTTGCTTTTGCCGTCTCTTGTCAGCGAACACGTTGAGTATGATGTATTGTTCTCATCGAGAAACTACTTTATTTTGGGGGGTGGAGGCCAACGCTCGTTCCCAAACTGGCAGCTTTATTGACATTTTGAAAATGAACAATTAGGGTGCTTGTGTTTGTTTTTTGGGGGGAATTTTGCGTCGACAGACTTGCAAACCTCACCAAAAGAAATTTGAGAGTCGCGCATCCGGCTCACATTGGATTTGGAGCCCGAGGAGCTGCAGTATATTGTATATAATTTACCGCTAAATGCCTAACACACAATGTTCGGTATACAAAAATAATCACCTCAGTTTTATTTTGGTTTAATTTAAGGAAATTTTGGCTCATCCAGCTATTTGTTTTCGACAGTGACACACCTTAATTGAACTCGTGTCATTTGGAGACACCGATAAATAAAATGGTGTATCATCTGCATAATGGTAACCAACATTTACATCTAGAGGCTGAACAAAAGGGGGCCGAAGATTGACCCTAGAGGTACCCCACATGTCAAGGCACCGTTTCTCATCCAATGTCAATGCGGATATTCTGCAGCTCCCCCTAATGAGCACAACCGCGATAGAAAGTAGATATACGGAGGGTTATATAGCGCAGCTTTTCCTTCCCCCATTACTTTTTACTGCACCATGTCAATCCCCAACCTCAGCCGGTCTCACGCGGCTAATCCATCGCTGGTGGGGAGGCAGATTTTTGTCTTTTCATGCTCACTGCAGGGTGCCATCATTTTCAACACATCCCGCTCCTTTTACACTCCTTCCCAAGAGACTACTTACGCAATTATTGTCAGCTGCGGGTCTTCTTCAATTGCTATACATTTACCCAAAACGCCGCAGCCCAACAGCCTGCCCAGCTGCTCTGTAGATTGCTTCCCTTAACTGGTCTAACACATTGCTTTTCATTCATCAAGCATGTCGTCTCGCTCACTTCAAATGAAATGTACATAAAAATGTAATACATTTAAATAAATGAATAAATAAATGTTTAAAAAAACTGTTCTTCAAGATCAACTTCGAGCTCTGACTCCTTTGGTGAATCAACAGCAATAAAAAAAAATAAACAGTGCAGACTTCTAGGTCTGCTTTTGTAATCTCCCGCTTCCTCTCTCTGCGTTTTTTCTTTTTCGAACATTGATGTCAGCTGAGAAGTCATGTACACCCCCCCACCCCCCCGGTCGTCGCTGGAGTGCGGGGGTACATAAAGTGCACCGAGGCTGCCGGGTCATGAACATGGTGTCGCACACCAGCGGAGGCGTGTCTTCTCCTGTTCTTCATTTATGCTCTCGGGGCAAATGTTTTGACCTTTTTCAGCCTTTCCTCCGACAAACAACATCGCCCCCCGACCCTCTCGCCCCCCTGCTCTCACACACACACACACAACGCTCCGAGCGCTTGGGTTTTTTTTTTTTTCCGCTTCTTGGACGTTGCCTTCGTAGTTCGAGCCCTGTCATTACCCCACCCCACCCCACCGCAGTGCACACGCTGCTGCCCTTGTTCTTTTTTGCCCTCGCGGTGTCATCGTTGCAATATGGACTACATTTATAAATGTGCTGCTGGAATGAATATTTAAGGAGTAAGATGACATCCCCTGACCTCAATCTATGAGCAATTTCCCTCCCCAAACCATGTACGGAATGTGTGCCAGGGATGGGATGTCAAATGAAGGTTCCGAAAACAGCATGAACACGTTATTTTCCTACGAGCTGCAAATTTGAAGAAACAATGTTGCTAATTTGGTTGTTATTTTTTTCCAATAATATAAAGTGAACATTGCCATACCGCGAAGAACAAAAACCCGATAGTAAACGATTTTCGTTCTACGGGATGCGGGCAAAGTACTGCTTTTATTAGACAAGGCTATGGACCGCCCACGTTTTTCCTACGAGCTGCAAATTTGAAGAAACAATGTTACTAATTTGGTTGTTATTTTTTTCCAATAATGTATAGTGAACCTGCCATTCCGTGAAGAACAAAAACCCGATAGTAAACGATTTTCATTATACGGGATGCGGGCAAAGTACTGGTTTTATTGGACAAGGCTATGGACCGCCCACGGGAAGCTTGTTTCTACCTTCACAAGGTATCAAGTTCCTCATATGAGAAGGTTTTGCTACTGCTGTTTTGGTTAGCAAAAGAGTTGACAATGGAGTTTATTTAGTAACTTCCCCGGACGTGATATTTTTACAGTTACCAAAAAGTTAGTTGGCCGTGGCTTCTTGCCCAGTTTAAGCCGATTCACGGCTTGATTTTCAAAACTCCGAGCTCCTAATCCCGGAGATTTCTCGTCCTCGGGAACGTCCGCCTCAAAGGCGGCTCAAGCGTATTTCCCGTCTCGATTTGTTCAGCGGTAGATAATCTTCGATCGAGCGTTCCTCTTCATTGAAAAACGTACCTGCTTTTCGGTGTCGCGTGACTTGACGGCGGGCGGGACGATGAGAAATGACCACACTTTCTGCCACCGTGTGCCGGCAGATTTGCGGCGAATGACGGCAGGCTTCATGGGCATGGCGGTGGCCATCATCCTGTTCGGCTGGATCATCGGCGTGCTCGGTTGCTGCTGGGATCGAGGACTCATGCAGTACGTGGCTGGCCTGCTGTTCCTGATGGGAGGTGAGTCGCACGAAAACGTCACGCCTTCGCCCGATAATGAGACAACTCCGAATGGTCAATTAAAGTCAGTGAGGTTTTTTTGTGGGGGGGATTTTTTTTGTTGGTTTTTTTTGCGGGGTGGGGGTGGTGCAAAGCTTTGGAATGACATGCAAAACAAAACCTATGATCCCCATATTAAAAAAATGAATGAGTTGATTTCTGAATATTGGTTTGCTGTTCAGCAGTTTTGTGCCGCCCTTGAATTTTTTTTTTTTTTTTTTTGGCATGAGAGCCCTGAGAATTTTTTTTTTTTTTTTTTTGCAGGGGGCGGGGGTGCCTGAGAAAAATATGTAGTTTTAAATCACTGCATGTGGTTGTTAAAGGCTGGATGATTGACAGACAGATTGAGAAATGTCTAATGTACATTGGTTGAATTACAATGTTTAATCGTTAAAACAAAAACAAAAAAAAAGAACAAAAATTGCCTGAAATGTTGCACTGCATTTCTCTTTTATGTATTCGGTTCATAGGAAATGAGAGAGCAATTTTGTTTTTAATTAGCTGCTTTTAGGATTTAAAAAAAAACAAACATAATAAATCAGTCCTTATCCACACTAAATCCGCCAAAATGAGCTGCCGCGCGCTTTCGTTGCCACAGAGAATAGAGAAGCAGCCAGACAAAAGAATGACGATTAGCTCCTGATGGCGATGACAAAAATCTGAAGGAAAACAAATGAGTATTAAAACCCCGTTTCCCTTCGGTTTAATTAAAAGAGACATCGTGTTAAAAAAAAAAAAAAAAAAAAAAGATACAACCAAGAGGCCTTGTTTTTTATAGATTATTCATGAAAAAACAATAAGCTTTGAAACTAGCAGAAATAAATAAATTTTTAAAACGAGGGCTCATCATGTATAAGATCCACCAGAGAGCAAATATACGACGGGTTTCACTGGCCATTTTAATTATAATTTAGGTCAATGAACGAGAGCACGCAGGGGGGAGGGAAGTGCTGCAGCCCCCGCGGAGGATTCGCACGCCGGCCGGCGGTTGTATATCGAACGGGCCAATTAGGAGGCACAAGACAAGGCTCGGCCAGACCGCGGAGGCAGAATCCCAAAGAGGCGGCCCCATAAGCTCACGTAGCGTTGCAAATGAGGCCAAATTTAGAACCAGCTGCCTCGACACCCCCCCGCCTTAAAAAAGCCCAAATAAAACGCTGTTGCGGTGTCGGCGTAATTAGGCTGAGCGTCCTCCGCGAAATGTGGCGGTTGAAGAAACATAACGAAATGCTTTTGGAAAATAAAAATAAGGCACACGTGCATGAACGCACACAAAAAATGGCAAAAAACAAAAGATTGGCAAGTGAATTTGGCACAAATGTGACTTGGGGAGTTGCTGGTGACAGGCTTGGCTGGTCACATCATGCCCCATGTGTTTTTTTTGTTTGTTTTTGGGGGCAGGCACCTTCTGCATCATCTCCCTGTGCACCTGCGTCGCCGGCATCAACTTTGAGCTGTCGCGCTACCCGCGCTACCTGTACGGCCTGCCCGACGACATCGGCCACGGCTACGGCTGGTCCATGTTCTGCGCCTGGGGAGGTCTGGGCCTGACCCTCATCGCCGGCTTCTTCTGCACATTGGCGCCCTCCGTGCAGCCCATACCGAGGTCCACCTGCCCCAAATCCCGACAAGAGAACGGCACCGTGTGCTAAAGCGGGCCCCGAAATTGCTCCTCCTACCCCTTCCCCTGACGCGGAAAAAAAAATAAAATAAAATCACCATTTGTCCATCCGTCGACCGATCATCGCCGCTCTCTCCTGGTTACCGATTGTTTTGGAAGTTTTTTTTTTTTTCTTTCTGTGTTTAAAAATGGGTGTTTGAAGATCTGCTATATTGCAACAAAAAATAGAGAGATAAAAACAAAAAAAACAAACAAAAAAAAACTGAAATATTATCAAAAAGCTGTACGTGTTTAATTGTTGTGGAGCTGGTCCCGCGTTTGAAAAGGACATCAAATAAGAAGCCAAAGAAGAGGCTGAATTCTTTCGCTGAGCTGCGGCGACGGAGGGCGTCCCTTCGAAAAATCGAACAAAGCCGTGACTTTGACGCTCCTTCCGGATTTGACCTCTTGGGGATCTTTTGAGGACAGAAACAACAAAACTGCCGGTACTCCAACTGCCGAAGGATTTACGGACCGGCGCCGTTGTATTATACTGTACAGAATATTCCAGAGACAACCAGGAAGTGTCATTCCATCCCCACGTCAGGCTGATATGACGATGCCATAGCCACCATTTTATACATCGATTTCCTTTTTTTTAATTTTATTTTATTTATTTTGTTTTTTGTTTTTTTTACAAAGCTAATCGCATTGTGAAACCAACCGAGCAAATGTGAGTTTTGTTCCCGTTCTAGTCATGAGAAGTACAAAGTCACTATGAAGTGTGTTTGTGTGTGTGTGTGTATGTGTGTGGTTGGGGGGTTGCGACAAGTCGTCACGGCAAAAAAAAAAAAAAAAAAAAAAAAAACACGTTAAAAAAAAGATTAAAAGGCAAAACGGAGCCCTGCAATTTTGTCACGAGTTTTGATGATGGGGAGATGCGGTATCTTGTTTCATCCGATTGATTCGAGCCACCATCTAAATGTTGAAACGGTTCGGCGTGGAGTAGAAACGATGCGAAAATCGGATTTTACAAACCCGGGGAAACAAATATCAAAGCACAACAGGTAATATTTTGCTGTATGGATGTTTAAAAAAAGCCACAAAAAAAAAAAACAACGGCCCTATTTAGAATCATTGGAACCATGTGCATGCGGCTAGCATTTTAGCATTAGCATTTTGGTTCAATCATTTTTCCAGACCACAAAAGGACATTGCCTACCTGACCTTTTTTTTTTTTTTTTTTTAAATGTGTTTAACTGACTGTTAAAAATAATTTCTCAAAACTGTCTGAAATGTATGATATCAATGAGAATTCCGCTTTTTCAGTGGACACCGCCGTCCGAAGAATCTTTGTCAGACGGTTGGGCCTTCCTCAAATCTCACTCACGGTGCGCTTGTGAGTACAATTCCACTTCAAAAGCGTCAGCGGGCCGATCTTAGATGGTCGACGGGAAACTTGTACCTTTTCTTGCTAGGCTAATGTCGTGTACATTATTTTGGAGCATGACGCACACGTTTGGCTATAGCCAAGTGGAATTTCTCCACGGCAACACAATTTCGAAATGAAAGTTTATCACCCCCCCCCAAAAAATAAATCGCCAGATTGATGAGACTTTACTTTCGGGTGTGGGGGGGGGGGGGGTAAATGCTCTTGGACGCAGGCCGGGAGGCAATTGAGCATGAAATTACTTTAACCCCGACACGGACATCACGGCCGCGCCGCTGCTGAATATTTTCATCGACGAATGAAAGGGATGCGAGGACGAAATTTGAGTGGATCGATCGATAGATCGACAGATATATCGAAAGATTAAAAAAATTAAATAAAATAAATAAACAAGCACAACGTTAAGGCCTTATCAATACGTTGTATTGACATTATGACTGATAGCGACGGCGCAGGGAAACGTGAGGGGAATAGATATCAACACAAAACTGTTAAAATGCACCCCCCCCCCCCAAAAAAAATTAATAAATAAAATAAAACTTGTTGCTAATCGACATGAGTCATATCTGAGAAGCACATCATCATGGCGGTTTGTTGCGCAATGGACGGCCAGGAAAAATCCAATTTGACGTATCTGAAAGCCTCGTGACTTTTTTTTTAATTTATTTTATTTATTTTTTTTTTTTTAAAGACAGTGATATTGCAACGAGCATTCTGGACTGAATCAAACATGATCTGTCGACCTTTAACATCAGTAACGTTGTCTGTCGAGTGAACATCAAATAAGATTGGGGAAAAGAAAAAAAAAAAAAAAACAAAGAAAAAGAGGAAATGTTCAACTGTGGAATGTAAAATCACAACAGAATAAATCTCATCGGTGTGTTTACTAATCCTGTTGTTTTGTCGTCAATGTGGGTGAGCCGGAAAGGAGTATTTCGGAGTGACATCGCATATTACAGGAAGCTGCCGCTCTTCCAAAAGCCGCCGTGTCACCCGTGTCACAATCAGCCCACCTAATGAGCTCTCACATCCTGATTTGAGACAAAGTCATTAAAAATCTTTGCATGCCCGGCACAGTATGAGAGCTTAATTCTCTCTCCCGGCACCATCTGCAGCCTCCGCTGGAAGATCCCGAAAAGTTAATTGGCCGACGCCGAAGGCACTCTGAGACCGTCCTTTTCGGATGCGCTCGCGGGAGGGAGTCACGGTACGGGAAGTAAAGGGGTCGAGAGTCTCCCTCGAGCTTATTCGGGACCGTTGAGCTTGAAAGCGGTTACGGCACGTCCGTCGTCGCGCTTCTTTTTACGGCTTGTTCTTTGGATTGGGGGAAGTGAAACAAGTCGAGCTATAACGCTACGCCCACAGGTCTCAGCGAATCTCCAAAGAATCCATCCAACGCTCCTTCCAACCGCCTACTACATATGAGGAAGACTTTTTTTTTAAACTATGGACTCAAGGGGAGGTGAGTGGGGGGCAGTGGGGTCGCGTAACATTATTTATTATAGAACAATCTACGAGAAGCATTTGGACCACGACAAGGTTTGATGTCGAAAACACTTCCGGGGCCATAAATCAAAGAAAGAAAGAGAACTGACCTTTACTTTTGGGGTTGCCTTGCAGAGGAGGTCACTGCGTGTCATCACGTCCCTCATAAAAACAAGGAAGCCTGCAAAAGACGAGTCTCGATTATTGTCTTTGTTTTATTTAGCGTATTTTCCGCACGATAAGGCGCGCCTAAAAAGCGTTCAATTTTCTTAAAAAAAAAAAGCAGTGCGCCTTATCATCCGATGCGCCTTATTGTATTGTATTGTATTGTATTCCCTTTAGCGTCGCTCCATCTAGTGGATGCATAGCGCAACCGCAGCCACTATTGGAGCTTCTATTCTATGTAGTGCGCCCTATATATAAAACACCGCCATTCAATGAAGGTGCGCCTCATAGCGTGGGAAATACGGCACTTGAGAACACACAAAAACACAAGAATGAAAAAAAAAAAAGACAAGTGACATGTAAACAAACACCTCACACAAAATGCACCCCAGAATAAATTAATCAATAAATACTGCGGCTGTTAACTGAGTGGTCAATTCTCGACTGCTTTTGTTTTCTCATTTCGGCATCTTAATGCGCAGGAACTATGTCGAAGTCCGGGAGGAGCTTCATTTAGTCTGGTCATAGCCCTTCTCGAATAGAAAACAGTGTTCTGCTGCCATTTTGTGGCATCTCCGGGCAATTGCAAAGCTTTCTAGGTGGGCGTCAATTATTCACATCTCTTGCCCTCTTTGCGGGGGCAAGGCGATTAAAAATCAAAAACGGTATGTGGAGATGGCGTCGATGACTGACACCGCCTAATTAATCTGCTGTCGATTGCACCTAAATACGAATGTGACTAAGCGCCGTGGCTGTAATCATATTTTGCGCCGGGTCTAATGAGGTTCCGCAGAAAGTCGGGCCTCACGAGAACCGCAGCTTTCCCTGTTACCATGGCTCTATGAATAATAAATAGCAATTGACAGCATGATTGCTGGTTGACTCACTAATCTCCACAGTTGGCTCCCGAAAACAGGGCTAAGAAAACTGGGTGGTGGGGGGGGGGGGCTGTTTTGAAATGTCATGATTGAAATCAGAGAATGAATTCAAAAGCGCGCTGGCCAATGACACCCGTTCGGTGGGTGAAAGCATTCGCTTCGAAATGAGTTGTTGTTGTCCTCGGGTCTGATGTCGTCAGCGACTAACCTGTGAATTGTCAATGAGATGATTGTGTTTTTTTTTTTTTATGTGCAGGCCGTTTTATAACTAGGGTGGAGCTGCGTTCAAAATTAACCAACCGCTTTTAGACTAAAAATGGGAACGGGCACAAACCTTCCACAACTTGCAAGTTCCCCTGACAAACCCCAACTATGGTTGGGATGTTCTAGTAGGCTTTTCCAGACATGACTTTTGCTTTCTGAACAGTCCAAAATAGCAGTCAGAGTGAGCACAAAGCCAGGAGAACCAACTAGAACAGGGGTCAACAACCCAAAATGTTGAAAGAGCCATATTGAACCAAATATATATATTTAAATATGTCTGGATCCGCAAAAAAAAAAATTAAGTCTTATAATGAAGGCAACACATGCTGTCTGTATCTATATTAGCTACATTAGCCTGCTATCAAAATAACTACGTTGGCTCCAAATATACAACGCCCCCTAAGATGAAGGTGGCATTTGACGCACTTTTGCAGCGTGTTAACTATCGTAGCTCACGTGTGCCGTTTAAAAATGCGTCTCTCGGCCCTCCAGGTTCCCATTTTTTGCCAGTAAACTCGGTGAATTCTACAGGAAACGCCGGTTTTTGTTTACAACAGGTACCTCTGCCTGTCATCCCGTCCTGCTCATAGAAACGTGTGTCGCAGACTATGACGCAATTCTTCGTTGACCGAAATGTTTAAATTTAATATTACACATTTTTACAGGATATGAAAACGTTAATAATGTTTTTCCTCCTACAGAAACCACATTGAAACAAAAAAAATATATAGTTTTCTCCGCTATCTTTTTCCATTTTCAAATATGTTTGAAAAAGCTCCAGGTAGCCACTAGGGCGGCGCTAAAGAGCCAGCTGCGGCTGTGGAGCCGCAGCTGGCGACCCCCGAACGAGCCCCCCCCGAACTACAGTAGAACATCTAAAGTTTATTTAGGGTTAAATAGCGCTTTAAATGGTACCACGTACAGTACCGACTCTTATTTCACATGAGTTGAACCATTTCCTGCACCCTGTAACCTGATAACATGATAAGCTGTCCCTGAAAGGGTTAAATGTGATTGGCTGATTCTCAACACATCCCACTGACAAGACATTATTTCTGTTCTGTATTTTCAGTTTCTCTCTGGAATATAAAATAAAATTATTTCAATTGAGTTGTACAGGCTGCGGGCAGTGTTAAAAATGGAATGAGGATTTTTCTTGGGTCTCATATTTTTAAAACGTCCTAGACTTTTTCGACGAACTGTCTCGTCAGGAGAAAGGGTTATGGTTTTGCGGATTTCCCGTCACTTTGACAGATTTAAACATTCACAGTATTATATTGACAAATTTGACCACGTCACGTTTGTCACATTGCACAATTATCCATTCACAAAGTCGAAAATGGAATGGACGTTGTTAAAAGCAGCACATTACTCATCCTGGATTATGAAGGAATCTAACTGATCGCTATCACACAAAAAAGAAAAAAAAACACTATCTTTTGCCCGTTTGTCCATCTCCACACACCCCCTGGGCGGCACATTGTCGTCTTCTCCTGATGACAAGATAAAGGTCAAAGGGGATGCCTTGGAAGAGCTGAATGAGAAGCTCGTATCAAGATGGAGTGGCCGCCGGACTGAGCGAAATTAAATTAGCGGCAAGCTCTGCTGAGTCCGAGAGAAAATGCAGAACCATAAATTGTATTCCGACCACCCCTCATTGATACAAATGAAATACTCGCCGTGTCTTGCAATGGAGTGAGCCACTTGAAGTGAAATTCCTGTCAACTGAAAGGGATTCTGCTGAATTCTACCCACTTTTTTTTGGCCTCCAACAGACAACTATTATTTTTGTTGGATTTATTGAGGTAATTCACGAAATAAAAGCCCGGCACGATGTGAACGTTTGTGAGGAAATTGACGGCGGGTATTTGCTGCCACCGTGTGGACATATATGGACATACAGACACACGACGCCCAGTGAAGTTGTTTGAGAACAGTTTGGAGCCCTTTGCAAAAATTCCCGAACGACTCGACAAACTTGTTACGTCCTAATCCACTTTACAATCGTTTGGAGGCGCTCCGTCAGGGGGTTAGAAATTGACGATCGATATTTTTTTGACACTCTGATAATCCTGAGGAGCCACTGGAAGCGGATTACCTTTTGCATTTGACGACAAGATTGATCGATATGAAGTGTAGAATTCGAGAAGTTTCCACAGATCCCCAGAGAGCAAAGTAAAATGTCCAAGCGCTCTTGACACTCGGTGAAAAGGGGAAGACGACTGGACCGCCGATCGTCACGATCGCTCTGATTTGAGTATAAAGTGAAGATGCCGGATGCCCTGTTGGTACGGGAATTTATTAAATCATTCGGGCATGTAACTTTTTTGACTCCACGATCGCTCTGATTTGAGTATAAAGTGAAGATGCTGGATGCCCTGTTGGTACGGGATTTTATGAAATCATTCGAGCATGTAACTTTTTTGACTTACCTTGACACAAAACTCACAATTATTCATTGGGGAATCAGTCACGTGCATGAAGACAAAGCGCAGGAAAGGGCGTTCGTGAGGAGATTTATTCAAGATTTGAATTTACAAACTATGAACGGGAGCGTCATTTGTTTCTTTCAACCATCGCTAATAATCAACAGCTTTCAAAGTGTACTAGGAATGGTAAATAGTATAACAGTTCAAAATGCAGATTTATTTTATTTTTTTTAGACAATCGCTGTCACCCGCGTTAAGACTGGTTCGTAAGTAGAGCAGCCGTATCCGCGAGATCGGCGGCCGCGTCCCTCAAAACGATGGATTTGTCCGCCATGTGCAGCATGGACTTCAAACTGGCCCAAAACACTTGCCGCTTCCACTCGTCCTTGGGCCACTCCAGGTACGTCTGCTGCCGGAGCAACGTTCGCAGTCTCAAGTACTTTTTGGGCAGACAATCTGCGGGGATGGGTTCCAACAGGAGGAAAACCAACGAATCCTGTTGGATGTTGATCTCTCGGTGTTGGGCGAAGAAAAGCTCGTAGTTGCACCATTCGCTCCGGACGAAATCTTTGGAGAGGACAAACAGGGTTTTGTAGCTGGACTCCACGCAGTTGATGATGTTGTCGATGATCCACTCGCCGGGTACGAAATCCCGTTCGTGGACGCAGAGGGAAAACCCGGCGCCCTCCAAGGACGGCGCCAGCTCGCCGTTCACGAAGTCGGCGTCCTTGTGACTGTACGAGATGAACGCGTGGTAGGAGAAGGACATATTCTTCAGCAAGTGCGAACGTTTCTTGCCCCGCCTCTTCACCCGGATCCACACCCATAGCATCTTGGTGTACCACACGCCGTCCAGTTTATAGAAAATCAAGCCCGCCGCCGTCGCTACCGATAGCAAGACGGCGAAAGCGACGGCGGTTTGGAGCCACGTTTCGCAGGCGATCGCGCTGATTTTGTACTCGGAAAGGGGAAGGCCGGCAAACTTGACCGGCGCGCTGCACATGTAATCCAAAGGCCAGTCCAAGAGCAAGGACGTGTTCAAACCGATGAGGAACCAGTGGAGGTCACAGGAACAGATGAAGGGATTGTTTCCGACTTTGAGGATCTGAAGCTGAGGAAGTCCCACCAAAACTTCCTGGGAAAGAGTCGTGATCGCGTTCTGGTCCACGAAGAGACGGATCAGATTCGGGGCGCTGAGTTGTTCCGGCAACGTTTTGATGCTGTTGAAACTGAGCTGGAGGTGCGTCAGTTTGGGAAACCCAGACAGGTCCTCTTGGGTGATGGCGGTTATTCCCGTTTTAGACAAGTAAATGCGCTCAAAGTTTGGCGAGAGATGCTTAAAAACGTCGTTGCCCAGATTGTTATTGCCGAGATTGATCTCGATCAAGTGCGCCGGCCAGTTGCATCTTTCGTCCAGGTAGATGGAGTTGAAACTCAAATCCAGGGACTCCAGCCGCCGCATCGCGTGCACCTGCTTCGAGATGAACGACAAACTGGCGAAACGGTTCTTGCTCATCAACAGGCGCTTCAGGCTCGGGAAAGCTGACGTGTAGGAACACGAAGGCCACCAGAAGCCCAAATCCGACAGGAGGTTGTCGGACACGTCTAGGGTCTCAAGCGTCTGCATCGTGGTTAAGATTTTACAGGGTAAAATATTCATGCCGCTCCCGGAAAACTTGAGGTATTTCAAATTTAACGCGTCCCCAAAACTCATGTTGAATATGGGATACCTGTATTGATAATGTATCACCTTATCGAAAGTTACGGCGCGCATGCTGATGTTGCGATCGGCGGGGTGAAAGTGAAACTGCACGCCGTCGGGTTTGTCCTCGCTGTACGTGATGTTGACGAAGAAGAATTCCTGAAGAGGAGCCAGGCAAATGGTTGTTAAAAAGATCTGCAGGAAGGAGCTGTTGATCCACGTGTTTTCGACGGTGAGCTTTCGCAGGTACGGCATCGATCTCACGTTCAGGAAGGGGTCGACGGTGACGTCGCAGTCGTCGGAAAAGACGGTGAGGAACCTCAAGGCGCTCAACCGCGTGGCGTTCAAATCCACCAGGAGGTCGTTGAATACGTCGAAGCGGCCGCAGAAGTCAACGTAAAGGGACAGTTTCTGCGGAGACAACATCCCCAAAGCTCCCGGCTCGTACGCCCGCCAGGGGACGCCGGCGCCCAAAACCAAATGGTGCAGGGAGATGTTCGCCAGAGGTTTGAAGTCGTCTAAAAGCACCGATTGAGCCGCTTTGCTCCCTAAGGACAACACTTGCAGATTTGTCAGGTTCTGAAAAGACTCGGGGAGCCGATAGCCCTCGAAGAGATTTTCGGACAAATCCAAGAATGTCAATCGGGGCAGTGAAACGGCGGGAACGCTTCGGAATTCATTGGAGGATAAATTGAGAAATTGAAGTGCGGGAAGGTGCTGAAACACGCTGGGGGAAATCTCCCTGAGCCCGCAAAAAGTTGCCTTCAGAAAACACAGGAGGGGAAGTCGGGGGAAAGCCTCCGCGGTGATACTCTTGATCGGGTTGTGAGAGATGTCCAGGTATTCCGTCGTGTTGGGCAGAAATTCGGGAAAGGACGTTCGATTTTGATTGGAGAGGTCGACGATTCTCCTAATCGAAGTCACGCACATTTTGAACGGGTATTCATCCGCCATGCAGCCTGGCGTCAACAGGGAAAGAAGCACCAGCACTACCGTGCCGGTCCTAAAAAAGACAAAACAAACACATGCATACTTTCAGGAGTTCTTTTGCACTGTTTGTATTGGCGCAAATATCAGGAAAGATGACTGAAAGACAAAAATAAATAAATCAAATCAAATGGAGCAGCTTACCCTTGAGACGACATAGCTTGGGGAGCACTTCAAGTCGTTGTGTTGAAATCTTTCTGCTCCTGCTGGCACTCCACCACCGACTTTCTTCCTTTTTTTTTATTGTCACCATCCTGAAAAGTTTTTATTTCTGCTTTTTAGTTTCACTCTGAACAGTCCTCACGAAGGGTCTTGTTTCGTAAGTTGGTTGGACACGCCCTCACCCTCAAAGTTTTTTGTTGGGATACTTACCATGAGTACTTTTTTTTTTTTTTTGACAATGGTTGGACATGCTGTTGAGGAACAGAAACTAAAAACAAAAAATACACAAAAAAAACACAAACCACACAAAAATGTGTGGATTTATTTGTGGTTAAAGTTACGAGGAAGTATAACATTTAGCAAAAGTACTGAAAAAGCACAGTACCGAAGGACAGCGACAGATAACGGACCTGTTGATACTGTAAAATCTGTTTCTGGTATTTGTGTGACGTCATAGAGAGGGGAGGAGCCAGGTTGGCGTAATACGCATGGGCGTGAGTTGTGGCTCACAGCAACTCCTATGAATGTGTGTTTATTGCTCCTTTTGTTTATTAAAAACGACAGATTACATCAGCGACTGCGTGCATCCTTCTTTCCGCATTGGAGGGCATTACAATACATTCAAAACAATTTTTTTAGATTTTATTATATGCCCACTGTGTCACGTTTGTTTTCGTTCACCGGAAGCCAGAAGAAAGGGGAAGTGAAGTCACATGGCCGCGTTCCCGGAAGCATCGAATTTGAAAAGACTAGTTGTGATCTCCTAAAAAGAGAAATGAAATTACACTTGGTCAAGTGAGCTGAGTCTTATTTGAAGGAAACTTGCTTTGCAGTCCAATGAAATATTGGTATTTGCCGGGGGGGGGGCGGGGGGTATGGGGGGGCTCATGACTAACTATGCGGTTTTGAATGACGTCCATTTAAATTTGAATGCCTTTGGAAATGTGTAACTGTATGTTTTATGTTGTTTTTTATTATTTAGTTGGGCTTTTATCATTCTGAAATGGTTTTCCTGTCAAGTTATTTGGTGTTTATTTTTTATGTGTTTTACAATACAGTATTATTTTGTATGTGGTTGAGTTTGGAAAATTTTCCTTTCAGGGTATTTGGTTTTTATTTTTTTATGTGTGTTTTACAATATTATTTTGTATTTGGTTGAGTTTGTATCATTCTGAAAATGTTTAAATTCCAGCTTTCCTGATTTTTATTTGAACACAATGCGTGTGAAGCTTCCTCTCATTCTTGGTAGGTATTTTTTTTTTGTCAATTGTACACGCCAATTTCAGTACGTATTATATAAAATATATTTTTGCTTGTCCATGGTCCAGGTTTTTGTTCCCCATAAGGAATACCACTTTTGGTCAGATTCTATGAAAAAGTCTAAAAGTATTATTTTGGGGAGATTTATTTCATTTCTGACAGTTTAAGACAGTTAAGTCATAAAAAAAAAAAAATAATAATAAAATACATACCTGGGGTTGAATGTGTGGAGTCTGAAAAGACATATGAAATTTGTCGTTGGGAGGGAATGAGTTGAGAAAAATTTTGAGGAGCAAGCGCGATCGAAATGAAACCCCTCTTCCTCTTGAAACCTCCGTGCCTCATTCACAGTCACCGCCCCAAACCAAAAAAATAGGACCGCACACCAGGTATTGATAATAAACTTTTAATTTTTCAAGTTAAGATGGATGGCCGCGGAACATAGAAAACACACATTTCAGTATAAACATATGCATTCCAACAGAGTTGGGACAGGTTGAAACCAGCTACCGAGTGGGCGGGGTGGGGGTGGGGGGGGCGCGGAGAAACGTTTCACGAGTACAGTTCAAATGTGTAGGATAAAAATACGGCGGGTAAAGCCGACGTGTGGCCCCTATTCCCGCCCCCCATCCCCCGTTGTACTTTTTCGCCCGGATCTGAGGAAGGGCTGCCTCCCTCCCCATCTTTTTCTTGTTTTTTTTTTTTTTTTTAATTTTATTTTTTTTCCAAACAACATTTAAAGTCAGTAGATAGTAGAATATTGCACTTCATGAAATGAATGGGTCAGTTCGGATTGGGGGAATTGAAAGTTCATATTCGCCTGTGAGCTGCTCGGTGACTTAAGGTGCAAAACGGATCGGGAGGAGGTTGAACAAACCAATAGTGAAGCCGAGTGATCGTCACGCCTTTTGATGGTTGAAGGAACAAAAAAAAAAAAAAAAAAAGGCATGGCTGGACAGTAAATACTGAGTACATCAGGAACGTGGCTATGATTAATAGTTAGCACAATATATAAGCTATAAACAGCTTTAACAAAGGTGAAGGAGGGGGGGTGGGTTCAAAAAGGGTCAAATCTTCTGACATGCCCGTCGCAATTTTTTTTTTTTGCTTGGACAACAAGGGGCAAAAGTCACGGGATCTAGATTTTTTTTTTTAAAGCACAAATGCACTTTTTTTTTTTTAAGTTCATTTATTAATGGCCTGCTTAAAGGCACTGCCACAATTCAAGAAGTTGAGAGGAGGGGGCGGGGCTACTGTCCATCACTCGCACGAGACAGTTCATTCTAGGGTTTAATATATATATTTTTTTATATATATTAGGGATTGGGTGATATGTGGGTAGGTGCGGGGGGCGGGGTGCAGCTATAGGTAAATTTCGTAAAAATCATCCAATTCCTCATGAAACAAGTCCCACTCGTCCTCGGAGTCGGTCACCTCGTCGTCGGTGCTGGCGGCGAGCAGCATGAGGAGCATTTCGCTCAGCTCGAACGTGACCATCTCCTCGTTGTCGTTGTCGAACGAGTAACTGCTTTCTCGCTCGTCCAGGATGTCCCAGAGGCGCGTGTGTCGTGAGCTCTGCAGAGACAAAGGCCGGTGAAAATTTTAAAATACAATACGTATGTAAAAAAAAAAAGGG
>NW_017805122.1:1209018-1212023 GCF_001891065.2 Hippocampus comes | reverse complement strand
GGGGGGTTGCGGGTTCCCTATGTTTAATTTGCGAAAAGTTACCATGTCAGTTGAGTTGGGAAGATTCGACATATTGCAAATTTTAATGGGACTAAATCGGGAATGTGCAAAATAACATTTTGGGAAAAATTATGTTTTTCAAGGGACACACAACGGAGTGGACGATGATTTATTTATTTTTTTTAAGGTGCGGGTAAGCATTTATAATTTATGCTTCGGTATGCTATCTCATCCCATAGAAATGTACAGAAAAATTTCCGAATCGGAGCCGGAATATTTTTTTGTAAGCCTGCTGTTCTCCATACCACCACTAGATGGTGCTCGAGTTAACAGGCCGGGTGTGCAACACGGCTTGACCCAAGCTCTCGACCACCCATTTTCGATTGCCGCTTTTCCCCATCTGAAATTGGGCCGGAGTACCCGTTCAAAAAAAAAAAAAATTAATCGATACGGATAGAACGCCGTACCCTGTTCCTGCTGTTGGACCCGGTCTGCCGCCGCGGAGGCTGCGCCTCCTCCAGGCGCCCGTCAGGAAAAGCGTGCTTGTAGAAGCAGTTGGAGCCGAAAGGACACGTTCCGCGGCCCTCGTCGAAGTATCGACACGGTTTACCCCTGGGGAACAGAATGAAGAGACGGTGATGGTGATTATTTTGAATAAGTTAAAAAGGGTAATTTTTCCGGAGTTTAAAAATTTTTTTTTTTTAAGGCTACAGGTTACCAATAGACGATTCACAAAACTTTAAGGAGCTTCGGCTTTCGGTGAGCAGCGGACGGCAGAGCCCTCGGTCGCACGCCCAGTCGACGTTCTGCCTTGCCGTTTTTGATTTGGGGTTTTTTTGGGGGTATTTTTGGGGACTCGGCCACGCCCACGTTGCGCTCAGTAACTAATTGTCGCCTCATCACAGGCGACCCAGAGACCCCGTTAGTCCACATACCCCATGCCTTCCTTGTACGTTTGGATGAGTTTCTGCTTTTCCTCCTTATCCTCCACCCAAAACTCGCTCGGGATGACGAAGTTGGATGTGATTCGACATTCCGGGCACGATCTGTCGGTGGAGAAAGAAAGCCGTAGAATGTTACGATCCGACACATTCGTGCAATCTTTACACGAAAAACTACCGATATTTCTTAATCTTGTTCGAAAATGCATTTTTGTACATCTCAGTCGGCTATGAGCAAAGCAGAAACGCGACAGCTTGTCCTCCTTTTGCAGAGCACAAAAAGGCAACCAAAAAAATAAAATAAGCAGCGCATGACTCACTTGATGATTCTGCTCTCAAACTGCCGGGCGCTTCGCCACCTGCGGATGCACTTTAGACAGTAGCAGTGGCTGCAGTTGGAGAGGATGCCGAAGCGGCGCTCGCTCGGGTTGCTTTTCTCAAACACCACCTCCATGCACACGCCGCACATCATGTCCTTGCTGCGTTGGATGGCGAACGAGATCTCCATGTCTTTCTCGTGGGCCTCGATGCACGCCTAAAAAAAAAAAAAAGTTCTTGAAACTCATAATAACAAACGGCAAAAAAAAAAAAAAAAATCTTTTTGTGGATTTCAAGAGCTAATATCGGCAAATTAATTGGCCACGCTCGAATACGGTGTCCCCCCCGGCTCAATGTCGAGGCCCATTATGGGTCACGCTACCTTGGTGTGGTCCGAGCGCTGGTCGTTGTCGGTGGGGTGGAGCACCTGCAGGCCGCACATGTCGCACACGTCGCCGTGGAGGTAGACGCAGTTGAGGCCGTAGCGGCACTCGCCCACGGCGGCGTACGGGCACAGCTGCTTCCTCAGCTCTTTGTCGTCGGGCGCCGCCTCGCTGTCAAACTCCTCGATGAGGGGCACCGAGCTCGGCGCGTTGGCCGACTCCACTGGGCGAGAGAAGAAAAAAAACGGCCGTTTAGAAATTCATTTTGGCCAACTTTGATCTTTCGAGGCTCGCATAACCACAAATTAAGTACGACGCACTTTTTCGCCGGCGCCCATGTCACTCACCAGACCCCAGGCGGCTAACAATAATATCGTTCACAATCTTTTTTTTTTAACCCAAAGGCAAAAAAAAAAAAAAGGAGGTCGAGCACACTTTCAAGCACTCGCTCACCGCGTCCACAGTACGGCTGCCCCGGTACGAACTCGGCGGCGTTGACCCAATCTTGTGCCCCTGGGCCGGGCGTCGGCCCACTGAGCTCCGGATCGGGCTGGCTGGCTCGAGAGGTGGAAGGCAAAGGCTCAGGCGTCTGCAGCTCGTCTTGCGATGGATTGTGATGGTCGAACCTGTTCGATGACATGAGACACCATAACTTAGGCAGAAATGACAACCGTATTTGGTTTTTTTTTTTTGTCCTTGCCAGAAATCCGACTAAAATATTCACGCTAAACGGGTTCGGAGATAAAATACATTCCAAGCAAAGGACACTTTTGGTGCGCTGCTAGCTTACACCAATCTGTCCTTAGGAGACAAAACCTGAACCAAAAAAAAAACAAAAACAAAACTGCGCAGGGCAGCTCCTCTTTTATGCTGGGAGTTTTCGGCTGAACGAGACCGACTATTTTATTGACAAATAAATGGAAAGCGGCCACGACGGGGGTTGCCCGACGGGTTGGGCGACTGTCAGTTTACCTGTCGAGCCACAGGCGACGTGACATGATTCCATGTTGTTGTTTTTTTTTTGTGTGTGTGGTTTTTGTGGTCGCGTTGCTTCATGGACTTCCAGGTTTAAGTAATCATTAAAAAAAAAAAAAGGCTGTCCAGAGAAACTGCTAAGCAGACTCGTGCTAGCTACGATTTTACTCTCAACATATTACGTAAGAGCATTGAAGAGGCACTTGTGGGGACAGGTAAGCAGCATGGAAAATTTGCTCTAGTTAGCGGTGCGTTTTTTTTTTGGTCTTTTTTTTTTTTGCTGCTGCTTTGACGGTGGATATTACACACAAAGGGGGATGGGGGGGGGGGCTCCCGTCTGTCTGCTCGGGAGAACAATGGCCAAAAAAAAAAAAAAAGGGGGGGGGGG
>NW_017805122.1:1208780-1208949 GCF_001891065.2 Hippocampus comes | reverse complement strand
TGCAGGATGTAGTGCACAGTCTGGCCTGAAAAAAAAGGGGGGGGCGTGGGGGGGGCAATGAGACCATCACAATAGGCAGAGCCTGGGGAATTGAGCCATTAAGAAACCCCCACGTCGGGCACTTTTTCGTCAGCGTCTGAATAAGTGAGACCCCCCCCCCACCCGACCC
>NW_017805122.1:1208085-1208482 GCF_001891065.2 Hippocampus comes | reverse complement strand
TTCGTCGAGCCACTTCGGTAACTATGGGGATGCTCCTCGGAGCCCAGACACCAAGCAGACAACCAGTCTGGGCACACTCGAGCCTGACAACAGAGCGGGAAGCCTAATCTGCCTCTCAAAAGGAGACGGCGATCGCTGCACGTTTTAGCGCCCCCCACTATTTCCCCCTTTCAACTCGATGCAGGTTATGCAGCGGTGAGATTGCCGTGTCGCTGTCCTCACTCCTCTTTCATCACAAAAAGCGCCGGTGGCGCAATTAACAAGACATAACGCTTGAGTGAGAACTTGCCCTGAGGTCACACAATTCCAGATTTCCTGAGGGGGGGGGGGGGGGGCGGATCTAAAAACCACGTTTTCTTTCTTGAATGAACTCCACAAGCATATTCAGGTTCGCGCC
>NW_017805122.1:1204963-1207353 GCF_001891065.2 Hippocampus comes | reverse complement strand
GTCTTTAAAACGTCGCCGTCGTAAAGGTGGACAAGAAAAATCAAACAAAAACACGGTTGTCAAGCTCGGCTAACGCGTAGCAAGGCAACAACAGTAGAGCGGTCGCGTCGGTTCAACCGCCGTTGACAACCACTCGACACTGGTCGCATCGCGACTATTTTTTTTTCAGGCGAAAAGTCCCCCAATGGCTGCCTTTTCGGTATCCAAATAGCGGTTCTTCAAAATCCTACCTGCAGGTTACGTGTTTGGTCCAACCTCCTGAGATCGCTGGGGCCGCTGTGGACGTTGCAGCTGCTTCCGCCATTGCTGTTTATGTTTTAAGCTGCCGGATGTTCCGGATAGCGCCGCTTCTCGTTCGGAATTCTTCGGCTGTTTTCGGTTAGTGTCGGGAGTTTGCCGAAAGACGAAAGCCTCGCGCCGCGCGTCGGACATTTTGTGTCATTACACCCGACTTGGTGGCTATTTTGCTAACATAAGGACAGATTCTTAAACTCTTACGGGAAGAGCGAACATGGCCACGTTTAACTGTCTTAAACTGTCAGAAATGAAATAAATCTCCCCAAAATAATACTTTTAGACTTTTTCATAGAATCTGACCAAAAGTGGTATTCCTTATGGGGAACAAAAAACCTGAACAATGGACAAGCAAAAATATATTTTACAAACTACGTACTGAAATTGGCGTGTACAATTTATGAAAAAATAACAACCAACAATGAGAGGAAGCGTCACACGCATAGTGTGAAAATAAAAATCAGTCAAGCTGGAATTTAAACATTTTCAGAATGATACAAACTCAACCAAATACAAAATAAAATTGTAAAACACATAAAAAAAATAAACACCAAATAACCTGAAAGGAAAACTATTTCAGAATGATAAAAGCCCAACTAAATAATAAAAAAACAACATAAAACATACAGTTACACTCAAATGTTTGAACACTGGCAGAAGCAAATGACGCTCCCGTTCATAGCTTGTGAATTCAAATCTTGAATAAATCTCCTCACGAACGCCCTTTCCTGCGCTTTGTCTTACGCTCGTGACTGACTCCCCATGTATAATTATGAGTTTTGTGTCAAGGTCAGTCAAAAAAGTTCCATGCCCGAATGATTTAATAAATTCCCGTACCAACAGGGCATCCGGCATCTTCACTTTGTACTCGAATTCATATTTTATGTTGCATATTTTGTTTTTATGATGCTTTTTTTTTTTTTTAAACAGTGATGTTTTATATTTTTATAGCAATGGTCTGATTTGCATTCCATTATATATATATTGCAACCCCACAAATAAAGGTTTTCTTCTTTTACCTTGCCAAATACTAGCTGCAGAAGTCCATTCCAGGGTTTAGAATCCAGGCCTTTGTTTCTAATCAACTCATCCCTCCACCTAAGAGGAAAAAAAAAAAAAACAGCAAAGAGGAAGAAAACGGTGCGGGGGGGATGGCGGGAGGGGGGGAAGCCGATGCGACCTCTGTCATACAATGATCGCAGAAATTCCCAAAGACAATTCCAAGGCATTCCAATCCGTCGCGACTTTGGGCTCAGACTCCCCCGTTTCCTCCTCGCCCTCCCCGGAAGCTGGCCGGTTGCTGAGCAGGAGGCGGGACGCGCGCACCGCCGGCGGCCGCATCCATCCGGAGGAGAGCGACGGCGGCAGCATCCGGCCGCTGGTGTCCGGCGGCCGCATGATGACATCGGCGGACTTCGCCCACGCCGGCGCCCCTCTGCTGGCTCCCCGTTCCGCGCGCAGCCTCCTCTACAAGATCCTGTGCTTCCTGCTCCTCGTCCTGCAGGGCGGCGTGCTGGACTTTTACCTCATCGCCTTCACCGACCTGTACTGGTGCTCGTGGATCGCCACGGACCTGGTGGTGGTCTCCGGCTGGGCGATTTTCTTCGTGAAGAACGCGCGCGGCAAGCGGGAGCGGGCCTGCGGCTTCCACCAGAAGGGCTCCGCGTACGGCGGCTGCAACCTGGGCGAGTTCACCTACGCCTACCTGGCGTGGCTCGTCCACGTCATCGCGTGCACCCCGAAGGTGGCGCTGGTCCTGGAGACCTCCATCCTGGACCTGGTGGCCGCCAAGGTGCCGTGCGGGCTCACCGGATTTAAGATCGTCACCTTGCTCTCGGCGCCGCTGCTCTTCTGCCTCATCAACGCCGTCATCGAGGACCTGAACGGGGCCACCCGGCATCACTCCCAGAGCTGCTTCACCTCCACCTGCTTGGATCTCATCGACAGCTTCTTCCTGGTGGAGGCGCTGCTCCGGAGCGAGATCCCCACGCCGTACCTCAAGTACACCGTCATCTCCACGTACTTCGTGGCGCTGGCCGCTCCCGTCTTGTGGTTGTACGAGCTCACCGCGTCGGAGCTCCGCTGCCGGTGGCTGG
>NW_017805122.1:1192168-1204870 GCF_001891065.2 Hippocampus comes | reverse complement strand
TTAAACAAAAATCCAGGCCGCCCCCCCCCCCATGCATATTACGTTGCCTGTGAATGAATTAAAATGCGAAATCTTCCAAAATAATGTAAAACTATTCACTATTTAAATGCAAAATTTAATTCAGAAAGTATTTTAGACATTTTGTTTAAACTGTAAAATACAATCTTTTGCGCGAAATATATATATATATATATATATATATATATATATTAGAGGTATTTACATTTTTAAGACAAACTATACTTCAAACTAAAACGTTTTAAAATTATTTGTAGAATTGGAGTTTGTGTGGCGTGACAAAAATTAACACGATGACTTTAAAAATAAAATCAATAAAAATCGTTGTCCATCCCTTAAAAAAATTGCAATTGGCAGAAGTGCGCGGAAAAAAAAAATAAGAATACATTTAACGAATAGCACATGAGGATTAAAAACCATCAGAAACGTTTTTCACATTTTAAACGAGAAGCCGGGCTACTTTTCTTACTTTCGGAACCAGATTGATTCTTTGTTCTTTCTATGGTGAGACACACACATGTGCTTTATTACCAAACAAGACCCTCATGGCCTTTGGCTAACAGCAGTGCTTTATTAATTTTTTCGTATTCGACCACCTTCAAGAATGAGTTCCGAACCAGCGCAGTCACATTGATCATGCAAATCAACAAAGTATGTCATTGTAAGATTTTTAATATGTACTGTACGTCGAATTTGCAGTATCAGATATCCTTGATGGCAAGTATGTCTGTATCTTTGAAATATTTGAGGATTTATTTATTTTTTTTGGGGTGCTGCTGACCAAATCG
Organism: Hippocampus comes; assembly: GCF_001891065.2. Lineage (NCBI taxonomy): Eukaryota > Metazoa > Chordata > Actinopteri > Syngnathiformes > Syngnathidae > Hippocampus > Hippocampus comes. The sequence continues at coordinate 1,204,064 of NW_017805122.1, read as the reverse complement.
GGGTCCGAGTTTCCTATTTTATTTTATTTTTTTGTACACGTCTGGAGAGCACCCCCCGTTTGGGACCACTGGACAGGTGCTCTACATTCAAATGCATAGAGAAAAAAAAAACAATTGTATTTGATGTCGTCTGCGAGTCTGTGCTAGTGCTGACTTGGTGTAGACACGTAATATCGTCGTCCTGCGTACCCCTGACAGTGCTCGCGGGATCAAAGTTCAGCTGTTCCCATCTTCAAACCTGCTGTCACTCGCCGATTCTATCCTCAGGCCAGAGCCACGTTAAATCTCAAAGTAGTGCTCTCAGAACTATGTTGAAGTGGAGGGTGGAGCTTCGTTTCGACAGGCCATACGTTTTTGTCTTCTTGGGAAAAAAAAAAAAGTAATTTGCCGCCCTTTTGTGGCATCTGTAGTCGAGTAGAAACGTTTTAAAGGGGGCGGCAGTTATGTGTCGATTTTACCCGAATTGCGGGAGTTCACCGGAATTGCGGGAGTTCACCGCGGCGTCGCAAACGCTTGAAAATGAAAACGACACCGGACCAACAAGACGTCCCGCGTGTGGAAAGTCATCAAAATGTTTCCTCCTAAGCGTAGCTAAGCTACTGTTGACTATCCGACATTTTCCATCCGTTCACGTTAACCATTGTAACCGTCGATGTTAGCTAGTTTCATGTACAGTTACATGCGTAACGAACGAAAGTTAACCTTGCGGGAGCAGGATGTGAATATGACACAAGTTTTGTCTATTCGACGGTAGGATGAATCTCGGGCGGTTTTATCAGATGAATTCGGCACGAATAACAATGAAGGAACTTTTTTTTTTTTTTAAAGCGGGCCGGGTTGTTGAGCGGGTTAAAAATACAATACTTCCTCCTTGAGCTGCTTGGAAAAAAACGTCAAGGGTGAAAACCGTGAAACCTGTTTCGGTATTTACAAAAGTTGACTCCATTAAATAGAAAAAAAAAAAAAAAGGAAACTTCAGTCAAGATGATAAAAATCCATCTGTTAGTCAAGTAAAGTGCCTTTTCCAAAATAAGGTCCTTTCGGTCACTACGTTGTTACATTTGCTTTCCTGTTTGATGCTAAGCTAGGCAAAACGTGCTCAAAGTTCACGTCGCATCGTCGTGGAGACAATCTTTTTCGTTCGCTTGTGCATTATTAGGCTTGAGTCACTTTATTCTATTAGACCGTACGCGTGCAATTTTTAAAAATTTTTTTGGTTGGGCACTTTCGACATAAATTCATATTTGAGAGAGCGAGAGAGAGAGAGAGAGAGAGAATTCACAAAGCGGTACCTTGACTTGTGAGTTTCATCCGTTCCGTGTTTGTAAGATGGGGTTAAAAAAAAAAAAAGGCAACTTTCATCATTGGAATGAAATGAAATTAATCAAAATAATGTATATAAATAAATTGAAATCATTTTTATGAAAAAAAAACGAGCACTTTACTTCAACTGTATTAAAACAAATTCAACAAGAACAAAACATACAGCAGTAAATAAAATGTGAAGGAAAAAAAGACCATTTTGACTCAAGACGACAAAAAAAAAGGCAAAAAATTTGAAAATGGGAAATTTGGAAATCAAGGTATCATTGGATCGTGATCGACGGTGTTTTATTTATGTATGTATTTTTTGCGCAGTCGTCTGCATTTAGTGCCTCATAGCGTTGCATTCTGTACAATTGATTTGCTCACCAAGCAGGCAGGTCAGCGCTGAAACTGACTCGTGCCTTACACGACGTGCAATGTCCAGCCATCCATTTCAAACATTTTTTTTTTTTCCTATCGCGTAAATTCCCATGAGGGGTTTTGGAGGACATTTTTTTGGGCGACAATCCCACCGCCATCCTGACAACGTGAAATCGGCTTGAGGTCAAATAAATCAAGCGGCACAAGTCGAGGGGACTTTTGCCGAGCTCGCGGGTGCGGGCAAGATACCCGTTGCCATGGCAACGGGTGCAACCGGACCCCCTCCCCCCCCGCCCCTCGGCCATTTGATATCACATTGGCAAACGTCTGACTGACAATTGCTGCCCCGCTTGATGATGTCATCAACCACAGACTTCCTGTTTATGACTCCCAATGAAACCCCCGTCCCGCCCCCCCCTCCACAAAGCAGGTCACATGACCCGACTCATGAGATCGATTCAAGATTTGTGTGCAAGATAATGCTGCTTCAATCGCTTCTTTTCGCCTTTGCTTCATGTGGAACAATCGGCTGCGTATCGCATCACACCAAATATTTTTAAATGCTTTCTATGATTTTTGTTTTTCATGCTTTAAAAAAAAAAAAAAAAAGACAAATGTCACATTGTAATGTAATCTGCATGAGCTAGCATAGTTTCATTCAAACTACCAAAGGACAAAAAAAAAAAAAAAAACGGACTTCAGTCTCGCTCATGGACACAAACTGAACAATACGCAACATTTGGAACCCAAACCGGTTTTATATATATATATTTTTTTGCCCCCCCCCTTCTTCCTACACGTTTACAGGGAAACTTTGCTGTTGTTTACAGAAACTAGTACTACCTACACGTGGTCAAGTTGTGTGCTGTATATCTGTACCGTTATATTCCAATCTACTGGATGTACCGTAGATGTTAAGACAAGAATATTGTGTGGTCACGGTCAAATAAAAAAAAATAATAAAATAAAATAAAATCTTTTATTGGGGAAAAAAAAAAGTACCATTGGGTTCTTTGAAGGTTATGATTACAAGTGGAACCGAAGAAAACGCAACACAGTGCAAATTTCGTTTCAAAATAAAAGTGCCACATTTTGTCATGAGTGCAACTTCATAAAACAACAATAAAAAAAAAATGAAGTGCAACAGGGATTTTAAAAGCAAAAGAGCATCCTTCCTCTCCATGGATACAGAAGCAGGAGCACAAAGCTAAGAGCTGAGCAAAGAAAAAACAGGTCAGATGGTTTTCTGAACCCATTGGACCTGGAGTGACCGCTGTCCCTGAAAACGGGGGGCGGGGGGGGGGGGGGGGGGGGGGGGGGGGGCTCACATTTCTCTACAGCTCAAACTCAGAGCCGTCCAGAGTTTTCAGAAAGAGTTCCTCCTGCAGCCTTACCAGAGCCACGAGGGGGTCCTCCTCGGAAGGACTTCCAAGCGGGGAAGGCATTTTGGAGATGTAGCCTTGATCGGATCCACTGTTGGAAGCGTCCGCCCCGGGTTCCGCAGGCTGGCTGATTTGGTTCCCAAGAGAGAACTCTTGTGAGTTTGATCCCTGGGAGTTCAGGACTTCGGACTCTTCCTCATCCTCCTCAGGGATCTGACTTATGCGCCTCCCCTCAGCAGACGGAGGGCGCTTGACGGACAAAACGGGTTCGGCGACAAAAACGGACCGAGGGCCGTCGGTGGGGTGGAGATGAGGCAGGACCGATTGCCGCCGGTGCCCGTTCGCAGGGTTCACCAGCGGCAAAAGTTCTGCCCCGGACGAGCGCCGGCTCTCCGGGTTCAGCTCCGGGGTTAAGACTCGAACGCCGGTTCCGTTATCTCTTATGGCCGCCTCGCACGTATAGACGGGAAGTCCGTCTCGGATGAGCGGAAGACACTCGAGGACCGGCGAGCCCCGCTGCTGGTCAACGAGACCACCGGACTCTATCGGCAGGTCTTCCTCACTTTGCACGCACTCCCTCTCGAACCAGTCGGGGTTTTCAATCTGGTACGCCCGGAAGGTTTCGATGGCGTCCCTCAGGGCTCGACCCGAGGGACAGTTGAAGTATTCGTCCCCGCCGATGCCCCGTATGTGGTTGATCTGACCCGGCTGGTACTTCTCAATGTCCAGCAGGCCCAAGTACAGCTCCTCAAAGTGCTTCATCAGCGAGTACTTCACGCCGATGTCGAAAACCGACGGCACATCCCGCTCGCCGCTGACGTCGCCGAAGTAAGCCGCCACGTACTTGCCGTGCTTGCGCGCTTGGTGCATGTCGGGCAGGAAGAGGTTCAGGAAAGGGGTGAGCATGTCGTCGGTGGGCGACAGGACGTCTTCCTTCAACGTGACGCGGCGGTGGCCGCACATGGCGCGCCACTTGGCCTGAACCCCGCGCGAGCAGAGCACCAAGACCTTGTCGGTGGGATTCCGCAACTGGCCCCGCTGCCACTCCAGCCAGCGGACGCGGCCGACCGTGCCCACCGAGGTGGCGTCGAGCAAGTCGATGAGCACCTTGGCTCCGCATTTCGCCCTCAGAAAAGCGCAGAGCTTCAGCACGATGTCCCTGTAGAGGCGGTGGTCTTGCGAGTAGATCACCAGAACCTTGGGGGTCTGCTGAATTTGCCGCTCCTGCTCTTGCCGTTTCGGTTTCTCATCTGCGAGCGAGGCTTCTCCGGGTTTGCCTGAAGGCATTAACAAGGAATGCGACTTGTGATCGGACGCGCGAGGGGGGTAGTGGGGATTGTGGGGACTAACCTGGCCTCCCGCACAGGATGTACATAAAAATGGCAAAAATCCCAGCGCTTAGGAGCGCCGCGCACACGATAACAGGTGTGGATTGGGGAGCATCCGGAGGAACTGTCGGCTTGGCTGTTAAGAGTCAAATCGCAGTTTATTTAGAACCAGCCCATCTGTTGCGTTGGGGAGAAAATTCATCAGGAGAACCCATCCCGGCAAATTATCTGGAGACTAATCAGAGTGTCATTGATCTTGTCAGTGAGCTTGGAGTGTGTGTGACAGGGGATCTACGATGCAAATTTTTTTATTTTTTTGGACTTTTTGGTCACGGTTCAGCTTCGCGATGAGAAGACGACGTTTATGAAACAAATCCACAAATACAAAGCACCATCGTCCGCCACCTGGACGTGGACTTTTTGGTGGCTAGTTCCACCCAAGTGGACAAACCTTTGAAGACCAGATTTTTAGTTTGGTGTCATTTTTGAAGCTTGAAAAAATGGAATTCATGATTCGGAAAACACCTCAGATGATTTCCATTGATTCCAGCTGGAATAAATAATTTAAAAAAATCATTTTTTTAATTAAAAAAATTAATTTAAAAACGGTTATATATTTTTTAATTTAAAAAATATATTTTTTAAATTAAAAATAGATAAATGAAACTTATTTATATAATTTTTTGATATAAATATATACTCTTGCTGTCGTGGTTTGTGATCGTCTGCGCTAAGCAATTTCCATTTGTGTCTTGACAGCAATGTTGATATTATGCAGTCTGATCGGCGACACGGCGTCAAGTTGAAAACAAATAAATAAAAATAAAATGTCTGGCCAACCTGAACAAATGTCCAGCGTTCTCTGATGACGGGTGCAGTCTTCGCCACATTTTCGGAACATGGGTTTGATCTGAAAAAGAAGATATCGCAACTGGTTTGCACCTGCGCCACTTACTCACTGCCTGAATTTAAAAAAAAAAAAAAAAAAAAAGGGACAAAAGAGATGTTATCTTTACCGAGACGTCAAACTGGCAGCAGTATCTGGGCCACTTCGCCAGGCTGAAGGAGACATTCAGACGCGCCTGGTTGACCTGGAGAAAAGTCAGGTGGACCAATTACAGTAACCGGTGAAGAATGAAAACCACGTTAAAAATTGGTCCGTGCCTTGTTTTTTTTTTTTTTTTATGACCAGATTTTACTTATCACAAGCAGCATAAATGCAGTCGAGAAAATAGGCCAGATTGCATGAGCTTCCTGTTTATTTCTTTCTGAGGTAAGAAATCTAGGCTACACGGCACCGGATGCTGTAATGAGCACCCACCTGAATATTTTAGGTCAATTTCCTCAGTAGGAAATGTGTCTGAGAGACAAAGGGCTGCAAAAGTGCCGTTTAAAAAAACAAACAAAAAAAAAAAACAGCACTGAGCTCACCTTGTGCGCATGGTCAACATGCTGGTCGGAGGCACAGTTCACAATAACCATGTACTCGTCACACAGCGGGTCAGGACTGAAGCTGACTGTCAGTGTCTGTCTTTGTTTGGCTGTCACGTCCAGGCTGATGTTGGACTGCCAAAGACTTCCTACAATACAGCAAAAAATAAAAAATAAACGCCATGTAAGCGAAGGGTGCACCCACTGTTTCTCAAAAAGCGCAGTTGACTCACCTCTCTCGATGCAAAACTGGGTCACGAGCATCCGCGAGTCTTGACAACCTGACTCAAAGCAGAATCATTTCAAAAGTGAGCGAATTTCAAGATGTGTGTGTAATCTCATTGTAACATGTATTTGTTCCATATTTTGATGCATTTTTATGCTTTATAAAACATTTACGTCTGAATTTTGGGGAGGCTTGGAACCGATTAGGTAATTTCCATGGAAAACGCGTCTCTGCTGACAACATTTTCCAGTCAAGAAATTTCTTCCAGAACCAGTTAATTTTGGAAGTAGAAGCACCACTGTATGTTCTCTTTGACTCAAATAGTTCGAGAAAGATCGAGTCCGAAGTGGTTTGGACTCACCTGGAACAACAACATCCTGGCTGACGTCATAGTCGCTGTGGCCCACTTCCGGTTTGGGGATGTTGAAGACAGAAACCCGATAGCTGTGACCCGGGTCCACCACCACCATATTTGCTGAGAATGACCACTGCCCCCCCCCCCCCAAAAAAACAAAACAAAACAAAACAAAACAGTTATTTAAAAACAACCAGTGCCAATTGATTTATTAAAGCAGATAAGGCAATTGAGAACAGTTACGCCGTTTTTACTCTTTTTGTCTTCCCCGTTACAAACAAGCCATTTATTTGAAAAGCTCACCATGTCGTCGTGCGGATTCCTCATCGGGAGTTTGTTTTTAAAGGAATAGCGGACGCACAGGTGCTGATTGGTGGCCATCACCATGACGTGCAGCTCGGTGGCTTTTAGGTAACTGATGCTGCCTGCGGAGAGACGCCGCACTCGACCTTTTAACATTAGATTCCATTTGGATTGTTGGGGTGGCTAATATTGTTGAGTGAAGAGGCGTCAGATCACCGTCATCCCTGAGGGTCCAGTTCGCAACCAGGACAGGCTGCAGATGTCCTGCCTCATCCTGGACTCTTGTCAGGGACACCGTCAGCCCTTTTGGACCACTTGGCTAACGAACAAACAAAAAGCAAGAAAGAACAATACTGTTACAGTCGTTGTCTAAATCACAGGGATTAATACTGAAAATATTTGGTGCTCAATATTTACTGGACAGGGGACAAATAACATTTCAAAATGATGCATGCTAGTCACATAAATTTCCAGATCATTTTAACAGACTTCAAAAGACCTTTTATCAGATGGAAATCAAAATTTTTGCAGTGCAGTACACAAACGTGAGGTGGGGGGGGGGCATGACTGGGCTCCCAAAGAACAAGCTACGCCCCTGGTGTCTGTGCAGTATTTCTCTGCCAAGTTCACAATGACAGTACTTTTGTCATCTATTGACGTCACTGTTAACTATATCATCAAATAGTGACTTACGTTTCAAAAATGTACGCAAAAATGTGTACCAATATGCCAGAATTCGAATTAAAATGCGCGTATGTTCTTGCGCATCTTACCTGCTGGGAGCAGTTCGGTGGAGCGGACGTCAAAGTTCTTAAGGCAGACGACAGCGACACGGTCATGAACGCCAAAACGCTCCAGCAAAGAAGCCTCATTTTTCACAGTTTTTTTCCCCCCCGTAACTGCATTAGAGTCAGTGAAGGAAACACGTGAATGTTGCCATGAGAGGAAATCTCAGGCTCACAAAACCTGCTTGGATAAAAGCGAAAGTGTCTACTGATTAATGACAAAAACTTCCGGCTTGGTGGTCAAGTCACACCGGCTTGCTGTTGATTATGCTGCCTTCACGTAACCTAGGAATGTGCAGATACGTTCATAATTGACAGGAGATATACCGATATAATATACGAGTTGTTCGTTGTGCCTTTAAAAAAAGCAATGACGATCACCAGACAGTTCCTACAAAATAATAATAAAATAAAATACAAATAAAAATTGAATACACACGTTTAGGGCACGTTCCGTTTAAGGATTCCAAACATTTTTTTTTTCGGAAAATGTGGTCAATTCAAATCTATTTTAGTAGATACGTAACACCCTCAGTGGACACATTTTGTCGCACCTGTGCAAAAGTCATCCAGTCAAATGTCAAAACAGGTCTAATTTGACCCAAAGTTATACAACAACATATTTTGATAAGGACCGATGATGCACTGGGACGGATTGTGCAGCAGAGGGCGCCTTAACATTATTTTCTGTGGTTCGAGGGTCAGACTTTCGCATTAAGTCTGCTTCCATCCATCAAAGTTGACCCCAAAAAGCTCTTGGCCTCATTCTGTCTTCCACCCCGTGCTCAGACCCAAGAACGAGCTGTTCGAACTAATCTATAGGCTCAATAAAGAAGTCAAATGTCTTTGCCCTTTTATTCAAATGGATTAAGACGCAGGGGAAATTATTTGGTCTGCACTGCTATTTTAGGGATTGGGGGAGGCGGGGGGCTGCAAAGGTTACATAACTGCTATCTTAACATGGCTTCCAATTCAAATAACATTCAGCCGGAGACATTTGAGATGTCTTATCGGATTGTTTGATTAGGCTACTGTATAAATAAACCTTACCCTGCCTCCCGCGCTTGGTTCAGTTGCTCCACAAACCTTAGATGGTAGTGCGCTATACGGAACATCATGCTTACATTGTGCAGAACATTTCGTTGACAAGAAGCATCGTACATTCATTGTAAACCACTGTAACACATACACAGTTAGAACATAATTTTTGCATCATCCTGCTTAAAAAAAAAAAAAAAAAAAAAAAAAAAAAAAAAAAAAAAAAAGAGCACACACTACTAAACCAACAAATTACTTTTTTTTTTCAACTGTTATGAGCACAATAGCGTTAGCAAAGGAAAAGCACCAGTTGCATGGGCGGGTTCATGTTCCAGGTCAAACTTGTTAACTCAATCAAGCTGCTTCCTGGAAGAGGCCCCCCGGGCACGAACCAATGAGATTTCAAGAAAAGGCCAAGTGGATCTCGCTGTGGCTTAGACCTAAAAAAAAAATAAAATAAAATAAAAACAAAGAAGCTTCCTGAATTGAAAACGACACGGATGAAAAGGATGCTAAAGTTGATCATTTGTAATGAAAGGTGACTACATAATCATTTGGGGCAGACTGCATGTTTTTTTGTGTGGTGGGTACGTATGTGTGGTAGGGGGATTCTAAAATGTTGTAAAAAGTTTTACGATTTTTTTTTCTCAAGTTCTCCACATGTCGGAAGGGGTTACGAGCATTCGAGCAAATCCAAATGAGAATCTAGCGGAAGGTCAGAGGGCTCGACATCATCCATCCTGTTCAACAATAAAACAGTGGCTTTTTTGGGGGTATAAGTGCGATGTTCGTGTTCCAAGCGACTCCTTGGATCATTATGGCTTTGTTTTTTTTTTAAGTGCGATGTTCGTGTTTCAAGCGACTCCTCGGATTATTCTTTTTTTTTTTTTAGGCGGCGCAAGCGCGATCATTTATTTGAGGGAGCCGTGTATTGGTCTGAAGCCGACGCCGCACCTGGGAATGCGATGACATTCCGCCTGGCCCGCCATAAACGGCTTGGCCGCCGTTTTCATCGAGATAACGGCGCCATTCATACGCCGGGTGTGTCGAGGGGGCCTCCCAACAGTGTTTCTTTTTCCTGGAGAATCAATGCTGAGGCCTCCTGGCCGTCTTATTACTTTCTATGGCAGCGCGGAGACACCTGTGCGGGGAAGGCATGAGAGGAATGTAGATCGTCATGGAGATGTGCGCTGGATGGACGGAAGAGAGTCCACGTTTGGGTTTGTTGTTTACTGTAATGCTGCCAGGAGCACAGCCGGAGATCAGTAAACATTTTTTTTTTTCACTGTCAAATATTAGAAATAAGCCAAGGTGGGAAGTAACAAAGTACAAATCTGTGGTGAAGTAGATTTTTCAGCTATCTGTCTTGATTTTTACGCTTTTGACCTTCACTCTCTACATTTGAGAATAGATGTTGGTGTGTTAAAATATTTAAAAAATAAATAAATAAAAAAAGTTGACCTTTTGTCAACCTCTCCAGATGACAAAACAAAGTCAAAAAGACGAACATGATCGAATTTGATTGAGGGGATTTGTCAGGCTAATTTCAGTTAGCCCGACAATTGCATTTTGCATTAAATGTTAGCATTAAGCTAGCCCTTTAAACAAAATTTTCATTGGATGCGCTGTTTGTATTTATGGTTGCTACATAACATCCATGCTAATCTCAGTTAGCTCATCACATACGCACTGTATGTTAGCATTAAGCTAGTGGACCTTTGCTATTCCCGAATATGGTTCGGGTGAATATTTTTTTTTCGGTTTAAATGTACAATGTTTAATTCTCTTTTGTTGTTTGCCGTGTTTAAACAGTTTTGCTCATTTCCGTTACGCGCCGCGTTAGCATCATGCTAGCAGACTTTTATTCGGAATTAAATGGAACTTTTGGTGATTCGATCTTCAAAGTTTCGTTGGCTTTTATTTTGTGCTTGTGACAAGCAACTTGACACTTTGCCTCATAGAGAAATATGTATAGTATTATTTTTTTAGCAACATTTACGATATTCTCCCATTCTTTTTCACAGCGAGAGAGTAAGAACAAGTGCGATGGAAGGATCACATCCATGCTCGTTACGCTCAAGAGATCCCACGACAGTGAGTTCTTGATTCTCACGCCTCACACCGATTTCCTCCTCTTGCCAAAAACGTTGTTGATGAGTCTGGCCACGGACTTGGAACCGCTCGGGCGTCGCCTGCGCTCCTTGGCCTTGGCGCTCTGCAACGCCTTGGAGAACACGAGCGCCACCTCCTGGTAGTGCTCGGCCGCCGACAGCTCGTGAAACTGGCATCGGAACTCGTCCGCCAAGCGCTGGCCTTCCTCGCGACACACCTCTCGCATGTGGCACAGATCGTGTTTGTTGCCCACCAGAAATATAAGCGACTCAGCATCCCTGACAAAGAAGGCGGGGAAATTTTTTTTGAAATAATGCTGCTTTGATGATTGAAGTCTAGGGCCACCATGGAGTATTTTCGAGGAACGTACCTCTTGGCCGATCCCAAGCGGTGCTCCCGGATGAGCTTCACGACGCTTCTGGCAGCGAGTAAGGACGAGCGGTCGCTAATGTCGTAGACCACGATGAAACCGTCGGCTAAGTGAATCTGGTCGTTGATCGTTATTTTACCTTGAAAGGACTGAAAAAAAAAAAGACACACGACTTAATCTTAGTAGAAACATTTTCCAATCCATGCTCATAATCCTGACCTGGGAGCAGGGCTCGTACAGCTCCAAATTCATCTGCCTCCCATCCAGAGTCAGACGCTTTCGGTATATGCATTCTGTGCAAGGAAAATGATTTTAACCCTTTCGGGGACAGCGGTTACTACAGTGGACTGCTTATCGTATTATCAGGTTACAAGGTGCACGAAAGGGCTAAAATAATAAAAACAATCAGTCGCGCAACCTTTTTGTCCAGTTGACTTCGACGTGGCCTAAGCTTTTCAATTACCTGAAGATGATGCGTATTCTCCGATGAAACGTTTAGTGAAGAACCGGACGATGAGGGCTGCAGAGCAACAAACGTGAAAAAAAAAAACATTTAAAGTTCCATCTCCCATCTGTCGTAAACCGAGGAAGAGATCCCTGTACAGCATCGGCCTAAAATTGCAATCCTCTTACCTGACTTTCCGACGCCTTCACTTCCAAGCACCGCAATCTTGATGTCGTTCATGTTCTCCTCAAAAAGAAAGAAAGAAAGAAAAAAAAAGCTCCAGGAATGAAAAGCATGCTTTTATGAAACGAGGGGTGGGGGGGAAGGAGTCAAAGCCCTCTCGAGAGTTGGGTCGACTGGGCAAGCGGCGCACTGGGGGAGACGTGGGGTTTGGCGAAGAGGAAGGAGGGGCGGGGCAAGGGGAGATTCAGCAGA